>NW_026585504.1:40807420-40938240 GCF_907164565.1 Psammomys obesus | reverse complement strand
GGGGGGGGGGGGGGTGGGGAGGAGAGGTGAAGATCTGCAGTTAGCCTACCTGCTCCCCAGCTGGCTGCTGTTTCCCAGGAATGCCGCATCTGCACATTTTCAAGGCTGTGTGAGCAGCTGCATTTGGGGATCTGTGGCCTTGTCTGGTTTCCACACTAATGATATTTAGGTGGGAACAGATTGAACTTGAGGCTTCCAGGATTTTCACACGACCTTTAAATACTCCAAATTTGCAGTTTCTTTCTTTAATTCAAAACTGGATGGTCTTGGAAAGAAAACATTGAATTGGATGCTGCAGCCCTTGCAAATCTGCCTCTTCCCTCCCTCTGCCCTCGCCCTCCCAGACTCCCCGGCTGTTTCACCCACTCACTACCCAGCAGGCATGCTTTATCTGGCCTCCATCCACACTCCTCCGTGGGAACTGCTTGCTTAGAATTCACCAGCTCCCCCCTAACCCCCCAAGGCCTCAGCTAGGGGCCTGGTGCTGTTTTCTTCTTCAAGCCAAATTTAAGTCTCCTTGCAAGGACCTCCTACCTTGGCTTTGGGTCATAATGGAGCCTTCCTTTATTGCGTTTATAAAACAAAATGCAACTGCTGGCTGTGGAGATGGCTGAGTGGGGTGAAGTGCTTACCATGCAAGCGTGAGGAGTTTGAGCCCCAGTTCACACAGAAAAACCCTGGCCCAGAGAAAATGCACCTGCGACCCTAGAGCTGAAGAGGCAGAGGCAGGAAGATCCTGCAGCTCATGGGACTAGCCTAGACTAATGGGGAGGGCCAGCATACAGTGAGAGAATCTGTCTAAAAGAATAAGGGGGCAGGTCCTGAGGAACAAATGAATGTGCACCCACACACTATGGATACACACACACACACACACACACACACACACACACACACACACACACACATCACATACGCACACACATCAACAAAACAAATGCCTTCCTAATCTTCACTGTTTATTCTGATCCTTTACTTTGTTTTGAGAAATATTTCTTACATTGATTGATTGATTATATATGTATGTATGTATAAATATGGGCACAGAAATGATATGGAGTGCTTGAGGTCAGAGGACAACTTGCCAGGGTCAGTTTTCTCTTTCCTCCTCCTTTTTTCTGTTTTGAGACAGGATTTCTCTGTGTAGCCCTGGCTATCCTGGAATTCACTCTGGAGACCAGGCTGGCCTCGAACTCAGAGACCCACCTGCCTCTGCCTCTCGAGTGCTGGGACTAAAGGCGTGCACCATCGTCGTCGTCACCTTGCTTCAGTTCTCACTTTCTATGATGAGTGCTGGGAATCAAGTTCAGGTCATCGGGCTTGGCAGCAAGCGCCTTCACCAACTGAGCCGTCTCTACATCTCGCTGGTCCTTCTTTTGGGATCTCGAATGACCACCTGTGTAGATTACTCCCTTTCTGAGTACCATCTCTAAATTCCATCTATGTATCCCCTTAGGCTGTGCTCCCTAAGATGTTTGAATTCACCTCTAAGAGAGCCGAACTATTTGTCCCCTGGACTGACTTTTAACTCTTCATCTTGTCAGTGAAACTGAAGCTCTGAAGTTCCCTGCCCCTCCCTCCTCCATTACCATCTCTTCACCAAACATCAGCTTAGACCCACCCCACACCCTCTGATCTCAGCAGTGTGGCCTCTGCTGTCCCCAGGCATGTGGTCATTCCAGTTGTTCTTGGAATGTGTCCGGAGCCTGACGCAATGGCACATACCTGTGACCCCAGCACTTGGGATTGAGGTAGAATAAGGTAGGAAAGACCAATGATTATTGGTCTCTATTTGGTTTATTGATCTACTTAGAGCGCTGCTTGTTCTGCTCATTTGCAAGCGTGACTTTACTTGCTACCTGGAGAATAGCCTGGAGAAATGGCTGAAACAATGGGTTGTTGCCCTTAATAACCCGACCACAAAAGCTTATTCCAGACAGATTCCTGCAGCAGGAGGTGGACGCAGAAGGATCAGAAGTTCAAGGTTAGATTTAGCTACATTGGAAGTTTGAGGTCAACTTGGGCTACACCAGCACCTGTCTCACAAAAACATGACGACGACAACAACAACAACAACAACGAAGAGGCTTCCCGGTAACCAGTTACCCACTCCTGAGAACCCAGCACTGTCCTCCAAAGCACAGCCAAGGCAGCGGGGATGGTCTCATCACTGCGCCTCTGGACGGCATATCCTTCTGCCTCATTGAGTTTCTAGGGTCAGCCCTCCCCTCAGAGTTCTGGATCCGCCCAGCAGGGAGAGGTGGGGTGACAGTCTGGACAACGGAAATTCTAGTTCTTTGAGTAGGTCTAAGGCACAGGCCCTCTTGTACTGTCCATGAAGGCGAATTATGTCACACTGCCTTGCCCAACCTCACCATGAACGCTCTCTCAAGGGCAGGTAGGGGTGCACATGCCATCGCCAGCACCCCTCTCCTCTCACATCTGTCCCACTCTGTGGCTACTTGTGTCCTCACAGTCTATTCTCCAAGGAAGGTAGCTATTTTTGAGTCATGGTCTGATGAAGCTGACAGACACTCTCCATAAAAAAAATGAAACAAACAAAAAGTGAAACAAACAAACAGAAAACCAGAAAAGATCTTAAAACAGTAATACAAAATATTTGGGATTGTGAAGAAAGGCAGTTGAAGGCATTCTTAAAATATTAGAAAACCACATTTGTGATATTGGAGTACTATTCATCTTTATTATCACAGTAAGAAGCCACCTTAATTTCAAAGCACTGATGACCCTCGACGGTATTTTGAGACATCTGTAGTGTCACCTGTGATAGAAGACTGCATGTTATATTTTTATTCTGTAGTCTGAAGCCGGTATTTATCATGGATGATGCTGTGGCTGAAACTGGATTATTCTCCCCACAGGCTCAGGGTCTCAGTTGGTGATGCTGTTTTGGAAGGTTCTGGAGGCTTTAACTGGAGGAAGTAGGTTCCTGGGGGGCATGTCCATACTCCCAGAGGAACTGAGATTCCTTTTAAAATCATAGTCTCATTAACAAAAGAATTTAGAAAGTCTTGGAAGGAAGGTTAAAGACAATTTTAGAGAAATGTGGCCATTTAATAAAAGGAAAACAGCAGGGCAGGAAGGAGAAGGGAGGTGAAGAAGAGGGTTCAGGTCATGGGGTCGGGGGTCAGCATGCAGACACATAACAGACACAGGGCTGGGGAGAGCTCCAGAGAATGAGTGAGAAAGTCAGGAAATGGAAAGGAGAAAAGGAAGAGCCTTTTCACTGTTCTGGGTAACTTGGGAAAGCAGGCGGGCTCTGTAGTGCTATGTGAGGAAGTGATGGGTTTTTTTGGAGGGTAAGTCTTAGCAAGTGAACCAGTTTTCCTGGGATTGAGGTTGGGGAAAGAGGACCCCTGATCACATGATTGACAAGCACAGCTGTATTAACACTGTAAAGGAGGAGCCTATATTAGGGATAGAGGCAGAACTTGTAATCTATCCTTTGGACAGGGGAAAGTAGCTTTACCTTAATGAGTCCCAACAAAGCCCTTTAAAACAGTTTTTTAATAGCAGTTACTTGTGTGTTTGTATATGCACACATGTGCCATGGAACAAATGGTGAGTTAGAGGACAACTTTCAGGAGTTGTTTCTTTCCTTTTACCATGTGGGACCCAGGGACTGACCTCAGATCCTCAGGCTTGGTAGTGGGTGCCTTTACTCACAGAGCCATTTCTGCAGCTCACCTCTACCTTTTAATACAGTAATAGAAATCCTTAGGAGACCTGATGTTTACCTTCCCAGTGTTATCAATGAAACAGGACATGGGTCTGAAAGGTCCCATGCTGGCACAAGACACCCCAAGACCGGCTGGGCATGGTAGTACATGCCTCTAGTCCCAGCACTCTGGGAGGCAGAGGCAGAGGCAGGTGGATCTCTGTGAGTTTGAGGCCAGCCTGCTGTACAAAGTGAATCCAAGATAGCCAAGGCTACACAGAGAAACCCTGTCTTGAAACCCCCCTCCAAAAAAACAAAAACAAAAACAAAAACAAAAACATCCCAAGACTAAGTTCTTAGCACAAAGGAGATTTATTTCTTCCAGAAGGACTAAGGACACCGATAAGGGACAAAGACAGATAGAGGAAGGAACAAGGGAGTGGGGTGGGGATATTAGCCCCGAGGGACAAAGGACTGCCTCTAGATAGGAGACAGACTTGCCTCATAGAAAAATGGCATTTTACAAAGGTAAAGGGGGAACTCCAGTGTTAGGATAAGGTATTTGATTTAATTTTAATTGTGTATGTTAAATAGAATAGTAAAAAAGAGACTTTTGATTGCTGGACTTCAATACTTTTGATAGCTGGACCTTGGCAGTCAGTAGGGGGTGAGGGAGGGAACAGACCTTGGTGACTTGCTTTAGAAATGCAGAAAGACACACACGGTATATACTCACTCATATAGACATATAATATAGGATAAACCTACTAAAATCTGTACACCTAAAGAAACTAATCAAGAGGGAGGACTCTGGCTAAAATGCTCAATCCCCACTCTGAAAGGCAAAGAGGATGGACACCAGAAGAAGAAGAAAACAGGAAACAACTTAGGAGCCTCCCTCAGAGGGCCTCTGAAAGGCTCTGCCCTGAAGATTATCAAAGCAGATGTTGAGACTTATGGCCAAACTTTGGGCAGAATGCAGGGAATCTTATGAAAGAAGTGGGAAATAATAGATCTCGAGAGGACAGGAAGTCCACAAGGAGAGCAACAGAACCAAAAAATTTGAGCACAGGGGTCTTTCCTGAGATTCATACTCCAACCAAGTACCATGCATGGAGATAACCTAGAACCCCTGCACAGATGTAGTCCATGGCGGTTCAGTGTTCAAGTGGGTTCCATAGTAATGGGAACAGGGACTGCTTCTGACATGAACTGGCTTGCTCTTTGATCACCTCCCCTTGAGGGGGGAGCAGCCTTACCAGGCCACAGAGGAAGACAATGCAGCCACTCCTGATGAGACCTAACAGACTAGGATTAGAAGGAAGAAAAAGAAACCCTCCCCTACCAGTGGACTTGGGGAGGGAAGTGTGTAGAGAAGGGGGAGGAAGGGAGGGATTGGGAGGAGAGGAGAGAGAGAATAGAAGGGGGATACAAAGTAAATAAAATAAAGTATAATTAAAAATAAAAAAATTCTGAGTCAGGAAAAAAAAATGCAATCTAATGGTTTAGCAAGGCAGAGGGAATAGGGGAGGGGCAAGGCCTGCCAGAGCCATATTCACCATGCTCAGGCTGGCTAGAGTTCCTTCAGAGAGCACGTGTTAAAGTGTGTTTTTCTTCCCAGAACACACTCTACAACCTGTTGACTATGTTTCTAGGATGTGAATTCCTTGGGGTTTGGGATTTGGCTCAGTGGGCATAGTACTTCCCATGTAAACAAAAGGATTCTAGTTTGGATCCCTCATACTTGTGTAAAGGCTGGTGTGGTAGCATGTGCCTATCATTTCAGCGCTGGGGAGGTGGAGACAGGAGACAGGAGAATCCTCGAGCTATCTAGCTTAGTGGTGAGCTCCAGCTTTAGTAAGAAACCGTCTCAAAGGAGTAAGTTGAGAATGACACCCAACAGTTTTTCAACACACACACACACACACACACACACACACACACACACACACACCCTTCTACACACATGTACTCCCATGCATACACATGATTATACACACATGCACACATATACAATGCTTGTCTCTATATATGTTATTAACATGTAACAAACTCCCAAAACAGTAACTTTGAAGAACCATCTACTATTCCTCATGGGTCTATGCTGATCTGGGCTAGATCCTGTTGCTCTATGGGGTCTGTGGTCCCTGGTAGACTGGCCAGTGTCTGGCTGATCTAGGTCAGCCTTGGTTAGGCCAGCATGTCTCTCCATTGTATGATTTTCAAACTGTGTTTGCCTCAAGTTGATTGCTGACCTACTGGCCAAAGTAAGACAGTGTGTCTGGCCCAAAGCCAGTGTTGGTGGACATTACCCAGGGGCAAGGACATAGGGAGACATAAAAATAATGTCACTAACATGATCAATCTGTCATCTTTACAGTTACAGGATCAGCTTCAACGCCTTGGTGAAGTTGAGACAGACCTAAATCAATAGATAAATGCATAAATAAAGCTTGAGTGTAAGGTGGCCATTTATAAATTCATCTAGTGGTGGGCCCTCTCGTGTGGCTACATCTAAAGCAGCTGAAAAATGCTGTCTGCAGAGGCTGGCTGGTTATTCTTCCATTCTTTTCCTTTATCTGGAACGCAGGCCCAGCCGGTTGTCAGGTCCCGTCTGGTACACCATCACTTCAGCATCCCACACGATTTTTCACGGAAATGTTCTCCTTTCCCCCTGAGGACCTCGGCAACAGCCCAAAACACACTTTCCCTGGTACTTGACTGTGAGTGCCTATAAATATCAGACATTCTATCAGCAGCCCAGGGTCACAGCTCAGCTTCCCCGAGCCAACAGGCACTCGCTCCTCAACTTTGCACGTGTCCACTGGAGGTGGCAGGGTAGCACAGTGGAGCACAGAACACGGGCAGAGCATGAGCTGTGGATAACGGCGGATGGGGGCCATGTGGGGCAAGTCAGTTCCCAGTACTGAGTGGCATTTGGCACTGACTCACCGTGTACACTCCATGTGATTCTCAGCCGGTAGGCAGGTGGTTTAGAGCTCTGGGCGCCCTGGGATTTCCTCCACCTGTAAAATGGAAGGAGCCAGTCATCTCAGCTTGTGTGGATTAAATGCACTGTATGGTCAGGCTTGCAATTTTTCTTCCCTCCCTCTCTCCTACCATTAAAAAGACCATCTTTATGTGCATACGTGTGGTTTTGTGCAGGTGTGGGTGGGTAGGAAGGTAGGTAGTTAGGTGGGTAGGTAGGTGGGTAGGTAGAGTGTAGAAGAGGGCATCAGATCGCCTGGTGCTGCCTGATATGAGTGCTGGGAACCAAACTTCAGTTCTGTGGAGGAAAAAGGCAACTGAGCCATCTCTCCCGCCCGCCTCTAACACTTGTTTGGACAGGGCCTCATGCATCCCAGGCTGGCCTTGAACATTATGGAGCAGAAGACTTTGAAATCCTGATCTTCCTGGCTCTACTTCTTTAATTATGAGGTTCTAACCTCTTGATTACAAGGGTCAAACGTCTGGCTTCTGAGAATCTGGAAAGTAAACCTAAGGCCTCACACATGCTCGGCCTTACCCTACCAATTGAACCACATCCCTAGCCTAGTTCTTAAAATTTTTTGGACAAATTTGGGGGACAATAGAGAGGGGAATAACAGGCTACAAATGATCTGATCAGGAAAATGAAAGAAGGAAGCACTCTTCAGGGAGGGGAAGGAGGAAAATACAGAAGGAAGAGGGGGGTGGACAAAATAACAATAAGGGTAACTGAAAAAGCCACAAGGTATATTATTAACTATATACCTGAAAAGAAAAACCTATAACACACATAATTCTGTGTACACACACACACATCTATAATTTTAATGAACTTTTCTCATCACGGTTGATGGTGCTCCCACTAAGAGCTACTTAACAAAAACCTCAAAACCAGCTACGAGAAGCCTTCTTGAGTTGTCGGCCAAGGCTGTCCAAGACACACCCAAAACATACAGCCTCTCAAGATACGTCTAGTGTTAATTCTTATAGACATAATTTTTTTAAAATGCATTTACCAGTAATAGGAATATGGTTCTCTGTCAGTTTGAGAAAGACCACCAAGGGGGACCAGCACTGACCTCTAAAGGCCAGTAACTCCAGACTGAAGGGGTTTGACACCCTCTTCTAGATCCTATGGGACCCCAGACACATGGCATTTACACACACACACACACACACACACACACACACACACACACACACACTCACACTCACACACAATGAGGGGGGTTTGGGAGAAGGCTCAGCAGTGAAAGCACTTGTTTTGAGGGTTTAAGGAATGTAGTTGGGATCCCAGAAACTCATGTAAATGAGGGTGTCCTCGGTGGCCTGCTTGTAATTCTAGGTAAGAAGGTGACGACGGGAGATCCACAGAGCAGGCTGGCTCCCAAACCTAGCTCTATCAGTGAATGCTGGTTTGACTGAGAGATGTCAAGGTGGGTTCCTGACACTGGCCTTGGGCTTCTATATGCACATGCTCACCTATGCTCAAAAAACATATACACTCCCTCCCCCCCCCCCCCCCCCCCCCCCCCCCCCCCCCAGACGAGTTTCTCTGTGTAGCTGTCCTGGACTTGCTTTGTAGACTAGGCTGCCTTAAACTCACAGAGATCCGCCTGCCTCTGGCTCCCAATGCTGGGATTACAGGCGTGCACTACCATGCCCAGCTGCCCATACACTCTTATGAACACCACACACACACATGAAAAAGTGGAAAAAAATGTGAGGTGTTAAGCAATGATTCTGTTGACTCTGGCAAATGTATGTCAATGGCACCTCAGTAAAGGGAGAAAAGAGGACCCAGGAAGTTCCTGTGTCTTGAGTCCCTTTATGTCTGGACATTAGTTCTCGTCTCCCATTGATGATGTCCTTCCATGACTTCCGGGATGCTGCTGGAGTGAACCCTACCTCCATGGCAGGTTCCCTTCCAGAACTGCAATCTTTAGCTTACATGGATCTTTGAACCTTCTAGAATTCCTAGATCTTTTAGGCTTGTGACTCTCACTTGGAATCGGTTTTGTTGTAACATGCTGTTTTACATTTTAAGGCATTTCTGTTTTTAATTAATAAACTCACCTGAATTCTCAGTCAGTAAAGTGCTTGCCCGCCTGAAGGCCTCTTTAACAGGCTGAGCACGGCAAAAAGGTTGCCTTTCTCCCTACTCCTCTCTCCTTTGCTAAAAACCATTAGATGACATCCCTAAACCTAGCCCCCCAAATCCATTTTCTTCTTTGGCCACCTACTCATTTCTGAGACCAAACAGCAAGGTCCAACAATTAAAATTGGTTATTTGGCTAATATGTCTAACCAGGATTTACCAACTCACCCTAGCACAGACTCCCTCTTTTTCTCCTTAAAAACCGACTCCTGCAAAAAATACCTGTTGTTGCTGCTGCTGTTTGCTGTTTGCCTCAGCCTGGTCCAGAAGAAGCTGACGCCTTGGCCCCCTGCCACCTCTTGCCTCCCTGGGGTAATAAACCTCTGTGCTGAGAATTTGATGTCTGGGTGTGACCTGTACTCTTCCTTCCACTGAAAGCATGATGGCCTGAAGTTCAATTCACAGAATCTACATTAAAAAAGTCAAGTGTAGTGGCATACACTTGTGATCCCAGTGCAAGGAAGTTAGGATTGGAGAGATGGCTCAGGAGTTAAGAGCACCTGCTGCTCTTGCTGAATGACCTGGGTTCGGTTCCCAGCACCCACCTGTGAGGCTCACGACCATCTGTAACTCCAGTTGCAGAGCATCTGACCTCCTCTTCTGGCCTTCATGGACAGCAGGCATATGTGGTGCACAGACAGAGAGTAAGGCACTCAGAAACACATATCAAATATTTTAAATGTATTTTTATTTTATGTGCATTGGTGTTTTGTCTGCATGTATGTCTGTGCGAGAGTGTCAGATTCTGGAATTAACAGATAATTGTGAGCTGGCATATGGGTGCTGAAAATTGAACCCAGGTCCTCTGAAAAAGCAGTTGGTCCTCTTAACCACTGGGCCGTCTTTCTAGGACTCATAAAAATAAATCTTAATAAAAAAGCTGGATGGTACTTGAGAATGACACCTAAGGTTGCTCTCTTTCACATGCACGCACACACACACACACACACACACACACACACACACACACACACTCCCATATCTGAATTTACACAGAACATGGGGTTTGAGTACCTGACTTCTGGCTTATGTATGTTTATGGTAGTTATACTTTCAGTTACCTTGCATCCTAGAAATGATGGTTCAAATCCATTTAATGAAATTAAAATCCCCGTGAGCACTTTGGAGCAATGCTGTATCTATCCATCTCTCCCCCGAGAGATTTCAGTGTTGACTAGCTTTTGCCTGTTCCCAGTGCTGCTCCCAGTGCCGGTGGTGGCAGCAGAAGAGGCATTAGAATGACAGGAGTGTTTCCTTCCAGATGTTGAGCAGCAGGCTCAAGGTGCTCTTTTAACTGGGACAGCAGGCTCTCTGGAAATAGCCAAGAATTCTACAGCACGACGCTCCCTGATTCATTGCTTACATTTGCGGCTGACTCATTCTCTTCTTCATAGGTTCTTTCACAGTAACTTTAATTACATCATGGACTATTGTTTTCTGCCTTGATTTATTCTTTTCCTGCAATTCTTGTTTATCATGTCAGCAACACTGTGCTGGCTTACCTCTGGGGGCTTGTGTGAAAATTTCAGGACGTTGGAAACAGGATCTGAGTTCACCCCATGTTTCTTCATCTGGTGTGTGCAGACACCCTTGGGCTCGTGAAATACACATACAGAAAGAAAACTCTTGAATTTACTTAGCACCTAAGCTACCTTACAAAGTAGGCACGGTCATGTGCAAAGACAAATGCAGGAGCAGAGCTTCTGAGGACTGGAATTGCCTAGGTCAAGAAGGAGACGGTAAAAATGGTCTCTGATGCATTTCAGTTCTGGGGATCAAATCCAAGGTCTTGCATATGCAAGGCAGGAGCTCTACCACTGAACCCCACCTGGCTCTATCACATCTTTTCATCCTTGGATTTCAACATTCTCTGGCTTTGACTTCAGCCTTGGCAATACAGCTTTCTCTGGTCAAAGGGATAACGACAAAGTCATGTAATCAAGAGCCTGGATAACAACAACAAAAATGCTTGTGAAATCAATGTGTTTGCTTTCTCTTGTGCGTCATAGCTATTATCCTGAGAACACACTTGGGCTGGGTTGATGGAGAATGACAGCTACATGGGACAGCTGAGGCCAGCCTGGACCAGGAGATGGCTAACGAGCCCAGCTGTGGTCAGTAGACCCACCCAGCTGACCATTCCAGATGCACGGGCCACGGATGCTTCCAGGGAACCAGGGCGGCTTTGGATTTCATCTTAAAATGAGCTAATAATAATTCCCTCTGAGGGTACTGGGAGGACCAAACAGAAGTAGATAGAGCTCATGAGACATGTTGAGAAGATGGTGGCTTCTCCAGTGCTCCGTGACAGACAGAGGGGACCTGGGGCCCAGTTTAAAACCACGTTAGCTGATACCTTTCACACCAGCTTGAGGTGAAATCCAAGGCCAGCCTGACCTCCAGCTCATCATGATTTAACATGCCTTTTTCCTGAATTCCCATTGCAGCCTCCTGACAGGTCAGGCCTTGAAAAATTAATGTTGCTTCCACTTAAGGGCCTGGAAAAAAACAGGCAAATCTGGAACCTTCCCTCTGAGTGTGTGGTTCAGCTGCATTCTGGGCACTGACTTGGAAAAGGGCATCTGCTTTTGCCCTGGGCATGGGCTCTCTTCTGATCAAGATTTTCTCAAGATTGCTGGGTGCAGTGGATGGCTCTGTCACTCTGTGGCTTTCCCCACCCCCAATGGGTGCATGCTAGTTTGATAAATCATTCAGAGTATTTCTCTGGAGGCTTAGCTTGTCACTTGACCTTCTTTGAGGGCTTCCCATAAGGAACTCCTTTCTCTTCCTTTGAGGCCATCGTTTCTCTGAAAAATGTAGTCAGGTAAGCTCATCGATAATTATCTCAAGCTGTGTGTGTGTGTGTGTGTGTGTATGTAGGATATAACCAACCCAAGGCTGAAATAAATTCTGCAAACTCCAAGACGCTATTTGGAAGACTGAAAACAAAAACCACACACATAGAATTCACATGGTTTCCTTTATAAGTAATGAAATTAACTTGGGATGTTTTCTACAAAATTCATCTTTCTTCCCCTCCCCTCCTCTTCTGCCCTGGTCAGCTCAAGTCTCTACCTTTTCTGGTGGTGAGGCAGGGCAGGGTGACAGCAATGAAATGCACCTGCCTCTGCCTCTAATCGCCTCAAGGCTTTCACTAAGTCACACCACAGTTCTGGCGACAGCTGCTCACCTCTAAAGTGGCATCTATTTGCAAGAAGTTTCTAGCAGTGTGAACTGCTATCCTGTACAGTTCCACAGGTTGGCTGAACTTAGCTCGAAGGTCTGTGTCTGTTGTGTGGTTGTGCCAGGTGGTGGCTGGGTCTGGAGTCAGCTGAAGACTTCGATGACTGGATGTGCAAGATGGTCATGATAGGGCTGGCAGCTGATGGTGTCACCCGGGGTTCTTAGACATAGCTTTTCCCGTGGCCTGGGTTTCTCATCATGTGACACTTGGGTGAAGCTGCAGAGTCCCATGTCTTAGACTGGGAGCATGGAGACTTCACTCTCTCCAAATGATAAGGGTATTTTTTTTTCTGATGCTTTTTTTATGATTTCACATCACGGCTCCCATGTCCTCTGCTACTGAGTCGGTTACAAGTTTATGAGTCTGAGCAGAGAGCCAGCTGGGCTCAGGCACAGGGGAGGCTGTGTCCCATGCTAAAGATACAAGTGCATGACGGATGCTCCATCCTAATGAGCTGGGAGGCAGCTCAGGGCCTCGCAGGAGTTGGCATCTTATCAGCACCTGCTGCGCCTGCCTGTGCCCACCCGAGTTTCCCCTCTCTCCACCCTGCTGTTTCCTCTCATAACCCGATCACAGTGGGGCCTGTTAGGCAAGTGAAGGTGAGGAAGAGAAACTGCAGTTCCTGCCTGGTTTCTACAAGAGAAGCTAAGCCAGGGGGAGGAAGGGAGACTGTTGGGCACAAGAGTGAGAGAATCTAAGCAGGTGGCCACCATGATGGGGCATTCATGGGATGGAGGCTGGGCCAGGGAGCTCTTCCTGCAGGAGGTCTGTCAAAGGAGCTTAGGACCAACAGAAGGAGGGGTGTTGCGGGGAAGTGGAGGGCACTGCAGAAGGCAGTGTGAATGAAGCATGTGCTGCCATGTGGCCTGGAAGAGCAACTGCCTGGGAGACTGAGTGGGAATGGAGCGTGATGCACTGGAGGGGGCAGGAGATGTAGGCGTGACCTAGGCGTTTCCTAGATCTTGACCAGGACAGCCCAGCTGAGAAAGGCAGAGGCTTGACTGAACCCATGGCTTCCATGGCTTCTTGGTCTCAGCTCCTTTCCAACAGCTCTCAACTAACTGCACTCGCTGTCTCTGGGTTTCCCAGCTCCCTCTCCTGCTTCCTGGAGGCTCTTGGCAGACTAAGGGTGTTGCTTTTCTGCACCATTTGTTGTAAGGACTTCAATTAAACCATCTTGTGCTGGATCAGTAAACAGCCCCAGGGAACCGATGAGTGGGGCTGGCCACCAGGCAAACAGTCTTGTCCTGTCCCCGCCAACCTCAGGTCTGTGTTCTGTCCCCATGCCTGGGGAAATGGGGCAGAAGGCAGGTGTCAAGTAGATCATGAAGAGAAGTAGGGAAGAAGGGAAGACGCACCATCACCTTCCTCATGCAGCCCTTGGATGCTGTCCTCCCTGGTGCTGCCCTCCACTGTCCTTTCTCTGCTGCCTCCTGCTACCTATGTTGGCTCCAGGACAGACTCTGCAAGCTATGAAACTTCACCCTGAGGAAGAGGAACTACAGGCCTTTTCCTGATTTTTCCAAGAAGGGGCACTGGCAGGAGGCTGGAGTGAAGAAGGAAAGAGAGGCCAGAATACTCTTTGCCCCTCTGTGTGGCTTAGCTCCTGCACACAGCTCTTCCACCCACGCCCACCCCCAGCCTTCTCTGGGGCCAGCAACACTCCTGTAGGCTTTGTTGGTCTCAACAGTCTGCAGTCTCCGGTTTTCCCAGCATCCTCCTTGGTGTCTTTAATCCTGCACAGCTCTCTGTAAATAGTTCATTAAAGTGTCTTTGGTTGCTCTATTAGAACATAGTCCTGTTTCCTGCTGAGGAGTTAATAAATGGGTGACTGAAGGTCCTTTCTAACACTGAAATTTTCCACATTCTGGAGCGGCAATTGCAAGGAAATGACCACTTCTTGGGATCCGAGGCCTGGCTGTCCTGTGACAGAGGGCCTAGGAGCAGGAACACCAGGTGCTTGGCACTGTCCCCCTTCTCCCTAGTTCCATGCCTTTAGCTAAGTCCCTAGTTGTCTTAATTACTCCCCTGCTGCTCAGGTTTCCTGATAAAAGCAACTTAAAGGTTCATTTTGGCTCCCAGAGTCTATCACGATGGATAAGTCCCCCAGGCGGAAGCTTGAGGCAGCTGGTCATACTCCACTCTGTGTCAGTCAAGACACAGAGAATGATGCAAAATTTTGCTCAGCCCCCATCCTTTTTATATAGTCTAGGATCCAGGGAGTGTAGCCACCCAATGAGCAAGTCTTCCCATTTCAACTAACTCAGTTGACATACTTCCCTCACAAGGCATGTCCAGGTGATCCTAGACGTCAGGGTGTTAACTATTAGTTTTGTGACAGGCACGTATGCAGGGTGCACACACGCTGTAGACAGATGTTTTGTCATGTGAGGATAATGTCTGTTTCCTCAAGAAGGACATAGGTGACATTTTAGGAGCAGAGTCCTTGATTTATGAGTAATTCGAGGGTATTTTGTTATTTTGAAAAGACCACTTACTGTGGGACTGTTCTAGCAACATCCTGACCATTTCTAGCCTCCATCCTCCACGCAAAGTCATAATCTCAGGTCTGATCCTGCCACTCCCGCTTACTACTCTTTGGCCAACCTTAATGTTGGAGTCTGTCTTCTATCTCTGTTCTCCTAGCCATTAATATTGTGTGTGGTGTTGTTTCACTTTATAGCACCGCATAGCAAAATACTCGGCACTGGGAACCTTTTTGTGCAGTATAGTTCTGAAGGTTCAAGGGCATGGCATCAGCATCAGGCTGGCTCTGCTGAAGACTTCATGGTAGGTGATGTCTCAGTGGTCAGAATGTGTGTGAGGGGACCACAGGATGAGGTAGAATGACACAGCATCTTCTAACAACCCTCTCACAAATATAAGAACTACCTCATCCCCTGGCAACCAGACAGCAGGCCTTCCAGTGAGGCTCATTTCTTAAAAGCTCCGCCAGTTCAACACTACCCCCGACACTCAGATCTCTGTAATACATCCATTTCCCAACCGCAACCCAGGGAAGGGGGGCGGCCAGTGTCCAGGGCTTTACAAGAGGTTGGAACACTTTATGGAGGAAGGAACATTGGGTGAGACAGTGGGCAACCAGCAAGGGGTCTACAGAGGGTAAAGAAGGACGTGTCGGACCACCCTATCAGATGCCGGATGGCTTTACTGATGTTTTAACTTAGCATACTGACAGGATACATTCAAGCTTAAGGTTTCACCTGGCCACTGAAAGGAGTCCGGACAGGAGGCACCTGTAGAGGACAGGGGACTTGAGGCCTAGAGGGCCCAAGCATCAGAATCATACTTCATTCCATTCTGGATTCTGGTTTCCAGGTCAGTACTTCTTTTAGAGTGAGCTGTAATGGAGTTCTGAAAGAGGCTTCTGGGTAGTGTGGGGGAAGATGGCAGGGCACATGCCCTTGCAATACTTCTGACTCGTGAAAAGTCCTATTGGAGCCTGGCGTGGTGGTGCACGCCTGTAAGCTCAGCATTTGGGAGGCAGAGGCAGGTGGATCTCTGTGAGTTCGAGGCCAGCCTCATCTACAAAGCAAGTCTAGGACACCCAAGGGTAACAGAGAAACCCTGCCTTGAAAAACAAAACACAAACAACAAAGTCCTACTTGTGACTTTCTGGGTCAGTCCCAATAAGAAGTGGGGACATCTAGTGAGAGACCAAAAGATTAAAAATTAGCAGCTATTATTAAGGCCTGAACTAGGTGGGTGGAGAAGTCCAGGAATGCTCTGAGGGGAAGAACTGCCTTACCGCATTCTTTCCCCACCCACTAGAGATACAGTTTCTAGAAAGCTGGCCCATTCCCCTAGGGAGGGACACCAGGTCATTATGGTCTGGGGACCTTCCTATAGCTAGTCAATTCAAAATGTAGCATTTTGACCAATAGATGCTTGCCAGGCAGGAACTGCCCCTGCCTTGGGCATGCCGGGAGGGACCAGAATCTTTAAATCACCCAACTAATCTGAGCACGGGACTCTCGGCTCTCACCGCTTCGGTGGTGGGGGGTGTGGGCCCAAGCTGCAGCTTGTAATTTACAATAAAAAGAACCTCATGTATTTACAGCGGAGTCTACTTATTCCTGGTCTTTTGGTGTTCGTGAACTGGGCAGAACACTGGAACGAATATGTGGCCCCCGGGGAAGGATTCCTGCAGATGTGGCACGAATGGATAAAGCCCCAAAGCTCACTTGATTCTCTCTCTTCTTCCCCAGCATCCACTCCATCAACAACTTCTTAAAACTCACTCAAAACATCTGACCTCTTTTCTCTGGGGACTCCAGGAAGGAACTTTTCTATCTTATCCCAAAGAGTGATACCCAATCAAACACTGCCCTAGATTTGCACAGTTTCTGCTTTTTCTCCATCCTCACCCAGGGCTACCTTTCTCTGGCGGCCTTCCTGTTTCTTATCTTTATAAGTGCTGCTAAAAGCCAGGGTCACAACAGGCAGAAGGTGGTACCAGGGGAGATTGTAGGGTGTGCCTAGGCAGGCAGGGAATTCTGGGTAGAAGGGAGGGGTCTTTCCTTAAGCAGGTGGGAGTAAGCCAGCGCTGAGTCTGTTTCTACTTTGTGTTGCAAAAAGCTTAAGTCTGGCCTTTTTGGGGGTGGCAGGAGGAAATGGGTGGACCGGTTGGGAGTTCTATGAGTCGGCGTACAGCTGTTCAGTTGTTTCGCACAGAGGAAGCAGGAGGCCGGAAGCCTCTGGGCGAAGCTGGAAAAGCTTTCAAGCTGGGAGCCTGAGAATCATCCCAGCTACCACCTTTGGGGGGGACAGCAGCAGCTCCCACCGGCTTCCCCTCCAGCTCTGCATACTGATTGGCTGTCTCTGCCCAGCTGCAAGGCCGGGTCCCACCCCAGCTGCTGCATTGTCACCCGGGATTGGCTGAGCTCGGCAAGGCTGCGCTGCCTTGCCTCTCGCCATCAGATTCTTCATTAAACAAATGAATCACAATCCTAATTAATTTGAGCAACAGAATTTATATAACTACTCCCAGCAGGATGTCTGCTCTCAGTCGGTAGCGAGATTAATTCCTCTCTCTGGGAAATTCCAGCCGCGCTGGTCAATAAACCTTAATGATGACAGAAGTTTCCCATCTGTCTCTGCTCTGGGCAGGTAACCCCTGCTACCTAGACTACTGGAGAGGACAAGGACGGTGAGAGACTGCCAGGCCTGATGAGTCTTGACCCACCTGGAACACACGCTAGGCGTCAGCCAGGGATAAGTCCGCTCAAGCCAGGCTTGTTCTGAATCACCTAGACCCCACAGGAGGTGTTTAATTTCTATTTGTGGAATGAATAAAAACTCTGTGGTGTTCAGTGTGTTGCTTAGAAAAGGGCCTCAGGGGCCAGTGATGTGACTCAGCGGCTTGTTTGCTGCTAAGTCTCACATCCTGAGTTGGATGTCCAGAATCCACATGGTAAGAGAGAATACACTCCTTCCGGGTGCCCTCTGAGGCGTGCGGTCCATGGCATGCACACGCTCCCCACCCCCATCATTTTAAAATTTAAATGGTCTCAAGATTCAGAAATGCAACCACGCCTCTGCTCCCCCCCCCCCCGCCCCGCCTTTCCTTTCCACACCGAATTTTGCCTTTTTATTCTTCTGAATCTTTTGGCCTACAGACTGGCCCTTCATGTCTGCCCTCTTGCCCTTGAACATGCCTCAGTGCCCTCTGCACCAGGAATGAGGGTATCTAAGTAGAAAGTGGTTCAGAGTTCGATTTCGTTCTGACTCCCCCTACTCATCTGATACCAACCTTCTCCACCTATGAAAAGTACATAGACTTTTTTTGGGCAAAGTACAGTGAAAATGTGTCAGGGGATGGCCGACTCATTCAGTTGGCAACAGGAGGTGTTTCAGGCAGCGCAAGACACAGGGTTAACCTTACTTCACCGAGGCTGTTCTAGGTTGCAGTGATCTGGCAGGCACAGCATCTTTTTAGTGAGGCAGGGCCCTGAGGCAGGGAAGCTTCCTGGAGAGGGCCTGCAAGGAGGGAGGAACTTGCTGAGGAACCCCAGTTGGTTCTTACCAGAGGATTGCGACAGAGATGACAGGCCTTGCTTTGCTCTCAGCTTTCTGTTGCTTCTGGAGGTCGCCACCACTATGCTCCTCACTACACCCTTTCCAGAGAGTGGCTCCACGCTGCCACCAACCCAGTTGTGATCTTTGAGCCTCCAAAACTGTGAGCTAAAAACAACAACAAAAAAAATCTTTTCCTATAAAGCTGCTTTCTTTAGGCATTTCGTTGTGGTAACCAGCAGTGGAGGCGGACAGCCTGCTTAAGCCTCTCAGGCCCTTGCACATTGGACCAGAAAAGAAATTCCTCATGGCATAATATTTAAAACACTCAATGTGCAGAAAAAGAACGTTAAACGCTGCAAAGGAAAAAGACAAAGTGATAAGTAAAGGCAGAACTATTAAAATACCTGACTTTTCAGTGGAGACTCTAAAAGCCAGAAGGGCCTGGAGAGATGTTCTGCAGACTCTAGAACGACTTGCCAGCCTGAAATTTACAACCAGCAAAACTGTCAACCACAATAAGTGGATAAAGAAAAACATTTCATGATAAAACTAAATTTAAGCACCATCTACCAAATCGAGCTCTACAGAAGGTGCTAGAAGGAATCTAAAGGTTAGCCACACCCAAAAAAACACAAGGAATAAATAACCTCATACCAGCAAATTGAAAGAGCAGGGTTGGAGAACCCACACCATAACAACAAAATCATGGGAATCAATAGACACTGCTCATTGATAACAACAATGGCCTCAGTTCCACAATAAACAGGCACACACTAACAGAATAAATGTGAAAACAGGATACTTCCTTCACTGCATCCAAGAGACACACTTTACCATCAAGGATAGATATCACTTTAGAATAAAAGGATAGATAATATTCCAAGCAAAAGCACACAAGCAGCAAACTAATATAACCATCTCAATATCTGACAGACTAGACCTCAAACCAAAACTAATCAGAAGAGATATAGGGGAGGACACTACATACTCAGCAAAGGAAAAATTCACCAAGAGGATATTGTGGTTCTAAACATTTACATATCAAACACAAGGGCACCCAAGTTCATAAAAGAAACACCACTACAACTAAAATCACATATTGACCTCACATAGTGGCAGTGGTGATTTCTCCACTCTTCCCACCATACAGGTTATCCCAACAAAAACTAAACATAAAAATGTTGAAGTCAAATGTCATAAATTAAGTGGACTGAGCAGATATTTACAAAACATTTTACCCAAACACAAAAGAACATACCTTTTCAGAAGCCCATGGGACTTTCCCTCAAAATGAGAAAAAGAAGACTCACAGACACAAGAAAATCAAAATAAAACCCTGTATCTCATCTAATTAAAACTGGATATCAGCAACAACAGAAAAAAATTCAAACTAATGGAAACTGAACAATTCACTCCTTAATGAAAAATGAGTCAAGAACAAAGATAGAGGTATTAAAAAACTTTTAAGAATTGAATGCAAATGAAAACACAACATGACGAAACCTATGGGACACAGTAAAAGAGGTTGTAAGAGGCAAGTTCATAGCACTAAACACCTACATTAAGAAATTGGAGAGATCTCATATGAACAATTTAATGGCACATGTGAAAGCTCTAGAATAAAAAAGAAAATAACATCCAAAAGGAGTAGATGGCAAGAAATAAAACAGAAACAAAGAAAATTACAAAGAATCAATGAAATGAAGACTTTGTTCTTTGAGAAAATCAATAAGATTGATAAACTCTTAGCCAAATCACCTAAAATCACAGAGAGAAGATCCAAATTAATAAAATTAGAAATGAAAAGGAGGGCATCATAACAGACACAGAGGGAATTCAGAGAATCATAAGGACATACTTTAAAACTGTACTTCACTATATTGGAAAATCTAAAAGACATGGATGAACATATATATATATATGTTCATATATATATATATATATATATATATATATATATATATATATATATATATATATATATATATATGACCTACCAAAGTTAAATCAAGATCAGATAAGCAATTTAAAGAGACACCAACAATCCATAACACCTAGTGAAGTAGAAGCAGTAATTGAAAATTTCCTAACAGCAACAACAACAAAAAGCGTAAGGCCAGATGGATTCACCACAGAATTCTAACAGGCCTCAAAGAAGAATACTAATACTCCTCAAATTATGTCACAAAATACAAAAAGAAGGAACATTGCCTATTGTTTTTATGAGACCACAATTATCCTGATAATTATAAATACATGAAGATTCAACGGAGAAGGAAAACTACAGACCAGCTTCTCTTATGAACACAGATGCAAAAATTCTTAATAAAACACGTGCAGAGTGAATTTAAGAAAACATAAAAAAAATAATTCAGCATGATCAAGTGTGTTTAATCCCAGAGATGCAGGGAAGGTTCAACATATGTTAATCAACAAATGTAATCCACCACATAAACAAACTGAAAGACAAACCCATCATCTCATTAGATATGCAGAAAAGGCCTTTGACAAAATCCAACACTGCTTCTTGATAAAAGTCTTGGAACGAATAGGCATAAGGGATACAGGGACATACTTCCATATAATAAAGGTGGTTTACAGCAAGCCCAGAAACTCAAAGCAGTTCCATTAAAATCAGGAACAAGAGAGGATGTCTATTCTCTCCATAACTATACAATATAGTACTTGAAGTCTTAGAGCAATAGGACAATTCAAGGAGAGCAAGTGGATACAAAGGAATATGTCATAGTATCTTTATTTGCACTTATTTCATATAAAAATGAACCTAAAATCTTACCAGGAAACTCCTACAGCTGATAAACATCTTCAGCAAGGAACAAGAATACAAAATTAACACACAAAAGTCCGTAGCTACCCTATATAAAACTGACAAATTAAAAAAATTTTAGGAAATATTTGCAATATTCTCAAAAAACATCCTGTGGTGACCCTAACCAAACAAGTGAGAGACTTGTAAAATGAAAACTTTAAGACATTGAAGAAATTGAAGATATCAGAAGATGGAAAGATCTCCCTTGCTCATGGATCAGTAGAGTACAGTGAAAATGGCCATCCTATCAAAAGCAATGTACAGATTCAGTGCAATCCCCATAAAATTCTAACACAACTCACAAACCTTGAAAGTACAATTTTCAGCTTCATATGGAAACACACACACATGCACACACACAAACACACACACACACACATACATGAGAGCTGAAACAATCATGAATAATTAAAACTGCTGGAAATATCAGCATACCTTAATTCAAAATGTACTACGGAGCTGTAGTAATAAAAATGGCATGTTATTAGCATTAAAAACAAACACATTGCTTGGAATCAAATTGAAGACCCAGACATAAGTGCACACAGCTACAGATACTTGATTTTTGAAAAGAAGCCAAAAATACACACTAGAAATAAAAAAAGACAGCACCTTCTATTGAATAAATGGTGCTGGTCAAAATGGATGTTTGCAAATAGATCCATACTTATCACCCCTAACAACTCTCAGTTCCAAGATCAAGGATCTCAACATGAGGCCAGATACACTGAACCTGACAGGAAATAGCCTTGAACTAATTGTCACAGGAAAAGACCTTCTGAACAGAACACTGATAGCACAGGCACTGAGAGCAATTAATAAATGTTCATGAAGCTGCAGAGCTTCTGACTGAGAAAGGAAAACCTTCATTTGGAAAAACTGGCAGGCTATGGAAGGGGAAAAGAGCCTTAGCAATTACATGTCTGACAGAGGGCTAATATTTAAAACATATAAAGAACTGAAACAAAACAAAACAAAACCCAAACACCAAGAAAACATGTACCCCAATTAGAAAAGTGGAGTATGGAACTAAACAGAGTTCTCAAAAGATGAGACATAAATGGCTGAGAGAACATTTAAAACGCTCAACATCGTCAGTAAGGGAAATGCAGATCAAGACTACTTTGAGATTTCGTTTCATACCAGTAAAAGAATGGCCAAGATCAATAAAACAAATCAAATCATGCTGGTGAGGATTTGGAGCAAGGGGAACACTCCTCCATTGCTGGTGGGAATACAGGATACAAATTTGTGCAGCCACTGTGGAAATCAGTGTGGTATTTCCTTAGGAAGGTGCCAATCGATCTACCTCGAGATCCAGCTGTATCACTCTTGGTCATATACCCATAGGACTCTCCATGCTACCAGAAACACTTGCTCAGTCAGGCTCATCGCTGCTCTATTCATAACATTCTAACCAGAAATTAGAAACAGTTAGATGTCAATCAACAGATAATGAATAATAAAAATTTGGTATATTTACACAATGGAGTTGATGTTAACCCTCCCCCCCAAACCCCCGAATCATGAAATTTTCAGGTATCTGGAGTTAAAAAATCATCTCAAGTGAGGTATTCTAGACCGAAAAAGATAAATATGATATGTATTCTCTTATACATGGATGTTAGCTTTGAAGCCCTTGTTGGGCAAGCTGCTATTTGCATAACCACAGAGGTTGGATATAGTGAGGTACCAGATGGGAGGGAAGGAATTCCTAAGATAAGAAGAAATAGAATACGTAGTTACAGAGCGTTTCAGGGATGAGGAGATGGGAATGGGAGGATTAAACAAAGAGGGTGAGGAAAGAGGAGGGTAAAGGAGGGAATACAGGAAAGGAGAGCTAACACCAAAAGCCATTTGAGGGGTCATATCAAAACCTACTGTAGAAGCAGCTTCTGAAAATATACGCACATACGAAAGAAATCTAAGTGGAACCATCAAACACAAGGGAGACAAAAACCCAACTACACCTCTCTTGACACCAAGTAAAACCTCCAGTGACAGAAATGGGTTACCTCTAATTGAGCTGTGGGTTAAAGGGGTCCCATGGAAACACTCAGACAACGCAGGCTATCGCCAAGGCTCTTGGTTGCTCTCTAAAAACTGATAGCAAGGCCTTATTGCTGAAGACCACACCTACATATCTCACTGAACACAGAGAAGTGCCGAACTAGAGCCTTCACTTCTACTGACTAGTGTTCATAGTACTAGAAGGTACTTTGCTACCAGAGGAGAAAGCTAACATCAGCCCAGGTGCAAACCCTTTGATCTGTAATGTTGACCTGTCTGGGTGGTTGAAACAACCACTGTCTGACTGGATTTAAGGTTATTCCATGAGATGGAACCCATGCCTGATACTTGCTTGGATACTGAGACTAGAGAGGCCATGGACCTAGGGGAAAAACAATACTATTGTTCTGCTAAAGGCACACAGCAATAAAATGACCCTTAATGACGTCCTGCTATACCCATAGATCAGCGTCTCACTTAGCCAGCATCGGAGAAGCTTCCTCCCACAGGAGATGGGAACTGATACAGAGACTCACAACTGGACAAAGTGCAGACAGTCAGACACCTCGAAACACTCAGTCCTAAGTGGGATTTCATCAAATCCCTCCCGAGAGCTTAGGTAGGTATGAGAAAGAGGAGGTGGGAAGAGTTTGAGAGCCAGAGGGCATGAAAGACACCAAGGAAACAAGGCCTTATAGATACAACAGGACACTGTGGTAGCATGTATGCAGCTTACACAGATCCAAGCCATATGGGATCCAAGCACGGAGAGGGGTACTGGATGAGCCCCCATCCCTGAACCAAAAGCTACCTTCAGTTTAAAATCACTAACAAAGGAAAAAATAGTTTTCTGCGATGGAGTATTGCTGGGTATACAAACCTAAGGGTAGGTTCCATGCCCAGTAGTAGACGGCCAATACAAAACAAATTCAAATTTTTTTGGAGGTATTTTGTATCATAACACTCTGAGCATTTTTTAAACCTTATCTTTTATCTGTTATGGTTTTGAATTTTGTGTTTTTATGGTGTGCATGTGTGTTGTGTGTATGTGTGTGACTGTGTTGCTCATGCCTTTTCTCTGTTTGCTTTGTTTCATTCAGGTTTGCTTCCTTTCATTAGCCGGTCTGCTTTTTAAAGAGAGAGAAAGAAGGCCTGCAGTTGGATGAGTGGGGAGGTGGGGAGAATATGAGAGGAGACGAGGGAGGGGAAACCCTGGTCAGAATAAACTGTACAAAAAAAAGTTTAAAAAACATTTAAAAATAAAGAGTCAGAGAAACATGACCTTGAATACAAGTAAAGGGGTTTTTGGTTGTTATACATTTTTTAAAAATACTTTGACAGTTTCATGCATATATACAATGTGCTTTGATCATTCTCACCCTCCACCAACTCCTTCTCACTTCCCATTTCTTTGTGTTCCCTCCCACCTTCCTAGCTCTCTCTCTCTCTCTCTCTCTCTCTCTCTCTCTGTGTGTGTGTGTGTGTGTGCGCGCATGCGCGCGCTATGTGCCCCAGTAAGTGTGGTCAGTGCTACTTGCAGCGCTCTTTATTGATCTCGCTGGCTGGACCTTCTGCAGGTGGCTTAAAGGGCTTTGTTTCTCTTGTGTTGAAAACTTTAGTTTTCATTTATTTTATAATCCTTTTTTACGTATAATTTTTTATGTGTATCTTCGGCTGACATTCTGTAAAATGTGAAATGATATTTTTTTGTTGTCTAATTTCTAAGTAGCTATTAGGGGGAAGCTAGCTCAACAAGTCACTTTCTTTAGGGATGCGGCTGTTGGCAGGTGACCCAAACCCCAGTGTCTTGCTCAAATACAGGACCAATTGGAATCAGTGATTTAGTAATCTTAAATAGAAACCATGAAATCAGGAATAAAATATATTGGAGGTCCTAGTGGTGGGGTGTCGACAGAAGGGAGTAGAGGCAGATATTATTCAATATATATCCTTTACATGCATAAAATTTGCAAAGAATAACACTGTTTAAAAGCAAAAATAAGCCAGGCGCAGTGGTGCACATCTGTAATCTGTAATCTGGGAGGCAGAGGCAGGTGGATCTGTGAGTTCGAAGTCAGACCAGTCTACAAAGTGGGTCCAGGACAGCCAAGGCTACACAGAGAAACCCTGTCTTGAAAAACAAAACAAAACAAAACAAAACAAAACAAAACAAAAACAAACCAAACCAAGCAAAACCATACCAAATGGAACAAAAAAAACCAAAATAAAAGTGATCTCATTAGGCAAGAGTAAAGATCCCTGAGGTTTGATGGCCAGCCATTCTCGCCTAATCTGTGAGCTCTAGCTTCAGCGAGAGACCCTGTCTCAAAAACAAACAAACAAACAAAAACGAAACCAAAATCTAAAAAGGCAACAATTGAAGACATCCAACTTTAACCATTAGCGTCTACACGCATGAGTACACACCTGTACACACACACACACACACACACACACACACACACACACACACACGTCTAGCAGAGAAAGACATAGGAGATAGTGAGCGAAAGAGAGAGAGAGAAAATGGGGCCAGTGAGGGCAGGTCATGATTTGAGGCCCTAAAGCTTCTGGGTAGGCATGGAAATAGCAAGAGGTACTTTTTATTTGAGTACACACTTGAAGAGTCCCTTCTGGTGTGTAACCCCCATTGCCTGGCACAACTGTAGTGTAGAAGCCTTCCCTCCTTCGCTTCTCGTGAGCACCCTCTTGACCCTGCATCCCAGTTAAGGCTTCTCCAGGAGGCCTCATGTTATGCTGGCAATGAACTAGTCTGTGATTACTTGGGGTGGTCTGTTTGAACCATGTCCTTCACAATAACAGAACAAGGGTGTTGAGAAGTAGGTGTAGCAACCCTCTTTGTTGGACAAAGCTACTGAGCTCCAGTTTGAGAAAGAGACTTAAAGACTCCAGGAGAGTCACACAGGGAGGGGATCACTTGTGAAGGGTGACCCTCCTAATATAGTATATGATGACTTCCCCACCCCCACCCCGCACCAAGTTCCTAAGCTGTAAATCTAGCTAACTGTAGTATTCTTACATCTTTTTGCCCAAACCAAACTCGCCCCAACTGTGAAAACAAACGGTTCAAAACACTGGCCTGATGATTCTCACCTTCTAGTTTTGGTGAGGGTCCTGCTATCCTCATTGGCCCAGCAGAAGTGATTGACAGGTGAGTAGCTCAATGAATGATGACCCTTAGAAGCATCCTAACGCCGTGGCAGTTACCGGCTGATGCTATCATCACGAGACTTTAGAGTAACGAGGTTTTCGGGAAGTATCATTCCAGCCGTTCCCCTCCCCCTCCCCCCACCCCCTTCCGCAAAAAGTTATAATCCAGTATTTTTAGTAAAGGGTGGATGGCAATCTAGTCTCCCTCAAAAGGAACACATTGTAGCTTTAAAGTACAAGTGAACTCTCCAGGAGAATATAGGATGTCATATTGAGCGAGCTCAGAGAAAGGGTGTTGCTGTGCTAAGATATTGGTAGGCAAATGAGGGTGTAGGTGGCTGGTGACCTATGAGTGTGGAGAGGGGACTTAGGCATCCCTCACCAGGCTGGAGTTGAAGGCATTCACCACAGCTTTTGTAGACAGTAATTGTTGAGGCCTGATAGGTCTGGGGTGGAGGGAAACGTGATGGCCCCACTGCTGGGACGTTGGGTGCCTCATTGATTAAGCGCTAGACTGATACTAAGCAGGATAGCGTTGGGGTGTTCCTGCCCTTCTCTTTATAAGAGAATCTTGGCTTAGGAAAGAGGAGGCGTGGACCATGACATGGTTGGACAGAGTCCCTGGTGTTTTTGAAAGGTCTAGCCGAGAAGATTCGCCCTTAGAAAGAATAGCTGTGGAGTGCCACAGATTTAGAAGATGGAACTAGAGATGAAGAGAGATGAGACAGAGGGGGGAGTGGTGGAAAGTATTAGAAAGGAAGGATTGACTCCAATAGGCATTTAGAGCTGGAGTTTCCGGGAGCCATAGGAAAAACACATACTTGGCACCTAGCAGTCACTCAGTAAGTGCTAGCTGTTATCGTCAGCCCCTTGGAGGGGTGGTAGACGGTCTACTCATGTCTAGTTGGTTAGATGAAAAATAGGAACTTAGTGTATACCTTAAAAGAGAGAACCAGGAAGACCGATCATTACAGTTGCCTTTTTTTGTCTCTCCCTGGGCTTGTTAGAATTACAGTGGTTAGAGGCTAAGTCCCACTAGGGACTGAGCAGAGAAGACTGAGCTAAAGACATTTTAGTACGGGTGTTGGTGTGTGCTGGAGGGGGCAGTCCAGTGGCTGGGTCGAGCAGGGTGGGTTGCGGTGACTACCTTTCCAAATAGAGCCTGTTAGCAGTGAGGTAAAGGAAGAGGAAGCTTCCTTGCAGAGCTGGAGAGTGGGACAATATGAGCGGGTGCAGGCAGAGCCGTGTCAGCCTATATATAATAGTGGGTGTGGTTGCTGGGGGTGGGGGTGGGGGTGGGCAGGAACCCACCTAACTCATTTCTTCTGGTCAAAAGAACTACTGTTGATGTTTCACGTGTCACTCTCTTAAGTGACAACTCACTTGAGGACCACTGATTTTTGTGGTCTGACAGGAAAAGTAACCCCCCCTCCCAGACCCAAAGACAAATGGATTTTAAAATCTTCTTGACAGGAAGGCTCCAGAATACAGAAGAAATAGTATAGTCCAATCAGTACAGTTTTGAATGAAGTTCCCATGTTATCTCTATTTCTCTTGGCCTTTCCTACACCCAACACGTTGTGTTCTTTTTTATCAAGTCATTGAATCTGGAGCATCTGTTAGGGTAGGGGGAATGCAGAGTGGGCTGCTCTTGAGACAGCTAAGAGAAGTCATGTGATGTTGATGTTGAAAGAAAAAGATGTTGAACTTCAAAACTAAAGGCTGAGGGAACCCAAAAGGCATTTTTTCACAACAATTGACATGAAAAACCATTTGGATTAGCCTACCAAGCTAAGGAACTCTGGTCTATGATATAGGGAGAAAGGATGTCTGAGAGGGAGACACCAGACAGGCAAGAAGAGACAGGAGGAGGGAGGTAGAAAGGGACAGTGAGAGATGATGGGAAACCTGTAAGGAGGAATAAAGAATGGACAAAGACTGCTGTGAAACGAGCCAGCACACATTTGCTAAGCTTTCCAAGTCTTTTCTATTTCCATCTGGAATGACCATGGTTCTAGCCTATTTTTAGAGATGTACAAAGTTCTGTCTTCAATGCCTTCGGAAAGCATTGCATTTATTATTTCCATTTTCCATTTTCCATGAACCTTTTCCAAAATTTCACAGATATGTTAGAAGAAAATCTTAATTGCATCCTCATGGGGTTCAGAACTGGGGAAGGCAAGAGGCAGAAAGCCCTTGGGAAGAGAGAAGGGAGGACTTGCGAAAGGTATAAGAAGTCAGCTTTTGGAAGCTGTTCTCCTGTTTCATCTCTATGGATGAAGCGCTGTACAGGCACTTAGGATGACAGAGGGATGGGACTGGAGTGTGGCAGGGTGGCAGGGTCCCACTTGGAGCGGTTGAAACAGTAATAGGAAGTGTTGTATTAGAGGGTGTTGGCCTCACAGTGGAGAGTGTGGTGGCTATGAAGGTGGGAGGGGTGAGCTGCAGACTGGCCCTCCCTGAAGCCTGGTTGAGGATAATGCTGAGTTGCTGATTTTACTCACAGTTGGTGACTAGAAACTCTCCTCAATAAACAAAAGGCAAGGGAAGTAGGGTAGGGTAAGAAGGACACAGCTACTGAATAGGGCCCAGAAGCCAAATGTTGCTAGAACGAGTGGATTTGCGTCTTGTCCCACCAAGAGGGAGCACGAATAGGCCAGAGAAATGCTTTAGGCCAAGTCAGAGCTGGAGAAGAGGAAACAGACTGTGGGAGAGGTGAGCAAGATGGTCAGCAAGCTGATTCTTGAAGCCAACCCAGATGTCTCTCTCTCTGCTCTTTTGATATCCTGCTAAGCCAATTTCTTCCATCCTACAGCTGGAAGTAGTAATAGCATCTTATAACCACGAGGTTTTGAGGAGCTAAGAGTGAGTGAGGAAGAGAGGTAGAAGGAACTTTATTCTAAAGGGAGAAGCCCCCACATGTGGCAGAAGATCAAGTTGTTGTCCTCTGTCTCTCCTAGTCCCTGTCGTGTGGGACTTGACCTCACCTTCCTCAGTCCTCTGTGGCATCTATTATCTCCATTATAGCAGAAATGTAGATTGGGGAGGGCCGGCAAAGGCAGGAGTGCTAGGGATGGGGGTTGGGGGAAGATTGCCTGAGCCAAGTCAAGGTCAAATACAGAGATGGAAAGACAGGACCCCTGCAGAGGTGACCCTACCTAACTCTGTCTTCTGCATCTTGTCATAATCTCTGGTTCCGCTCAATCTCAGGACCATTTACCAGTTCCATAAAGGATTCAGAGCCCTCTGCTCCAGTCACCTGACTTCCTGAGCTGATTTTGCTCAACTTGATGACCCTACTTGCTAAAGTCAGGTCCCTCAGCTGAGGAAGAGCTGAAGTGACTCATAGACAGTGCACTAGTTCCTAGACAAGGCAGGGCACTCTTGGGAGACAAACCCTAACGGTTGCCCACTTCTTTCCCACATGGGCAACTATGGGGCAGTGAAGGTCGAGTCAAACACAAAGGTGAATGGGCAGACCCATGCAACTGTGACCTTGCCTCTGGAGGCAGGAAGGGGTGAGTCACTTACGTCTGAAATGGTCTGGTTGAGAGAGGGGAGGCAATAAGATAATCATGATAATGACACACAGCAAAGCTGAGGAGCTGCCTGTGTGCCTTGGCTGCTTGGGGAGCTGTTTGGAAGAGTTGAGACTTTCAGTCTTCACCTGGGTACCCCTGGCCATTTTCCCCTACTCTGGGAGTAATCAGCACTTTGGTGCTACTTAAGATTCAGGAGTGATGTTTTGGTGAATTGTTTTCTTATTTTCAAGGAGGAATGAATGACATTGTCTTAAGACTCAAAGGAAACAGACTCCCCATTCTCAGATGGCACAGATTCTGGCCTTTCCTGCCTCCGTGCTCCTCTTGCAAACCGTCTTTTTGTGAGCATCAGAGAAGCCCCACTGGGGATGCTGCAAAGCTGTGTGCCAGCATCCAGCTGCCATGGGGTGAGAGCAGATTCCCATTTAGCCACAGCAGCTCATGACAAGGCCAAAGTTACTCAAATGGCACCTTTATTGAAAACAAATTTTTTTTTTTTTTTTAAAGATTATGTGTGAGATAGGAGCATACAGGTTTTTATCTTGCTGGCAGTTTTTGCCTCATCAGCAATGCCCTGGAGTCAGCCTGGTCTTGTGCTAAATGGATTCCTTCTTCACCCTGGTGAGGGAAGAAAGAGGCAGTCTACCCAATCTGTTGTTAAGTTCCTCCTCTCTATCCATCTCACCTCCTGATTTCTCTGTCCTTTGGACAGACTCCTGTCCTGGACACACAAACACTCTACTGTAGGCCTCTTCACTGGGTTGACTGAGGAAATTTGGGCCATGGGGTGTGCTAGCTCTCACCTGTGTGCAGGCCATTCAGGACTATGAAGAGGCATTAAAACTGCAATTATGAATGGCAGAACAGCAAGGTGGCTGTTAGCAAAGGGAAGAATCCTGCCCAAGGCTTGTTGGGTGCCTTTTTTGAAGGCTTTTAAAAGCCTTCCCCTCCCCCGTCCCTGTCTTCATGGTTATAGAATCTAGTCTTCACAATTTTCCAAAAATTAATGTTGAATACTGTGAAAGAAACCTTTCTTCCAAGGAAAAGGTTCATTTTTTTTTTTTTTTTTTTTTTTTTTTTACCAAGCCCAAAGGTCAAAGCTTGTGCATGCTCAACCTCTGGCCTAAAAACAACTGTTGTTTAGGCAGAGAATGAACTTAGGCCTGTGTCGATGTGATAGGCAAGTGGGCCAGGAGGAAGAGCATCAGGGTGTTGGGGTGAGGTGATGAGGTAGGGTGAGGCTCTGTCAGCAAGCTCAGGGCTTAGTGGTCTGCCATGGGTGAGGCATCTCTGAGGACCCTTGGCTGCCTTGCAGGAATCCTGGGGTTGGCTGGGGCTCTGGATCACAGCAGGGCCTGCTGTTACAATATAAGGATGGACGGCTGACCAAAGAGGTTTCTCCCGGAGTCAATGAGAATTGGCAGGATGAGAGTTAGGGTGGTGGGTTGGAGTCATTTTCTAAAGCAATGCATTGAGTTCCTCCTACCTAAACCTTCTTAGGGTGAATGAGTGAGAAGACCTGCTGTCTGCCTGGTTCCTTGGAAGGCCAGAGCAAGGAGGTTCTTCCTGCAAAACATTCCTGGCTTTTCCTAGTTCTCCAGAGTTCTCAGTGTTTCCTTCCTATCCCACTGTTCCTTTGACAATTGGGTGAAGGGATAATGATGAAGAAAAGTATGCTTTGTAGAGGAGGAATAGAAAAAAAAAAAACATTGAGTCTGGAATTGCAGATGGAAGCCTTGTTAGAGCAGAGTGGGCTGGAGTCTAAAAACAGGTGTTTTGCTGCTGGATCAGGATCCAGCAGGTTTTTTGAGCTGGTCAGGAGAGTGGTTGAAGGATCCTTGTACAAAGGCCTTCCAGGACACGTTCTGGCATGGCTCTGAGTGGTATATGTGGTCTCCTTATGGCCAGTGGGCAGGGAAGCACCCAGTGGGTAGGTCAATGCAATGGTAGGAAGCACCAGGGATTGTCTCATTGACAGAGCAATAAGGGCTTGACATGGCCACCCAAGGATAAGGAGTTGATAGGGCTTTTCAGAACCCCCAGTGTCATTTCCATTTCCTGGGATCTCCAAGATCTCCCGCAGGAGGTGAGGTGTTAGAGACATGTCCAAAGGAAGACACAGCAAGTGTGAGAGATAGGTTCGTAGAGAGAGGAAAAGAGAATGTAAGAAAAGGTGACATTCTTTCCCCCTTTACAGTGCTCTTGTGTTCCATTAGACATGGTTTTGCTAAGTCCCAGTACTTAGAGCATACCAGGAAAAACTACTATTGATGCTGTGCGGGTCAGCTAACCCTCCTGAGCTTGGAGAGAGTCCTTACCTGCACAGAAGCAGGCCTGAGCTCAGTCAGGTAACTTAGTCCTGGTTTCTGATCCACTTAGGGAATGTGAGGCTCAGAGGGGTGTAGAGAGGGAGAACTCCTGCCAGATGCCTTCTTTACCTCTTCTTGGTATGCCACACATAACAGAGGAACATCCGCCCTCCCCCCATGTGATCCACAAATGGCAGAGGGCTGGGGTGAGAGAACAGCTGAGATCAGGGGCCAATAAAAGAATAAGAACACAGGAAAAAGTCAGATCCACTCAAATACCAGAAGAGGCACAAGTTTGGTTCTGGGACAGGAAGACAAGTGACAGGAAGTGGGAGCCGGAGAGACAGTTCTGTTCCATTGTACCACTTAAAACTCATCCTTTCTATGTGGCATCTTCACTGGGCCCTGGATCTACATCTAAATAAGACCTGTTGGGAGTGATGCCCTAGCTGGTGAGACAGGTATCTTAATCACAAGGGGTCTGAGGCAGCCAGTGTGAAGAATACAGTATGTTCTGGCTTTCCATTCTGAGAAGGTTGAAGTGATCGTCTCTCCTTTTCAACCTCCTCCTTTTCAACCTCCGGGTCGTGGCCACCTGGCTCTGCTTTTCTTTTTGTAGCTAGCTCTCCAAGTCTGGCAAAACAAAGGCAGGTGGTAACAAAAGCTTGGAGAGGCTGTGCTTTTCCTCGATGGTAAAGAGCTTTAGGGTATGAATCTTCTGATTTTACTCAGGGTTGACTCAAATGATGCTAGCAGAAAACAAGAACTGTGCCGGAGAGTGGCTGAAAGAATGGTTACTCTTTTTCTCTGGCAGGCAAAGGTTGCTTTCTAGGGTATGACAGACACTTGGGCTACAGGAGGTTGTGAGTTGAAGATATTGTAGAAGACTCGGTGGCGGGGATAGGGCAGAATCATTCCTCTGCAGATTGCCTATGCAGGATTTTTAGGCTTTGGGGGACAGCCTCTTGAAATGAGGCGCAGGGCAATGGTGTCTGCAGGCGAAAGGCAGACCCCATGTTTTCTCTGAAGCCCACCTTAAGAGTTGGTTCTTGAAGGTGCTCTTCCTTCCCTGCCTGTTTGCTTCATATTTTTCAATGATCATTTTCTTCCTGAGGGGGACCCAAATGGGATGAGCTGAAGGAGACAGAGAAAACAAACTCTGAAAGTCAGACCTGGGTAGGTAATGAGTCATTCCAGTCCTCCTGAGAACATCCTGATGCAAAGTTACCTGTACAGGGTGGCAGGGTCTTCCAACAGTTCAAAGTAACAACAGAAAAGGAACCACATACAGCTGTCCTTCCCAAGCTCCTGGGCCCTTCTGGCAAAGAACCTTGCTCCCTTGTTCTTTACCGATGGGGCTCAGACTTGTGCGAGCAAAGAGGGCCGGAAGATGGAGAGAACTTTTGAGTCAGAGCTAGGTGGAGGGTGGTTTCTTCCCTCAGTGTGTGGAGCAGACTCTTCCAGGTAGCACATAGTAAGAGCTCAATAAATAGGGATTCCTTGTATAGAACGAAATTATTTGTTGAATTTCCATGTGGGTAAATACACGAGGTTGGCTTCAATAGAGGAAAGAAGGACCATAAATGTAGAGGATTGATCAGGAGATGGTCCACAGAGAGAAGCAAGATGAGAGCTCTACAGAGTGGGGATAGAATGGATGTGGGAAATGGACCGGGGGTAAAGGTGGAGGCGGGGGCAGGTGAAGAAGCACCGAAAGACCACGGCAGCCTAGGACAATGGCTGTGCCACCTCAGAGCCCATGCCTTCTTCTTCCTCAGAAAGTTCTTAAGTCTTTCCTGTGAATCGCAGATCTGGCAAGAAAGAGAGTTCCCCACCTCCCTCTGCCAGCACACAACATGGTCAGAAATTACCATTGCTTGGATTTAGGAGGGGGAGGGCTGTGGGATGTTATGTGGGATCACATGTGCTGTGGGAATGGGAGCTGTGGGGTGCCAAGGAGAGCAACCTCTGCCAAGGAAGAGATCAGAGCTACAGTGCAGCTGCGGAAGTGTACCGACCCGAATACAAGCCAGAGGTGCTTGTGAGTTCTAGCGAGTCAACACTTACAGAATCTCTTCCTGACTGACTGTTTTGCGGAGGGCATGTCCTCAAACGTGTCTACAATCTACAGTGTCACGTGTTGTAGATGCCGTTAGAGGAGCCGTACCCCTGCCTCCCTGCAGTTCTGTGCGTCCGCCAGGGGAATGAATAGCTCATGGTTGTGACATAGCCACCATGACAGTGGGAGAAAGGGGAGCTGGCCAGTAAATTCTTGATCTGAGCTCCAGAGAACAGTCTACAAGGAAGCTCCCCATTCTTTGAAACTAAGTGTTGAAGGAACTTCAGGGGTCTGCTCTCCTGGTGTAGATTTGGGTTCTCAAACAATGAAGTCTGCTTTTCAATTTTTTTGGAGACCGACTTTTTCCCTTTTTATTTTATTTTATTTTATTTTATTTTATTTTATTTGTTAGACTAGAGCATTACACATCTAAATGTAATGTCCAGTCACTGCCATTTTACAAAAGAAAAATTTTAATTCTGCCAAAATAAAAAGGATTTAACCTCAAACATGATTCTCATGAGTCAGACTGTCGAAATTGGAGAAGCAGTCCTAGAATTCAGCTTCCAAGGGTGTGATCTCAGAACATATAACTTTAGAATTCATTCTGGGGCCTGAGGAACCCCTTCCATCCTGCTGGCTTGCCTTTGCTTTGACAACAGAAGCGGCTCCTTCCATGTCACCAGATGGGTGGGAGAGATGCTAGCTGTGGGCACTTGCATTCTGGTTATGCCAGATCAACTAGTCCAAGTTTTCCACCAGGCCCTGGAGTGAAATGCCTATTGCTGGCTTAAAAAAAAAAAACAAACAAAAACCAAAAACCAAAAACAACAACAACAACATAATACATATGCCTTCCACGTGTGTCCCTCCCTCTCTTTTTACAAGTGACCAAATTCTACTCATCCTTCAAAACCCAGCTCGAGTGCCTCAGGCTCATGCCCACTTTGAGACTCTCATATCTTCCCAGCAGAAAGCAAGTTCGGATGAGAGCCGTGTCCTCTGTATCCCAGCAGCCCTTTGTCTTCTAATTTCTTGCTCACACACTTTGAGTGGTGTACTTATTTGTGACTTTTATGCCAATGTGGGAACTCTTTGGTGGTCAGGGGTTCTATTTGTACTTTTCATGTGTGTGTGTATGTTGTGTGTATGTTTGTGTGTGTGTTTGTGTGTGTGTGTATCCCTGTGTCCATCCAGTACCTGATATGCAGAAAATGGCTTAAGTCTTAACTCATCAGGAACTGAAGGCAGGGTGTTTTGTAAAATTGCTTTTAAATTGCCCAACATGAGGTCTGCTGGCAACATGAAAGAGACAGTGATCCAGGTTGGCATCTGATGTCTGTGGGTTGGGAAGCCTTACACTTGGGGGTTGGCCCTGAAGACCTGCTTGTAGACACTGGGGTGCAGAGTGAGGCTCCAGTTCTAGAAATAGAGGACAGGATGAAGAGGTAACCAGCCCACAGGTGAGCATGACCTTACCTGTGGAAATTGGTCATTATGGAAATGACTGTTGGGAAAAACGCCCAGACCTCAGAGACTGGTGCCCATGTTTCCAGTGCCACAGCAGAACCCCTAGCAGAACTGACTTGGTCCAGTTGAGTATAGTTGTTAGAGTTGGTAAGGAACAGGCTGGCTGGTCTCCAAGCTATCTGTCCAGGGGGAGTTTTCCTCTGCCTCCTGGCAGGAAGCAGATCTTCGAAGGCAGGACATTTCTCGTCCAGAGTTTCTAATGGCTTCAGTGTCTTTTACTGAACTGAAACCTAGCTTTCTTGTAACTAGTCTCTTTGGGTTCTAGTTCAGTTTTTCAGTATCCATTAAGGGCCAAAATTTCCCCTCCACATATAAATATGCAAAGCAAACCGGCAGCTCCTGTAATTACTGTAACGTTCCTAGACTCCTCCAGGCTCCCCCCACCCCCACACTCTACCCTTCCCCACCATGTGTGTTTGAATCCTCCCACCCCTGCTTGTCCTTCTTTGGGCTTGCAATAAGTCGTCAATGTCCCGGACTACATATATAGCTAAATCATTCATTACATGAATATTATAATTTTAGCTATCACAGTCCAAGGAAGCTGTAGACAGAGAAAAACCGAGTCACTTGGTATTTTTTCTGTTTCTAGAAATCTGCCCTGTTATGAAGCAAGGCTGTCCATTTCGTGCTCAAGGAAAGTGAAGAGCAGAATGGATGAGGGTTTCCTAAATAAGTCTCAGCCCCACTGTTTCACAGTCTTTTCAGATGTGTTCTGAGTCACGATCCTGACCAGGTGACATGAACTGTAGTTCTCTATTTTCCACTATTAGCATACAGTGTAGGACAGTGCCTTTACGCCTTGTTTCTCATCATTTAAATAGCGCTGAATGACATGGAGCCTGATGGAATATGGCCAGGGTTAATCACACAGCCCCAGTTCACCCATTGTCACACCATTCTCTACACACTCCCACTGCAAATGAATATTAGGAAGCACATCACACCAACAAAATTTTTCTGTGGCTTCCAGTTCTTAGTCATCCAACCAAAACAGGTGAAATGAATCTAGGATGACCATTTATAGAATATTTTTTTTAATGGACAGATATCCTAATATCTGTTATCTGCTGATTGTTGTTAATATCTTCTGGAAAAGCCACTACTTTCTCTTTTCTGATTCTGTGTTTACCAGGCAATATTGTATTCTGCTGTCTTCATCCACTTGCTTGGCCAAGAAGAATGTGCCCTGTGGAGGTAGCTTAGGCTGAACCAATTGCCAAGTGAAAAGGAATTAAGTTGCAGACGAGCTATAAGATCAGTTCCCGAGAAACTAGGCAGACTGCATCCCTGTCCTTGAAGCATGCTCGAGGAAATGGTCAAATCAGCTTTGCCGGTACACTCTTGGGATGTAATGGCTTAGGGTCAATATGGGACAAAAACCATTGGTCGAGTGCACAGTAAAGAGAGGAATGATAATACTGGAGTGGGGAGAATAGAGAAGTCTGTTGTCTACTGAAATCTTTTAATATTTATTAATTTTTCCTCCAAGATTCTTAGGAAAAGATAAGAAGGGCTCAGTTAATTGACTAGCTCACTCCTTGACAGATGTTCTAGGAAAGCAATGAAGCTTTTTAAGAGGGGCTGTAGCGGGTTTGTAAAGACCAGTGGAAGTCCTCTGTCATTGTGTTGTTCCTTAAATAGTCCCTTGGGTCATATGAGCAGAGGTAACATTGGGGGGTTTACTTTTGAGCTCCATCTTCAGTCGTTCTTGTACTTCTGCCCAGGACCCAGGGATGAGCAGGTCAGGATGAAGAAACTTTTGTCTCATCAGGCACATGGCTTAGGATCAGGAACAGTAGCTTCTAGTTTCTGCTTTGGGAGGGTAAAAAAAAAACCAAGAGAGGAAGGGAAGGAAAAGAAAGGGAAAAGAGAGGAGGGGAGAAGAGGGAAAAGAGATCTTTTGTTCAGCTTTTGATACTTTCCTAGTATCTTCTGGGGAGTAGAGCCTCACTCCTCTTTGTTTATGGGACATTAGACAATGTCCCTTCCTGGATTTGTTTTCCCCAGGCCTCTTTCTCTCCCTGGAAGCAAAAGATTGTCTTAATAGATTGTTTCCCTACCTCTCCTCCCTCATAGCAGGAATCCCTTTTAGGTGGCTTACCCTTTCTCCCAAGACAACAGCAATGAGGCCGAAGATTTGAAAGCCTAAGGTTACGAGGTGGAAACTGGAGATAGGAGCAGAAATACAGAAAGCTCAAATGCAAAAGCAAAAACCAAACAAGTAACAAAACAAAACAAATCTTTCCAAATCTTTCTCCTCCCCAAATCTTTCCTGGTACAAACATGGTCATAAATATAACTGTCTTCCTTCTCTCCCACTCTCCCTTACTGTTCTTCTATTCCTTGATGCAGTATATCTTCTGTTCCTCTAATTCTTCTCTAATCCTCCACTAATTATCGCTTCTCTCTGGCTAATATATTCAATATGGCAGCGGGAGGGAGGATCCCACACCTCTGCTTCCCATTTCCATTGCTTGTGGTTCGAATGGTTTTCTGACTTCTATCTTGGTGAGATTCTATTTTCAGAATTGGAGTCCAGAACATCTATGTGTACATAATGCTTGTTTTTTAATGGACTTGCTAGCGGCAGTGTTGGTGTGAAAGGTTGGGTGTTTTCTATAGGTCTTTTGGTCTCCTTGGTTTGGGGATAGTGTGGCTTCTGCAAGGGTTAGGAGCAGGGTAGAAAGGCAGGATGAATAAAGGGGAATGAATAGCCTCTAAACTGCATTAGAAATATACCCACAAGACACCATTTTCCCATTCCCTTATCATTACTACGAAGATAACTCAGTCATGCTTATCTTCATTCAATCCTAGTGAACCTCAGAGTATTGCTTTTTTCACATGACTCTTTGTTGCCACAATCTGTGCATATGCTTTTTCTAGTAGCATTTGACTGTGGCCCTGTGTTAAGGGACACCAGTGTGTAATATCAGGTATGACTCCTCTTCCTCTCTTTTCTCCCAATTCAGGATATTTGCATGGAGCTGTTAAATGTCACTGGACAAATGATAGTTCCTTGTAAGACTTGGAGCCTCTTAGAGGTTGATTAGGCCACACATTCAATAAGCAGGTACATAGGCTCAATCTCATGCAGCCCATGTACAGTAAAGATCTGCTGATCTGCACATAGACCTCTAGTTTCATACATTTTTTTTTCCTGGTACCTTTAGCTTTCATTTTGTAATTGGTCCATGTTCCACTCTTTTCTGGGGTTGCTGTGGGTAGATGGGAATATGCCCTGCTGAGGAGTTCAAGTTCAAATGTTTGTCATCTGTTAGTCATTCCTTAGTTCCCTTACATGCTTAGACTGTCAGGGCTGTGCTGTGGGTGTCAGGATGACCATGAGGTAGCCCTGGGCCTTCAGTTGTTGGTGGTGTGTAGAACAGGATGTTCATGAAGCTGAGGAGATGCATCACCTTGCAGGGTTGGGTGATATCTACTATACCCCATGCATCACTGCTCAGTGAACTCTGCTGGATAGGTTAGGTCCTGGGGCTTTGGGGTCTCATCTCTATCCTCCCCTACTCTTAGACACATGATTTTAGAGCACTTGTTAAGGTTCCTTTCCCAGTCAATTCAATTTTGGGGTCACTGACCTCAGGTCTCTGGGAGGTCTAGGTTGAGCATTGGCTTGCCTGTCTATGACAGGTATTTCATAGGTTCTCTGTATAACAAAACACACTTCTCAGGGTGTCCTTCCTGCCTCGTCTTCAAGGTGCTCCCACTACAATCTTCCCCATCTCACAATTAGACCTCCATTTGTTCAGCGCACCTAAACCTGAACAGCCTTTGATTTGTGTCCCTTTTACTTTGCCTTTCTTTTCACTCCCACATTGAATTCACCCTCCAGACTTGTTAGTGTTGCGTCTGAATACATTCTCCACCCATCTCCTCTTCATTAGCTCTGCTGTCTCCATCCCTAGACAAGGTCACCATCACAGGCAGCTTAGATGTAGTTCCCCAATGGCGTTTGTGTTTGCCTATAAAACCAGCAGAGCCATATTTTAAAAATGTAAATCCAATTTATTTGGGTTCTTTCCTTCAAAGCATTTTCTGGTAATCCTCTGGGTTTGGAATAAAATCCAAGTTCCTTGTCACAGCCTAAAAGACAATTAGTGCATCCCAGCCTATCTTTTTGCCTTCACTATCAGCCTGCTTTCTTGCTCCCAGCCTTTCAATACACCAAAATCATTGTTCCCTAGGGAATAACTTTGCCTAGCTATTTTCTTCTGTCTGGAATGTTCTTTCCTCTGACCTTTGAAGAGAATCTTTTTTAACATTAAGACCTTGGTTCAGATGTTGCCTTTCAGAAAGGCAAGCAAACAAAACTGCCACAGTGCCAGGGCTCCAAGGCTGCCCTTGTCTGGGTAGCCTTAATAACATACAGCACTGAGAATATTTCTTGATGACCGTCCCTCTTTCCTGACAGAAGTATACCAAGAAAGCACATACACTGACTTTCACATATTATTCATGGTATCTCAGATGTCTAGTGTATGTGTTACACACAGTAAGAGCTCAACCAATTGCTTGGCATTAAAAACCTTGTCAAGTGAATGCTAAATGTATTGGAAACAAAGGGTAAAGGAAATGTAAAGGAAATAAAGGGTACTTTGGAAGAAGTCTTGTTGTCTTCTTTCAGATCTCATGGTAATGAAATGCCCTGGTCCTTCTCAATGGTGAAGTGTTAGAGGGACCATCACATCCATTTCTCTGTCGGCATTAGCTCACATTCTACTAACGAAGAGAGTAGCCATGTCAAACTCACACTCGCAAATTTGGAACATGCTAAGTGCTAAACGGCTTCCTTAGTCTTTCACCTCCTATTACGGTGCTTATAATGATACTCAGTGTTCATCACATCAAGGTTAAGCTGCTGAGATTGAGCAGACTTCAGAAGTTGCATCTGAGTCTGGCTTGATAGGAATTGAACAATACCCAAAACAAACAACCAAATCAGTGTCATTTGACTTAAGGAGCATAGGACTTGACAGTACCTGTGTGTGGACAACGAGGGAGACAGACCAGAACTGTGTACACTGGACGGTGGGGTGGTATTCCTTGCTCTTGAAGGTGGCACGAGAGCTTGCTGCTTCCAGTCGAAGTGATTTCTGTCTGTTATTGAGCCAGACACCTCTGAGATTCCCTTTGAGAACATAAGAATGCCCATCAGTTTGGGGACTCAACTTACACCCGGCTACGTTATGTTCTCTTTGTGTGTACCTGACACAAGCCAAAGCAATCTCAAGACAAGATTGTGAAGAACTTCCATCTCCGCTGAAGAGCTGAAGTCCTGTTTCTTCAGCAAGCATCCTGTAGGAGCTCAGCTATGGCTTCACATCTGTTAGCCTCATACAGAAAGCCTAAAAGCCTTGAATCCACCTTGTTTTTGCCTAGCTGGCAACATCACTGGTAGCAACAGGCCAACAGAAAAGTAGACACTGAAAGCAACTGGCACTGACTCAAGCTGAAGAGTGGATAGGAAAGTCAGGATGGTCAGTGAGAAGGCCGGTCCTCTTTCCACTGCTGGGAATATCTAGAAAGGTCCTTCTTTAGGGGGTGCTTGGACATACGGAAGGCTGAAAGGGACATAAGGCGGAGTCAAAGGGCTAGGGCTACAGCTCAGCGGTAAAGTGCTTGCCTAGCATATGTGAGGCTCTGGGTACAACATCCCCCACCCCCAGCACCACATGAAAAAGAAAATTCAAAAAGACGGAGCCTGAAGAGGGCGACTGGAACTCTTCTAGATTAGACGTAAGCCCTGCACTCCAGGAAGCTCGCTCATAGTCGGCAAGAAAGCAAAGACAACAAACCACTGTGTTAGCTTCAAGGCAAAAGTTGCTAGAAAGTTCTGCAAATGACAATGATCCGGGACACACAGGAGTTTCTTCAGATTGGGGTGGGGGTGGGGCGAGAAGCTGGAAGACACTGACTTAAGATATTGGGCAAGGTAGCATTTTGTGAAGCTCAGTTAGGTGGGTAGACGGACTGGGGTTAAGAGGTCCTGACTGGCACAGCTCTGTATCAAGAGGAGAGGGATGGCGTCTAGATAGCAAGATGAAGAGAAGCCTATTAAGTGCCCCTTCTTGGATGGTATGGAACACAGACTGTCCGCTGAGTTGTTCCTTGTCTTTGCTTTCTTGTAGACTGGGAGCTAGCTCCTTGGCAACAGGGCCTACGTCTAATCTAGAGGAACTTCGGCTGCTTTCTTTGGTCATACTCTTACTGCCCTTTCTGGTCTGGAGGGGAAAGAATGGAGCAGCTCTGAAAAATGTGGGGGTTTGAGGGCACATTAAAGCTTTGTTTCTGGATTTAAAAATTTCAAAAGGGGGCACTCAACAGCTGTCAGGGAAGAAGGAGAAAGAGAGAGAGGAAAGATAGACTTTTTCCCCCCTCTTTTTGTTTGAGATGAGTTGCATGGTTTGGTTGACATTGGTCAAAACCTTATGACTGGCCTTCTTTAACTCCAAACTGGCTCCAGAAATCAGTATGACCATTGGGTCCTGCAGATAGAGTGGGCTGCACAGGCTCAGGAGGAGGTTTTGACTGGCCTGGAGTTGGGTGCAAGCTTGAAGGCAGGCATTAAATTGACCTTGGCCTTTGGAGCCTTTGTGCCAACATTTGCTGGAAGTGTTAGTGTGGACACTGCTTGGTCTTTTCCACGTGACACAGAATGGCACCAAGTTCTCCATTCAGCACCGTCGTTTTGTTTCGCAGTGAATCTTCTCTCTGTTGAGGTAGTTTTGGCTCTAACCTCTTCAACGACTTCTGAGTGTGCAGTCTCCACGGTTTGCAAACTCTCTGGCACGGGTGCTTGAGGGACAAGAGTTGCTTACAGTTTTGTTGTTGCTCTCTTGAACTCTGCTGGTTCAAGGTCCAGGCCTGTATCTTGAGATGCCACCCTGGTTACCTCCTCACACTGTTCTCTATCAATAGCTTGCTCTCTATCAGTAGTCAGGCAATTGTCACAGCCTTTTTGCTCTCGGACAGCTGCTCCTTGCACAATGACCCTATGTTTGCTGGGCTGGTTCTTTGAACTCATGTTGCTCTATTTAATCACAGCAGTGTCAGTGTTGGGAGGGAGGGAGGGAGGGAGAGAGGGAGAGAGAGAGAGAGAGAGAGAGAGACTTTAATAGAGGAGTTGGTGGTGGTTGGCTCTGACTCCAAACTGAAATTCGGGGTGAGCTGATGAAAAGTTTCGGGTTCTTGATAACAGCACTGGGTTAACACAGACATTTGTGCTTTAAAAATAAAAGTCATGTGATGTCTGCCTTTGCAACTGTTTTAATAAGGTTATGTTTTCTTCAAGTAAGAAGTGGAAAATTGATAAATAAAATGAAAAGGCTTAGAACATCAGTGAGAGCCTGCACAGTAAATTAACATCTCAGGGGCCAAGATGTCTAAAGACGGGGATAAATGCTTACAGAAGAGTTGGAGGAGTAGGTTCTGGCTTGAAGCCGTGTTGTGTTCGCCTAAGAGACGATGAGATGCCTTTGCCTTCTGGGGTGCTGGGAGGATTCCACAGGCTCACAGCTATCAAGGATCCTACTGCTCATCACTCATCACCAGTAAAGCCCCTCTGGGCTCCAGAGCATTCTGATTCTGTCTCTGTGCATTTCAAAGCAGGATCTATCTACACTTGGTCCTGACACCTGCTCAATTTGCCCAGCTTCTTGTGGTCAACTGTAATACATTTCATCCCTCCCCTCTCCCTTTCTGCTTCCTTCCTCTGTGATGTTTCCCCCAGAGAGCCCCTTCAGGTATGTTCTAATATTATTTCTCTACTGATTGTATTGCTTCCTAGCTATCCCATTGGAGGGGTTGGGAGGGGAAGTGTAGATACCATAGATCATGGGGGCCAGTTCTTTAAGGGTTTATACAGTCACTCCTCAAATTCCCAAACCCAGGAATTCATAGCTGTGATGCTTCCCTTTTGAAAAAGGGCCACACCTGAGTTACTGTGCATTCAGTCCTGGGCTGCAAAGGTGGGTCATGAGCTCAGAAGCATTGTTTGCTAAAGTTAAGGGCATCCCCAGGTGGAAGTTGTTGGCTTTTCAGGTGAGGTATCAGGTGTGCCTGATGATGCTTCTATCTCTGCCTCCTCCCCTGACCTGGTCTGCTATCAATAAGAACATTTACCAGGGGCTTTCCAGAAGGAGCTTTCCCTTACAAATCTGGGGCCTTACTGTGAGTTAGACTGCCTGTCCCCATTTTACACATGAGGAAATAGAGGCTCAAAGAAGTCATATAACTGAGAGGCCCAGATAGGGTTCTCAATCTTCGTCTTCAGTGTCCGTGCTCTTTTGAGCCCTGCTGCTCATTATTGTAATAGTACAGATGGGTGGGCTGGCTCTGTTTGCACGGAACCGCTCCACTATCTAAGCATGTAGTCTGGAACTCTACTGCCCCACCTCCTGCACGTCTTCCTGAAGGCACAGCTGGTGTTTAATTGTTCAGGTTTAGTACTGCCTGGCAAGACTGGAGAGAGACCCACTGCCTGATGCAAGCTTACTGATTTTTATATACCCCCCCCCACTCTCCAGTTTTCTCCCAATATCAAAGCACTTTTGTATCTGAGCTCTCAGTGGACCCTGAAAGGCAGGGCTGAGATGATTATTGTCAGTGGATAGACAAGGAATTTGAGGCTCTGTGGACCTGAATCAGATGCCCCTAACCAATAGACACAAAGCATTTTCGGGGTGAGGTAGGAGCTCTTTTTTGTTACCAAGCAGTAGTTCATTCTTCAAGGAAGCCTGGCTACTCAGAGGTTTTATTTGAGGAGAGTCCTTTTATCAGTGGGCTCAACTAGTCTTGGCAAATTGGGATCCCGAGAATGGAGGCTTGAAGAGGTTCATAGGACAGTCTCCCTATTGGCTTCTTTTGGGATTAAAGGTGATGATTTACATTTCTAATTTCAGTCTGATCCTTGCTACTTGGATCATGGTCTTTTCCCCACTGTCAAGGTGATAGAGTTAGCCTCTGAGAGAGATTTATTTTCAGGAGAACAAGCCAGGGTAACCCAGGGGAAGATGAGACTAGAGGCCTGCCAGCAAGTTGTGTGTGGCTCTTGGGCTGGGAGAAATTGGAAAGGGCAAGGCAAACTTTCTTCCTTTGTAGCCAGAGATGCAGCTAGCAGTTAAGGGGGGGGGGATGGAAAGGGAGTTCTCAGACTCTATCAGGTCCAGTGGTAGGATGTGCTGGATATGACATGGGAGGGAGAAAGGATGGTAGCAAAGACTTGGTTTCAAAATGGGATAGCTTCCAGTGCTAGGCAGAACAGTGGAAAGATCTAGAATAAAGGGAAACACACTGAAAGGCATGGACAATCTTTTGGCATATTTCACCCAGAATACAATTTCGGGTCACTGATGTAGGTAGGACCCATCAAAGGGTATCTATTTGACTGGAGAGAGGGTCAGGTCTGAGCTAGGGTGCTGAGTATTGTGATGTAACACTGGGTGGTCATTTCACTTCATAGGAAAGATAGACACCCTTGTTATGGTCCTTGCCAACTGAGGTTTTAGATGCTCTGTAATTGGAGCTGTGAGAGTTAAGCAGCACTTGAATTCTTGGGCTTAACTTGTGGTCAAAACTTGGAGAAAGGTGACTTCTGGGAGACCTCACCTTAGCTGGTACCTGTGCTGACGGCGTCATCATCCCCACCTAAGATGTATCCTGGGTTGGAAATTCCATGTGGTCTTAGTGACAGAAAGTCTTGTAATCAGGCCTTGCACACATACCTTAAAGAAATAAGGACAACTCCAGTGTCTGTAGGTCCAGCATCCCTTGGGGATGCTATTTGTGCTAGGAAAGGTCACGTGGGCCTGGCCTATTTTGGCTTCCAAAGCATTTACATAGCAGACACTTCCCCATGTGATGCCCACAGAGTCTTGCTCCTTAAGGTTTAGTTCTAAGGTCACCAGTTACACACTTCCTCCTTCTCAAGGCACCATTTCAGTCTGGCTGCCTGAAGCCTCCTGCTGGCCTCATCAGCTCTGTGTTGCACCTGCTGCGATTGGGCTGGGCAAGTTTCTGTGCTGTCCTGTTCCCCAGCAGAAGGCAGATGGCCCTGGGGAGCCATTCTCCTGTTTGTACTTTCCTGAGATGAAGCAGCAAGGATGTGGATGCTCGCTGCTTTGGGGGTCCTTTGAATTGGTTTTGTGGGATTTGTCTGCTGGCTCTTTAGATACTTTATTAAATTCCCCAGTTTAGGGTAATCCAGGCTTCTATCAACTGGCTCTCCAGGGATCTCTTCTTGAACCTCTGGGACCTGACCTCCTCCGCCTCCAGGCATGTTGTCTGCTAAAGGTGCATTACTCCCACATTGCCTCCATCTGTGGTCAACCCCCTCTTCACACAGAGTCACCTGACCACCACATCCTTCTCTATAGCCATGCACAGGTGGTACCTGCTGCTGCTGCTCCTGCTTAGCCTCTCTTCTTCACTTTTCGCTAAGCTACATGCTCTCATGCTAATAGCTCCAATTATTGCTCTTAGGGCAAGAAGCCTGGTGGTTTCACAAGCCTTCTAGGAGCAAGGAGCGAAGGAGAAGAAACCAGTGCTGGATGGATTCCTGTTGTTCTGCTCTGTGTCTTCTGCGTGTTCCTACTGCATCGAGGAGCTCTTGGTCTCGGCACAGCCCATACCTGGGATCTTTTCTGTTCAGGGCTTTCTTAGGCTTTTTTTTTCTTATGTTCCCATCAGCAGCCCCACCTACAGGGTCCACAACCTTCCTGGCGAGCCTGCTTGTCCCTCCCTCACTCCCCAATCTGTACTGTTTGCAGTTTTGTTAGTTTGTCTTTTACCTTTGGACTTCTGCGTAGGAAGCCTTTTCCCCATCTTGCCTACCTAGAAAACCACCACACTTCCTCCCAGGTTCCACTTAAAGGCTTCTGCCTCTGGAAGTCTTCCTTGACAGAACAAGGAAATGCCCTTTCCAGCTCCCCCTGCTGCTGTTTGGCCCTCTGCTTTCCAGGAGCTAACAACTCCCCCTGAGACAGGAATGGGGTGTCATTTGTCTCTGTAGTGCCTCATACGGATTTGCATTAGGTGCTTAGGACGTTTGCTTGCACAAAAGGGAAGAAAGTTGAGGCTGACTGCCTCCTCTTTTCCAGCTCTGGCCTGAGCATAGAACACTAGGAGGGAGGGGGGGCAGGGTGTGGAGGTGGAGGGTAAAAGATGTGTGTGGAGGGAGAAACAGAGGATAAAAATGAAAATAACCAGCTAATTCTTCCTAATAATGGCGGATTTCCTGATTTGATATTTGGCATTAATTATAATTACTTGATAGGAGAATATGAGGAACCAGTTTGCCTCTGTCTTAGGCTTAAAAGCCATCTTATAGTAAAGATAAATTAGGTTCATTGCTGTTCAGGGTTGAATCTCTGTTTCCTCAAGGACTGGGTTATGCCCCCACCTGTAACTTTTAACTACCAATGGTTCTGCGATGGCTGTTCCAGAAATGGCAATCATGTCTTTGTTTCAAAAAGTTATTTATAACCATCTTTGTTTTAAAAGGTTATATGACCCCCTATGGCCACCTTGTTACCTTGCTATGACTACCTTGTGATGCCATGTTTTTGCAACCATGCAACCATGTCTTTGTTTCAGGAGGAACTAACTTGTTATGCTTACTGTCTGTTCCTATTACTCCTCCTGTTTTCCCACCAAATCCCCTGAGCTGTAACAGCCTTGTCTTCCTCACATCCAGTGCTGATCTCTCGAACCACTCCCCTCCCTTAGGGGGAGGCATCCAGTGTACATGAATAAAAAAGCTTGCTTTAATTAATTGCTTGCTTTAATTTGGATATGATGATTTGGGTCAATGGTCTATTCTCCTTCCATCTTTGGGATTAACAAATAGGGTATTAATCATCATTTGTGTCACTCTGCAGAGCTGGGAAGGCGCTTGGTGGCCTGGCAGCTTGGATGCTCAGAGGCTCTGAGGAAGATGCACAGGCCTTGTGCAGAATTCCTAGGAGTGGTGCTTGAGTATAGGTGGTTTCAATCAAGTGAGTCATGCCTGTGTTAAAGTGATCTTCTGGTCAGGGGATTGAAGGACACTGTGACAAGACCTGCGTTTGGTGAGAGAGAAAAGTGGAGGTCGGACTATGGGTCTGTTGGAGACATGGGCTAAAATCTCAGCAAGAACTAGCCATCTTCTAGTCTGTACAAAGTGCTACCAAAGCCTCCAGGAGAATACAGTCTCCCTGGGAGCTGGGGGAGGGGGGACAAAGGTCCTTTTGTTCAGGCTTCCAGGGAACAGGCTCCTGTTCTGACATCATTGCTAACTGTAGTGTGACTTTGGGCTCGGCTTCCTTTTCTACTTAAGCAAAGAGGCAGAGGTGGGGTCAGCTAGATTCCAAACATGAGGGGTGGAGCCACGTATAAGGAGTCATTTTCCTCCTTAGCCTCACTGTCCAAATCCACCACCATTTTGAAAGTCAATCTCAATGTCTGTTCTTTGTGAACATTTCTTGGGGAAGCTGTTCCTTCTTATGACCTGTCCCTTGTAGAATGCTCCACCAAATAATCACACAGATGGCTGCTTCACTTCTTCAGAAGTCTGGAAGAGTCATTCACCCCATCCTGTGAAAAAGACATTCCTTCTCATCAGGCTTCACTTTATCACCCCATATCCTGGATGGGCTGTTAATAAAAGTATCTTAATATAAACTTTAAGTATGAAAGTTAAGAAAAAAAGAGCCACACCCCACTGCTCCTTACCACAGATACTGCAGAAACCATACTGTGGGTTTTAAGTTATTGTCTTTGAAGGGTTGCTAAGAAACCTAAATGAGAACACAGCATGGCTCCTAAGGGGCATCCAATGGCACTATAATTGATAAGGTCACAGGGATGCAGGGGTGGGGGTGGGGTAGAGGCCTTTACTGTAAACAAAATTAATAGTCTTTAGTATGGTTATCCTATATTCTATGTCTAATATCCACTTCTATATACCATGTGTGTCTGTCTGCTTCTGGGTTACCTCACTCAGGATGATCTTTTCTAGTTCCATCCATTTGCCTGTAAATTTCATGATTTCCTTGTTTTTAATTGCTAAGGAGCATTCCACTGTGTAAATGTACCACAATTTCTGTATCCCTTCCTCGGTTGAGGGACATCTGGGTTGTTTCCAGATTCTGGCTATCATGAATAAAGCTGCTATGAACATAGTTGAACAAATGTCTTTGTTATATGGTTGAACATATTTCGGATGTATGCCTGCCTACGAGTGGTGTAGCTGGATCTTGAGGTAGTACTATTCCTAATTTTCTGAGAAAGCGCCCGATTGGTTTCCAAAGTGGTTGTACAAGTTTACCTTCCCACCAACAATGGAGAAGGGTTCCCCTTTCTCCACATTCTCTCCAGCATGTGTTGTCACTTGAGTTTTTTATTTCAGCTATTGTAATTGCTGTAAGGTGAAATTTTCAGGGTAATTTTGATTTGCATTGCTAAACAAGGAGGACCCTAGGGAAGATGCTTAATCTTTATTCAGAAGGACAAACAGGTGAGGAAGTTGGAAAAGACTGGGAACAGGACAGGAGACTACCACAGAAGGCCTCTGAAAGACTACCCAGCAGGGTCTCCACACAAATACTGAAACTCATATCCAAACTTTGGACAGAGTGCAGGGAATCTTATGGAAGAGGGGGGAGATAGAAAGACCTGGAGGGGACAGGAGCTCCACAGGAGACCAACAGAGCCAAAAAATCTAGGACCAGGGGGGCCTGGAGAGACCAATATTCTAACTAGACAAGGACCATCCATGGAGGGGACCTATACTCCCTGCTCAGATGTAACCCACAGGCATCTCAGTCTCCAAGTGGGTGTCCTACTAAGGGGAGCAGGTGCTGTCTCTGACATGAACTCAGTGGCTGGCCCTTTGATCATATCCCCCTGGGGGGGGGGTGCAGCCTTGCCAGGCCACAGAGGAAGAGGGTGCAGCTAGTCCTGATGAGACCTGATAGGCTAGGGTCAGATAGAAGGGGAAGAGGACCTCCCCTGTCAGTGGACTAAAGAAGGGGCATAAGGGGAGATCATGGAGGGAGGGTGGAACTGGGAAGAGATGAGGGAGGGGGCTACAGCCGGGATACAAAGTGAATAAATTGTAATAAATAATAAATTAAAAAAACCCCAAAGTTAATAGTCTTGTTGGAGAGCCCCAAACTGTCTGGGGAAAGGAAAAGGACCTGCCAAAGGCCATAAACAAACATTTGGGCCTTGAGTCTGGGCCACTGCTTTTTCAACACAACATCTGTATATGAGAGGAGCATTGAAGGTTTGTCTGTGGATCGCTTCACAGCAGATTTGGTTAATTGTGCTGGGATTCTCAGGTGGTGGGAGGCTTTAACTAGACTCCTGGGTGAGGGGTTCTTGTCTCTCTCCTCTCAATCTTCATTATCTTTCTATTAGTCATCTTCTTCCCCATCTTGGGAGTTTTCCTTTAATATTAGGGGTTGATGCAGGCCAAAGTTGTGTCTTGTGCAGTTTCTTCCATACTGGGTGGAAGTGGAGACTTCGACCCCACTTATCCAGGGATTAAATGTTTCAACCCATGCAATCTGAGGGGGCAGGGAGTGAGCACATCTGAACTCATAGACTGGAGGATCATTATCCGAAGGGAATCTGGAAGACTGAATATGTGACTCAAGCCATCAAAATCTGTATAAGCACAAGGGAAGGTTATATAGAATGTTATGACCAAGATCAATACCCAAAATAGCAGGGCCTTTACATAGTCCCTGACAACCATGATGTGCATTGCAAAATTTTAAGGCTGAAGCTGAGAGTTAATTGGGTTTTAAGTCTTTAGTGGGCCAGCACATACCGTTTGGGTTGTCGGGCATATGCACAGCATAGTGACGATGGCACATGCACCCCTGAGAAAGAGCCACAGGGCTTGGAAAATAGCTACCCTTGCCATCTGAACTTCCCAGCTTAGGAGGGAGATCCAGTTGCCATAAGATTTTAAAGAGCATTTAAGCACTGCTTGGAGTCACACATTAATTATGTCTATGATGAGAATGTCAGCAGACATCCCATTTTTTCCCAGTTATAAGTTCCCTGTCATGACATCGGGGGGCCTCAAAGAACAATTGAAGAATGGATGAATGAGTGAATGAATGACTGACTGAATGAATGAGTGGACTGTTCTCATAACTCCTGGGCATCTTGGAGGTCCTCTTGTTTTAGTTTTTGGGTTTTTTTTGTTTTGTTTTGTTTCATTTAAGGGGGCGATTGACTAAAGAGCTCTGGGACTGGAGAAGATATGGTGTTTGTGATTACAGGGAAACTATGTGCTTTTCATCGCCCACCCCTGCCAAGGCAGTGTAGCCTTGCCTGTCCTGGAGCTCGCTCTGTAGACCAGGCTGACCTCAAATTCAGAGATCCACCTGCCTCTACCTCCTGAGTGCTGGGATCAAAGGTGTGCGCCACCATCACCCTGTCATACTTTTCGTTTTTAATGGGACATTTGTCACAGGCCAGGAAGCATTTGAAATCTACAGTTTATCTCACCTCGCCTTCATGAAACACTTCGAGGTGCTGACTTCCCATTTGCAGACAGCAAAACCAAGAATGTGAGTTTCCAGGCATCACATGGCTCAGGAAGCAATGGAGTCGGGACAGGAACCTGGCTCTGCTGACTCTAAAGTGGTTTTTTAGATTTCTGCTGCCCCCTAAGGATGAGGAGGGAGGAGAAAGCTGGGGTGCCTTGAGCCTGGGCCGGGCACTCTGCCCCAAGTTTTGGCACAGTGACTGAAAACTGCCCAATATTTTTTCCCTCTTGTCTGTCTTTCTCCTCCTTCATTTTCCATGTCCCCAAGCCTAGAGCTTCCTTCATGCTCCTGATTTTTGAGGGTAAACATCTCCAATTGCAGCCAATTGACTCACGGACCTCCCAGGGCCTGTTCTTTTCAGCCATCTAGCTTTAAATCCTAGGTTTCCATGGCCCTGTGGCAAAGCCTGGCTCAGACCCTTCCTGGAGCTTGTGGGTGGTGCCCATGAGGGACCAACAGGCAGGAACTTATTTTTCTTTCCCCCCACTTTCCCAGCTGGATTAAGATCAAAGAAATATTTTCTTGGGGAACAATGGAGAACAAAGCACAGAGTGATCAAGAGAGACCACACCTCCTTGGGGATAGAGATAAGGTGTGTGTGTGGCGAGGGATGGGGGTCGGGGGGGGGGACTGAGAGGGTGATATCTCCTTTCCTCCTCTTTTGGGACTCTCATTCTGTGGCTGGGACTCCAAGTAATGTCTTGAGTAAAGGACTTAAGGGTCATGCAGGAGTCCCCATCTCCTAAAATAGTTGTATCATTTGTGATGGTTTTAAGTTTGGCTTTTTTTTTTTTTTAAGAACCTGCAGTGAAGTAGCTAGAGCACAGTCAACTGGAGAGCCCATTGAGTTAGTGTCTCTCATCCTTTAGGGGAAAGCTATGGGCCTCAAAGGGACGAAGGCAGTGGACAGAGGGAAGAGCCTCCAGGTGACCCTAAAGACTCAGGAATGGGAGATGTCCTCAATGGGTGTCTTAAGCGTTACACTCCAGACTCTTGGACATCTTTTTGGTCTCTGTGACGCTGTTTACATGAAGTTGAGTACAGTAGAAGGACTTTCCTCAGCCTTCCAGGCATTTCTGGGCCTTGGATCTGATGGAGAGGAGGTTTGGACCCTGAGGGAGCTGGATGATATAGGTCTTGTTTTTTGTTGGATGAGGAGGCTGTGGTTGCTTTCTTTGCCTCAGGGTCCTGGAGAGCAGAGACAGGAGCAGGCGGTCTCAGCTTTAGGTGTCTTTGGATTTCTCTTCTGATTTTTCATCCTCTGGGGGTTTTGTTGAGAGATGGGTGGTAAACTCTTGCCTCTGCCTCTTCAGTTTTTGCTTTCCAAAAGACACGCTCTGGATAAACCATGTGCTACAGAGTCAGGCGCAGGGGCTGTGAGAAGTTAAAAGGAACAATGATTGGCGCTAGGACGGGCAGCAGGAGGTGCTGAGAGAGAGCATGTCTGAAGGGACAGGAAAGCCAGCAAAAGCTGGAGGGGGAAGCTGCAGAGAAGAAGGGCAATTGAGTGCCTTGCTCTGCCTCCCTGGACCTGAGTGTAGAGCCAGGTCTATGACCAAAGGAGGTAGACTCACGCGGTGTGTGGGGTTGGGGGCTGGCTGGAGAGATGGGGAGGCGTGGGACTGGAGCTTTCTGGGTAAAGGCAAGGTACGTGCCAGACAGCAGCAGATCAGTTAACTCTCTAACTACTCCCCCCATTTTTTTAAACAGCTTTTGGGGGAAGGAGCAAGGGCTGAGCAGACAGACCTCAACATGGATGCGCTGTGCTCCACCTGCCTTGAAGAGCTGGCTGCCTCCTTACCCATTCTTTCAGCCTGGGGAAGGATCCTAGGCCACTCCTTCCGGGCTTTGCCCCTAGCTCTGCAGTCCCGGAGGGAACTTGTGCTTCCCAGGAGAGCTGAGGCAGGGGACAAACTCTTGTTCTTATCCCCTGTTCTTTCCCTTCTAACAACCCCTGTATCCTCCCCGTTTCTCATCTTTGCCTCCTTTTTTTTTTTAATTCTTTATTAATTACACTTTATTCACTTTGCTTGCCTCCTTTTTAATACGATATGGTGAGAAGGACATGTGCTGAATACAGAAAACTTGGAGATGTGCACTCAGAAAAGAATCCAGAAGAGTTAGCCTTGCTGCACAGCACTACGCCTAGTTTTCTCTTCCTGATCAGGAGCCTTGGTCAATTAAGCATACAGATGGCTGACATACGAAATGCCAAGCTTTTCCTCACAGTAACAGACACATTTCCTGACGCCATTACAGTTCTTCAGAATAGTATTATAAATACAACTTCTTATCTACTTAGAAAGAGTTATCGTTATTTATTTGACCATTGGGCTTTTATCAGACATTTTGTTTTCTCCAGTTAGAGGCTCTCTTTGAAGAGTTGTTTTTCATGTTGTTTCTGCTTGGGCAGTATTTCCACCCGAGGGTGGACCCTAATCCTAAAAGTCCTTAAAAAAGCTGGCCCTGGATCAAACTGCATAAGGCCCTCACCTTTCCTTTCCCCACTTAGGGTGTGCAGTGGTGACTCCCACAGCTTGCCCTTTAATAAGTGGCCGGGGAAGATTGTCAGGAAAGCACCAGCTATCACCTGACCCTCCCTTCCCCTACATCCAACACAGCCAAATCAAAGGATCGTGTGTGAGGTGGCTTCTCTCAGGACTTCCCACTAACTGTGGGAAGGTGTGTACACCCCAGGACCCAGCTGCCCCAGGCCCTGGCCAGGTGGACATGATGGGTTCAGGCTGAGACGACAAGAGCACAGGCCAAAGTCTCAGTCTTCATGTACTGTCCTGTGTCACATGGAGTCTTTTCCAGTTCTCCTAAGTAGCAGGGACTGATGGGCCCAAGCCCTATCCTGACCTCTAAGTACTAGAGTGGTCTATCTTTAGAAAGAATCTTGGGGACCAGATCTAGAGGGAAGGACAGTCATGGTAATGCTCAAGTGGTATCCACAGTGTCCAAGAGTCCAGGTTTCCCAGTTAGCTAATTCCTAACTTGTATGTGTGGCTAGAGCACAGCAGCAGCTATACTCCAGCCCTCCCATTCATTTATCAGGTGTTGATTGGTAGGTCATGTGTCATGGCCTCTGGGGCTAGATTACGGGTAGGTTCGGGGAACAGTCTAGTGAGGTTGCTCTTCAAGGAGCCCAGAAACAGGCTGGGGAGGCTGTCAGGTATCTAGATACCCAGGACAGACTTCATGATAGTGGCTCCAAGCAGGGAGGGCTCTAGTTAATCTTATGGGTCATGGGGGCTCTTTGATTGAGAAAGCAGTATAATTCCATCAGGGCTCTGGGAGAGGAGCAGAGCTTGAGTTGGAGATATGCAAATAGGCCTTACAGGTCTGGTAAGCAGAGGAGGAGGAGGACAGGCACAGTTTGGGGTCTTCTGGGCTGTGTTCCTGGGTGTGAGTTTTAGTTTATCCATGGGGGCACGCTTTCCCATAAGACCAGGAATAAGCAACCAGAAGGGTGAGGCAGGAAGCTGATCCAAGAGATGTGGGAAATGGGTTTCAGTCCAAGTGAGTCGATCCTCGGGCAGCTGGCCACCTGGCGCTGCTCAGGGAGGGCCTTCTCTGGTGGAGCTCTGGTTGAGGATTGCCCTTTTGAGTCTCACTTAAGGAGGTGGCTTCATTATGGGACCTGAGGTGGCAGTCAGCAGAGTACTTTACACACACTTATGTGAAACACTGCACGGGAGGCTTCTCATGCAGTTCCCAAACTCTTCATGCCAAACAGGACCCAGTTCCTCACGTAGGGAAGAGTCAGCTTGAGAGCATGTCATGTGATTCCCCAGGCTCAGACTCCTAAGTAACTAGGCTGCATTGCATTTTCCTCTAGGTGTGAAGAAGCAAGTTTTAGAGAGGCCCAAAGAATGAAGGCCAGTTCTCTATGCATGAAAGTCAGTAGTGGAGTCCTTGGGTGGCTGTATTCTGTATACTGGGAAGGAATACAGAAGAAGAAGAGGGTGCCTGAGAACTGGCATTTACCATGACCGTGTGGCCAGGGGTCTCTGGTCTCCATTCTGGAAGCATTCAAGTCTACTTCCAGATGTAGACTTGTCCCTTAGACACTGTCTGATTCTAGCCCACAAACAGTCCACACTCTCAATGGTCCGTAGCTTGGGGACGATGCCTCCTGACTTCCACTTTTTTGATATGAAGGGCATTGCCTGAGAGACTGTGTCTTCTTTGGGGTGGCTATGGTCAAGAGTGTGGACTTTCAGGACTTCACCTGGGTATAAATATTGCCTCTCATCACCTGCCGGTTCTGTGACATTGAGGGAATTGCTGGCCTGGCCGAGACTGTTCCCTCATCTGTAAAATGGGGATAATAATAAGCCTGCCTGCTGTGTGTGCTGTGGAGACGGAATGGGGGAAGGTGTTGGTGGCAAGCCTCTGAGTGTTGCTTGTTCTGTAAAAAAGCCACTTGCTATGATTCTCTCACTCCGCCGTGCTACTTGCATCTCCTGGCAAAACCACCATTGGGTAGTTTCCAGTGCTGTGATTTGTCCCCAACATGTGAAGCTTACGGGACTTTGGGTTCTAAGTCCTGCCCTTGCAGTCATATTTCTTTCTCTCTGGTCTTCTCATCCTGCATCTCAGACTAACGGAGTCATTATTAAAGTGCCCTAATCCTAGAGCCTGAGACCCAGCTATCTCCTGGCTCAAATCCTTGTTTGTCCTTCAGTCTGAGATGGAGACTGTGATCTCCCCAACACCATTAAGACCTAACACTGCTAGTCCTAGTCCAAGTTTCTGTATTCCCAGCGCCCTTTTTCCCCTCAGAGAATCTTGGAGTCAGAGATGAGGTAGGGACCCTGCAGGGCTTGAGCTATGGGAATGAGAGATCTTCTGGGCAGTTGGGAGGCCTACTTCAAAGTGAATGCTGAGAAAAGCTCCTTAGGATCAGATAGTTTGGTAACACATACTAGCATGCTTCTGGACAGGGGGTGGGGTGGGACATTCTGGCTTTGTCTTAGGGAGAAAAGGTGTTTCAAGCCAGTGAGGAGAGAAAGGGGCCTTTGAGGGATTGACTGAGGACAACAGAAAGTTACCTTCAGGGCAGATGGTGTAAGTAGGGGCAGTCTGAAAAGTAGTATGTTAAGGCAGAGCAAAGGAACACGGCTCTTCTGTTTAATTGGCAACTACCGAATACTTCCACTACTTAGCAGGCCCAGTTATCACAGTTCTCAGCCCCAGGTCGCTTCTGGGAGCATTAACAGTTCCTTTCTGGCTTAGGGTCCTGACCCGCTGTTTCCAGGAGCCCCTTACAGCTGACAGCATCCAGGGATGCCATGTGTCCATGCCCGCTGTGGAGCCCAGGGAGTCTTTATCTTTCATAAGCTCGCTGAGTATTCAGGCTTCTGAGGATCCTGGGACCACAGCTGAGAAGCTTGATCCTAGCAATGCTGTTCCAGGGAGGGCAAGCAGGCAGCTCTTGGAAGGAACAGTGGGGTCTTGATTGAACTCAGGATCATTGTTGCACAGCTGTTGTGTGTTCCATACCCTCAGCCACACGGGAGCTCTGCCTCCGGGGAGCTAGAGGATGCAAACTGTGAGACGGGCCGAGGCCAAACCACGCAGACGGAGCCTAGAATAGATACGGGTTGTAAGAAAAGATTGGCAGGTGACTTGGGTCCAGGAGGTCGAGGACTTGCCCAAGGTCACACAGCTAGTTAGCAGCAAGACCACACTTCATTCCCACTGAAATGAACAGAGTCAAAGTGTATGATATGATCAAAAGTGCTTTGGGGACTTCCCTCGTGTGTAAGATGGACCAGGTGTGATCAGTGCTTGGAGGTGTTGTTATGGTGGGGGAGGAAGGTCACTGTAGGATACTACTGACAGTCTGTCTACTGGGTGTATTTGCAGTGGCATGGGGAAAGTAAGTATAGGAGCCCAGAGGTGTCAGGTTCCCAGAATCTTCATGTCCTAGTACTTTTTACAGAGTGAGCACCCACGAGATCTCAACCAAATGACTTTCTTAGTAGAATCTTGCAAATTCTCAGGTCCTCTTATTTATTGGTGGTAAAGAGAAACAGGTTCTCTAGTACAAATGCCCGGGGGTGGGCAGAGAGACTCGCCTCTGGGCCCGTCTCCAACCCCATTCCTGGTTTCTGGTTTACTGAGGACTATAAGAAACTAATATTTTCTAATCACTCTGGAAGACTCTCCAGCCTTAGGGGGGAAGCAGGGTGGCACAGGCAAGAAACCTTCTACCCCAGTCCTCGTAGTTTCTGTGAATCCCAGATGGGCATGCTGTATGTAGAGAGTGGGTGACAGAGAGGCTTACTGCCTATCAACCTATCATATTAAGGTCCCGGAAACAGGCCCACTTCCTAGAGACCGCTGTGGAAATTCAGCCAGGAAGATGGGGAGGAGCTGTCTCTCCTTCGAACACTAACCAGAGAAAGAGCCCTGAGAGTCAGGGAGCCTGTGTTTGGAGTCTGGTTTTGGCCCCAGCTGGTGGTGGGACTGGGGCAAATCCCTTGACCTTTAGGGGCTTAGTTTCTTCAACTGGAAACACTATTTGAATACTTCAGTATAGTGGCAATGAGGGGGAGCTTGAAGACCTTTGATCATCCTGGTGAGACCGGGCCTGCACACAGGTTTGATGGGGAAGGACTGATGGCTAAGAAGGACAAAGAAGGTGTCCTTCAGCAGTCTCGCCTGGTAGCTTGTAGACTTCCCTTCTGACAGCTGACCTGGATGACAGGCTGGCTTTTAGCGTCAGCCCTACCCTCTCTGCCCTCTTGCCTCTGGAACTTTGGTGGGAGCAAGCGGAGATAGCAGCAGCGTGGGAGGACGAGTTAGGGTAGCTTGGAGTGAGGATTTAGGGTCAGGATGCCCTGTGAGCACAAACAAGGAATTTTTTCCAATTTTCTTCAAATTCGTTCAAGGTGTTACTTCCAGATTAATTTTAAAATGCTATCTTTTTTTTTTTTTAAACCTTCCCCTCAATCACCTTTATATAGTCCCAAAATTTCCAATTCTTGGTCAAAGCAGAATCACCTCTCTTGGTCTATAATGCCCGGCTTTCAAACTCTGAAATATTAACTGTGGGTCTGACACTTTCTTACCCTATAATCTAGAAAAGATTTCTGAACTCCCCTGTTACAGTGGAAACTTGTCTTGTTCATTAGGGTCAAGACTGAGGGCCAGAAGTGTGTACTTTCTTGGCCTGCAGGAGTGCACCTCATTTAGAGAGATGGGAGCTGACACACGAGCAGAGGTGGAGGCATCCGCATCTGCCCTGGGCCAAGGCCTGTGCTTGTTCACAGGAATGGAGATGTGTGAGTCTTACACTTGATCTTAGCCAAAAGGCCAAGAATTGATGAGATGTGAGAGTCTTAAGAGAAGGCTCCTTTTGACTCACGGTGTTGGAGAAGCAGCCGGGGGGTTCTTATTGATTGAAGGGAGTATACAAAGCCTGGGGTGAATGAGAGTGGTGAGAGTAGGGAGGAAGAGCTAGAGAGAGAAAGGAGGGAAGAGAGCCGAGGCAAGAAGGAGATAGTATCTGAATTGAGTCCTCTCCATGGGAGATCAGAGGGGTTCGGGAGAAGGAAGCCAGGCCTTCCAGGGTACATCTTCATTTTCTGAGAATCTGTGTTCTGAAAAAGAGAGGAGCTCTTCCAAAAGACGGATGGCAGCTTCCATGGGTGGTAGAGGGCTTGAGGAAGAGGGGGTTGGAGCAGCTGAAGAAAGTTTGTATGGTTTAAGCACCCAAGAAGACCATATCCAGGACTGATCAGTGTGTGGTGAGGGGAGAGCAGGGAGGGAGGGGTCAAAAGGCGAAAGGCAAAAGTGAAGTCCGTCCGGTAAAAGAGGGCTTCCAGCTGCTCAGCGCTTTTTATTTCATGTGTCTAAGTGACCGTAGACTAGAACCGTAAGAGGACCAGAGGTCACAAAGCCCAGCTTCCTTTTCGTTAGATAGACGGGGGGAGCTGGGGTGGGGGACAACAACAGTGGGGGGACCAGAGGAGACGAGTTTGCTGGACATGCATAGGGCCTGTTTCAGGTACAGGTGGATCTGAAGGTGACAGAATCATGCTACCTCCCCTTCTTGAAAAATTTTTGAGCATCCCAACCTACTGGTAGCTCAGAGTAGCATCCAGCTCTGTATGACAAGGACTGGCCAGCGCAGTTCAAGCGTCTGTGAAGGCACTATGTTGGTGTCCCGTCTAAGAAGGAGGCCAGAAATGCCGTTCTGAAGGTGGTTTTTGCTAGGTAAGGCCTGCCTGCCTAACATTAGGCCTGTTGGTTCTTAATAATAACAGACAAGATCTTGGGCTTTTAAAACTACCACCCAGAAATGCAAATGAAGCTGGTGGAAACTTCCTGAAAATTTTGTCAGGGAATGGTTCTTCAGTGACCACAAAAGTATAAGAAGCAAGAGTTTCCAGGGCTCACCTGCACCTCGTATCTTAGCTCTGGAGGGTTAATTCTGAGAACTAAGTCTTGGTCAGTGGCCACAGAACGTATCTAAAGTAGTACTTGGTCTAGGTTAGTGCATGGCCTATAATGGTTTTAAGTGCTATAAAGCTTGAGGGATTCTAACTCCTGGAATCCCTGGGGAAGGGCTCTGGCCCACCCAATGGTTTAGTTTCCTGATTACTGTAATTATGTGTCCGTAATGCATATTGTAGGCAAGGGAAAAGATAAGAAGGCCCTAAGCTATGATACCCTAGGAACCCGTGCAGCCTCGAACATGTTTTTAATAACAAAGGACTTGGATGTGCTGTAGCCTGCTTACTTCAGTTTTAATATTTACCTGTGTTTTTCTGCAAGGCTATGTCAATGAGAAAAGGTAATTTTTTTCTATGTAAGATAGTGCAGATTGTAGCTGCAAACTTTGGTTGTGTTGAGGTTGTACAAACAAAACTCAAGTGGAACATTTTCAGGCAGCAGAGGGCTGAATCACTAGGCCTCAGTTTCCTCATTTGTAAAATAATACATTTGTAGTCTGCAGTGGCAGCACATGTATGTAATTCCCCCACACATTTGGGAGGCTGGCGCAGGAGGATTGAGAGTTTGAGGTCAGCCTGGGCTACATAGTGAATGACGTAGAGACTTTTGTTTCAATTAAAAAAAAAAAAAGAGAGAGAATTTACAAATGCCCAAGCCAATTGCTACTTCTGCAAAAACTCTTCTTGGCTGTGACATTTCTGTTGGGTGTGAGGTGAGGTAAAGGAGAGGACTCAGAAGAAACACTGGATAAGGGACTGTTAGTAAATCAGCTCAGTTGGTTCCTTTGGAGCGTCGTGTGTTTGTTGAGCTGTGCTTTTCTCTTGCCAAGAGGAGGGTGGCTTTTCATGTGATTGATTTTGACTTGCACTCTAGATTCTGTGAGGGGCAGAATGCCCCACTTTATCAAACATTTGTCTGCTGACACTAGACCAGCGTTGCCCTGTTCTGTGCTCCGATGTGCTCTGAGCGGGGCATCCTTCCAGCCTCATAGCCTGTCATGCTGCTGACAACGTGGTAGTTGATGGGTGTCATTAAGAGATGGAACGTAGAGGGGACGACAGGCACCAGACCTCTGTGGATCTCTGACTGTCAGTACTTTGACCATCTCCCCCTCTTCTTATTTCTAGATTCCTGATTATCATATTGTTGAAGACGGATATTCCTGGCTTAGTTCAGCCTAGTCTTCTAGTTCTAAAAAAGCAAAGATATATACAAAAGGGGGGGGAATAAACATTGTCCTACATTAATCATGATTGGTTATATCCAAGAACGCTTACAACAACACATCTTTTCCTCGTTCAGTAACCAGCCAGCAGCTAGTTGCAAAGCAGCCATATAATTTTCCCCCTGACTAATGCTGCATCTCTTCCAGTTGCCTCTAGATGCCCTCTAGTTAGAGGCTACCAGAAACATATCTTTGTAAAGAGTTTTTGTTGGCTCATTGCAAACAAAGAGATACATATCCTACTCATGGGATCTTGGGGAATTTGGGTAGAATGTTAGAAAAGACTTAAGGATTTGGGCTTGTTTTAAGTGACTTGGGGACTCAAGGACTTGGGATTTCTCTGGACTGGATGCTGACAGGCAAAGGCATTCATTCTAAATGATCATCCTCATACACTTTTGTTGTTTGTGTGGGAGTGGTGTGTGTGTGATATACGCACGTGTGTACTGGAGTAGGTGCAGGCGCATACGTGAGCATGTGGAGGCCATCGTTCTTCTTTTACTGATCTCGACCTTGTTTTTTGAGGCAGAGTCTCTCACTGAACCTAGAGCTCATTGACTGGCCTGACTGGCCCATGAGCTCCAGGATTTCTCCTGTCTCCACCCCTCCCCCGGTGTTGCCACACCCAGGGGTTGATTTTCATTCTTTTAGTGTGGGAGCTAAGGATCCAGATTCAGGCCCTTACGACTGCACAGCAGTGAGCCCTAAAACCACCGAACTGTCTCCTCAGCTCCTCATAGCCCATCCATCCATCCATCCATCCAAAGGAAATCTTACGGAATGAACAAACCTTCTACCACCACTGGTAAGAAAGCAGTTGTTACTCCTGTTAGCTACCAGATGGTTGTCTGGTCAATTTTCTGTGACTCGGAGGATGCTCAGATTTCTATAGTTTAGTAATTATGTTCTGGGGGATTTGGCTGGTTTCATCTTGGGTTAGGCTTCTCTTCTCTCACCCCCTTTCCTGCCACTCAGAAAGGGAAGGATGGAGACAGCACCAGGAAGAGGAAGAGAACAGCTGGGCAGGGCGGCCTTCCTTTTCCTGCTCCTCATCTTTGACCAAGGGCAGAGGCAGCTTGCACAGCTCAAGAATCTGTGGCATTCAGGTCTTGTCCATTGTCAACATTTTCCCGTTTAGAGGTAGACCAGGGAATGGCATCTGTAATTGGGAGTATTTTTTTGGATGCTGATTGGGAAGAGTGGGGCTTTAAATTTGATGAGACAAGGGCGGCACCAAGTGCAGGAAGACTGAACAGAAGACATCGGCAGCAACAAGTCAGGGACCACATGTAGACTCTGTTAAGCATTTTAAGGACAGACCCTGAAGACACGGCTTGGGTGTATAACTTCAGGCCAGGAAATCATGCTTCCAATCCAAGTGTCATTTTCCTAGATGCCCAGCTGGCTTGTCTTTAATCCAGAGCAAGGGCTGTTCTGTGGGTTGGAGGTGTTTCTATGCAAGCAGCAGGAGGGTCACCTGGTCCTCCTGGAATAAGTGGGACACCAAAAACCATGAGATCTTATGAGGAAAGGGCCTCAAGGTCTGGCTTGTACCCTTATATATAAACTGGTTGGTTTCGCCTCTAGAGCTAGAGGCCGTGTGAGTTAACGGAGTCCAGTAAGGATCAGGGAGGGACTGGAGCCTTTTTGAGATGTTCTCAATCATGTGAGCTGCAGTTGTGCACACAATTAGTGGTTTCCCATGAGGGTGTTCAGCTATTCTATGTTCATCTCTTTTTGAAACTTTTCTGGGCATTCCTTTCAGGGAAATGTCATTCTCTAAATGTTGGTAATTTTTAAACATCTCAAAGTCTCTTAAAACTCTGAAGACAAGCTGGGCGTGGTGGCAAAAGCCTGTAATCCCAGCACTCGGAGATGAGGAAGCAGATGGGTCTCTGTGAGTTGCCAAGGCTACCCAGAGAAACCATGTCTGGCAAAACCAAAAACAAACAAACAACTAAAACAACAATAACAACAACAAAACAAACAAACAAAACAAAACAGAAAAACCTTTGAAGACAGAGGTCAAGGCAACACGTAGGCACGAGTCTGGTGCCCACAGGAGAAGCAGTGTCTCAGACATCATCCACACTCTTTTTCTACACCCTTTTTGACCTTTGGATGTCACTTATTCCAACAAGGGTGAGCGAGGCTTTTAACATGTAAAATTTTTTTCTTACTAAGAGGGAAGCTTCCTTTAAGTAGGAGAGAAGCGTGATGGAGAATCTCCCAAAGGAACCCACTGCTCTAACAAGAATCATCCCAAGATCAGTTTCCACATGTAGTGGTCCGTGCTTTGCTGGTGGGTTACAATGACCTAAATAGAAACATCTTCCTAAGATAGGGTCAAAGTTTAAATTCTTTGTTATGCTTTTTTTTTTTTTTTTTTTTGAGACAGGGTTTTTCTGTGTAGCCCTGACTGTCCTGGAACTCACTCTATAGACCAGGCTGGCCTTGAACTCACAGAGATCTACCTATCTCTGCCTCCAGAGTGCTTGGACTAAAGGCACGTGTCACCATCCCCCAGCCAAAAGTCTAAATTTAAAAAGAAAGTGTTTAGACTTATAGCTGATAAACTTGCATATCCAAACTCTTAGACGAAAAGTTGGCTTCAAAAGAACTTAAACATTTGTTGCTACTCAAATTCCTTTCTGATTTAACTGTGGGCTGATACAATGCAGGACAGTTATTTTATTTTTAGGGTGGGGGTATTAGGTGGACAAAAATCTATAGGATTAAGATACAGGGAGTTGGTGTTGAGAAGCCTTTGAATGAGTTGAGGATGTGAGTACAAGACAGACCGTAATGTGTAACAGAAGCATCATGGACCTTGCAGTGAGCTCCCCCCCCCACCCGATGACCGTGCCATGCCTGTCATCTTAGGTATATGCTGGCTTCTTTGTGGCTATCTGTTCATCAGGAACATATAAACCACTCATGGTGAGGTTGCCCAAGTATGGATGGCCAGCCACTGGGTACCCTCTGCTTCAGGGTATGGGGGCCAGCTCCATGGTCTTTTCTGCTGGGTTAGTTTTTTTTTTTTTTAGCAGTGTTTGTTAATGGCTTTCAAGGCCCCAGGGAATCCATGATCATCTCTCTGGCCCCAGAATGCCATGCCTCCAACCTTCTGGGGGCTGCACAGGGGCTTGTGTGGAGCCTGGTGAGTCCTAGGTACCCCAGCTATAGGTACTCCAGTCCTGAGGCCTGAAGTGTGCTGAACCCATTCTCATCACCCATTTCAAGGAAACACAGATTTATAGGCCCAGTGCTTCATAACAGAACCAACATGGTTGGGATCTATGGGCTGTGACTTTTTCCCCCTGTATCTCCTTGGCAAGAGAAGGCAGAGGTCAGTGTTGCCTTTTGGCGGGATTGATGGCTCCTTGCAAAGAATGGAGGATTCAGCAGATGCCCTCTAAATTGTTAACTGTGTAAGGTCTGAAGGGACTTGAACCAAAGAGAGGTTGTCATCTTCAGAGTGGAGGAATGGCCAGACTTGCCTTCATCTGAGGTTGAGCGATGTGGAAGGAGAAAGGTGGTGGAGACACACTGAGAACACAGAGAATCCAGACACCTCCTTCCAGTTCTCTCAGGACTGAGAGCTGTCTCCTCCCTACTCCGCTTGGCCTGAACTGGGACTATGGGGCCGAGGGAGGTTCACAAAGGTAAAAAGAAGATCTGGGAGAAGGAAGCGGACCCCAAGAATGGCCAGTTATAGTACTCTCTCCTTTTGTTTGGAGGGGGTTTAACTTCGCTCTTATTATTTATTTTTTTAACTCCACTCTACCCAGAAGGGAAAGGATTGCTATAGGAGCAGGGAAATAAGTGGCCAAGTGCTGACTCAGGGTCAGTACCAGAACATATCATATGGGGCAGGTGGTTAGTGTGAGAGGGCCGTGGCTGAATTCCAGCAGGACACCAGAGGCTGCTTCAAGTCACCTCTGCCTCCTTTGGATCGAGGAACACAGTTCCCTGAACTAAGCCGGCTCCTCCCCAAGCTGTGGAAACATGTCTGAGGTCTTTCCCACGAAGGGTCTCTCTCCAGTTTCCCTCATTCCAAATCCATCTTCATTAGTAACTATAAATGTCAGAACCAGAGCCGTTAGAAGCCTATTCCTAGATAAATAATGCTTTTCATATTTAATTTATGAGTAGTTCTGTACCCTCTTTGGGGTGTGCGGGTTAATTAAGAGCTGAATTAGATGGAACTGCATGTCCCCAAGGATACGCAATTAAGTACTTTTTGACAAAAAAAAAAAAAAAAAAAAAAAAAAAAAGAGAAGGAAAAATGACAGTAGGGGCCCAGCGGGAGGATCATCTCTTCATCACGACCTTGATCTTAAGTCTGGGGACCCTTTAGTTTCATCTCTTATTTTTAGTTTGGAGTCTCCTCCATCCTTCCGAAGTCCCCAGTCTTTGTCCAGGGACTTTGCAGGACCTTGAAGCCAGGTTGGCTTTTGTAGCTGGCTCTGGGTTAATGCTTTCCAGCTGGGCAGCTACCTACAGAGCAGGGCACTGCTGGGGTTTATTTGCTGACTTCAGTATCAGCCTGGGGTTGCTCTCTGGCATTCCAATCCCATTCCAGGGCTTCTAGTCCCAGACCTGAGCCTTTTGTATAGGCTGAGGAGATGTGGTTTCTTGACCTGCAGCTTCATAGCCAATCAAGGGCAGTGACTGAGACCATCTTCTCATGGGAGAACATTTCTCCTGCCCTCTTCATGCCCTTGGCTTTGAAGACCAGGGATTGACTAGGAAGGAGGCCATGCTGGGCTCAGGAAGGGGTTGGGGAGAAGGTCCTTGCCTGTGGCTTCCAACAATCCACCTTGCCCCCTTCTGCAGCAGATTAGGCTTCATGACTCCAGCAGTTTTTTCCAATTTTCCATGCATAGCTGAGGATGTAGAGATCTCCCGGAGGTCGAGCAATATGGATAGTGATAACCCTTAAGTGAGTTAGTACAGAGATGGATGTGTTGGTGGCAGTGGCCTTTGATCCCAGTCCGACTATGTGCCACACATACCCACCTGGGGTTTTGTGAGTTATTGATCCAACAGGCTATTAGAAAGTCTATGTGCACACACTTCAGTCAACATCCCTATGTCTCAAGTGAGGACAGGTGTGCTCCCTGGATCGTGCACTGATTCCTTGGTCTCTTGTTCACACTCACCAAGGCAACCAAGCGCCACCCTACACACCTGAAGATACTGTGATACACTTGGTTGTCCATAGTTTGCACACTTGTAGAGTGATAAACGCTGTGGGCAGCCGGTGTTCACATGCAGAGTCACTAAGTGCCAGCCACTCACTGTCTCTTGACCTCACCTGAGTTTTGGGCTAGGGAGAGAGTGTGGGGCTCAAGTCCAGGCTGCCCTTTTATTGTACTAAGTATGGACATCTCCCAGGCTCCGGAACAGTTTGTGGCTGACTCCGTAGCAAGTAAAAGACAATCCTCCTTGGAAAGAGTAGGAAAAGGAGAGCAGGGCTAGAAAGGCCAGCCCTTGGTGTAAGTGGGCTGGTGATGCCCTCTAAATCCCTCAGGATCTGCAAGAGACTGCTATTTGCTCCCTCATCCATCACTCAGGACTTCAACATCTTGCACTCTGAGGGACCGTTTCCGTCTCAGAGTTTCCCCCCATCAAGTCATGTGATCTCCTAGTCTTCTGCAGCTTTTGACAAGCTCTCCAGCCTGACTCTCAGGGCAGAGGCCCAAATAGATGGTGTGCCTTTTTGACTTTCCACACTTAGCTGGTTTCCAATTTGGGGCTCACCTCCAGTTTCATAACTGAAGTCTATTTATACGCAGGGGTGGCTTTAGACTCAAGGTGGCTTCTTGGCCTCTTGAGCCTCCAATTTAGCCCAGTTTTGTTCTTGTCCCTTTGACAATACTGCTCAAGATGTTGTTCACTTTGGAGGCTATCCGAAGTTGGATCTCCATTCTGACTTCAGGCAGCACCTCAGAGATCACCCCAAGTCCTCATATACACAGGAAAAGGAGGGGTATGACCAGGATGCAGCAACAGGTCAAGGGTCGGGGGTGGCAGCCAGACCCTGGACTTCAGCTGCTGTTGGCTTTCTCTTTCCAGCTGCCAGCTCTTCCCCCTTGTTGCTTCCCCCCCGCCACTGTTACATTTTTATCTTTCTCTAGTGTATCTTGCTTTATATAACATCTGTGTTCTTTGCCAGGTTAACTCAAGCATGAGCCTAAAAGGAGGTTGTTTGGGGAGCCCTATCATTGATAGTATTGTCACTTGTAAAGGGGCCCCACATATTTCCTTTGATCCCCACAGAGTCCTGGGGAGACAGTGGGTTGCACTGTAAGGGAGCTCTGCTCCACTGTTTAGGTAAGGATGCTGAGACCCATGAAAGGGAATGTAAACCCTTCAGCCTTCTGGTGGAAAGTTCCTCCTGCCTACCTGCCTGCCTAGTTGCTGAATCCCATGTCAGAAAAAATACTTAACTTGGAAATCATTGCTTAGGGTTAATTGCATGTTGTTCTTGTATAGAAATTTGGACTGAGAAATCCTTTCTGGTATAAGGATTCCTCGGTCAAGTTTGGGAAGTCCTACCTGCTGGCTTTTATTTTGCACATGCACACAATTAAAAGTTCTGGGAGGACTTGCTGGGTAAACCCTGATGAATTCTCTTTATTTCTCCCAAGTTACTTGACCATAGAGGCCTTCATTCCAGGAGATACCACTGTACAGTGGACACACAATGGGAAACAACCATGCAGTTTAGTTTTTGTGTTAATCTGGATTTTTCCCTTCTCTGGTCCAGGGGAGAGGACCACCACCCTTCTTTCTTGTTTTTGTTTTGTTTTGTCTCTTCTTTGAGCTTAACTAGCTTTCTGCCTGTTGCCCTCAAGGACGTAGGAAACTATGGTTGTTTTCTCTGACTCCTTAAGTAGAAAGTATAAGAGCAGGGGAGAGTTCATTGCAGGGCCAAGAGAATGGCTGGGAAGAGGCCTTTGGAGGGAGTCATCTGGGAGGCTACCCACTAATGATCCTGGAACTTGGGGAACCAGTAGAGACAGTGTGGATGAGGAGGAGTAGGTGCAGCCTAGTGCCCTAAGAGCCTGTTCTGTGAGGGCCTCTGATATCACTGTTGTCCCTACCTGATTGTGGCCTCTGCCTCTTGTCCATCCATACTACCCATGAATGTCTCTGGAATCCCTCTCCCTTCCTCACTGAATTGCAACTTTCATTTATTGTTTTACCTGGACACTGGCCTGAGGGACCACAGAAAGTCAGGCCTCTGTCACCTGCAGTGGTCTTTATCTTCCTTCAGGCTCAGTTCAGAGAGAATTTCTTAGCGCTTGTCACTGAGCAAGGCCTCCATGGGTACAGGAGGCCTGGATTCACAATGAACCCCTTCTAGTGATGCCCTCTGTCTTTAAAGAGGAGGGCAAGGTGACTCTCTGTCTTCCCCATATTTCTTTTTTAGGGCCACATGCAAGACAAACAGCCTCTGCCGTAGCTCCTTTGCTGAATCTTCTGTATTTATGTCCTTGAGGGCTTCGAAGGCCTCCAGAACAACATATATTCTTGAGTCCATTCCCTGGGCTCACAATTGGCTTTCTTAATTTTTTTTTTGTATGTAGGTGGTAGTGCCTTTACTTCTAATGACTTTGTGTTGGTCCAGCCTATCTGTGCTCGTACAATGGTCTTCAGCCCTGTCACTCAATGTACACGTATTCTGGATGTGAAGTCACATAACTTAAACTCCACAAAGCTAAACTTAGTTTACCATGCCACAAATAGGACCCTAAGTGCAGGACGCCCCCGAGGGCTCAGAGGAGCTCCTATGAAGGTGTTCCGTCAATGCAAATAAACTACCGGCAACTTGTCAACATCTCGCTTGAGTCGCCTTCCTCAAGGTTTCAATGCAGGTGTCACGAGAGTTCTCAGCTCAGCAGGGTTTTGGCAAGAGAGATTTCCAGGGTTTCTGCTGCCAGGATCCTGGCTCTGAGTGCCAACTGGTAACTCCTAGGCTTTTTTGCCCCCAACCCAGGACCATTTGCTGGGGCTGAGTAGCTATGTCACATAGATTATGTTCAGGGCCCTTGAATAATTGTTGTTAGGGTCAGACCCTGGCACCTGGCAGCCTCCAACGAGCCCTCCTCAATTGGTCTCTTACACAAGTAATAACAGAAAAAAAAAGATTTATTCAATTGTGATCACACTGGGAAGAGGAACAAAGAGTCCCATACTCCCTCCCCAAGTCCCTCTTGAAGAGCTATAACATAAAGCTTAGGTTTAAATAGAGGGAAAGAGGTATGCACAGCTAAGCAGTCCTGGTCAGGGTGCGGTCCTCCTATCATTCCTGTCTAGGCTCCCACTCTCCTGTAAGGTGGTCAGACAAGCTGTCAGAGTTGCGTGAAAGCTCGTCCTGGGTCTCCAGCCATTTCTTTCTCCTAGCACGATTATTCCTGAGGAAATCCCAATTCCTTGGGGCTCATTGTTTCAATAGTCTGATAACCCAAGCGAGCAACCCTAAGTGTCTCTTCAGAATATCAGAGGGCTGGAGAGATGGCTCAGCAGCTCAAAGCATTAGCCTTCCAAGCCTGATGACCCGAGTTTAATTCTTGGAGCCCGTGGTGGAAACAGAGGATGGGAGATCCTCATCCCTGCCATGGTGGCTACCTAATACATTCAATAGGATTCAGTTGTGCTCCAAGTGGTGTACTTCCTGTGTGTTAAATGAATGAATGAGCCATCTGGAAAGAACAGTCTGCTGTCTTCCTGGACATGGGATCCTTCTCAGATTGTCATTCGGAGACTCCCCAGTGTCTCAGCTGACTTCTCAGGGAGGCTATCGACAGATCTGCAGGCTGCCAGGGACAGCTGAGTGTCACTTGGACCTGCTCCAGCAAAACCACTAGCCTGTGCCTTCTGGACTCTTCTGTGGGATCCCTACTGCTGTGATAAAACATCATGACCAGAAGCTTATTTTGGCTTATGGTTCTAGAGGGTTAGAGTTTATTGTGGCGCTGAAGCTTACAGCGGCAGATACAGTGCTATCCGCACAAAGCAGTTCACAACTTCAAACCCAAGCATAAAGCAGAGAGAGGGACCTGGAAGTGGGTGTCTGCCCCCAGTGACGTACTTCCTCCAACAAGGCCACAACCCATATAAAGGTGTACCCTGACTCAGTATGGGGAAGCTGGACCCTCTGCAGACTGACTGGAGCCTGGGACAGGAAACAGTGTGGGCAGTTGACCACTATGCAGCAAAACATAACTCTGGATTTCCCCAGGAGGTTAGCTGGAGCCTGGGTAGGCCTGTGATATCCTTGCTGGCATTTGGATACAGCTCTTTCCTTTCTCCCTGAAGGGAAAGAGGGTGGAGGGTGAATGTTGAGTAGTAACCAAAGTGGTTTATGGGTAGCTCCTGCATTCAGGGCTTTATCCCTGGAACAAAGGTGTCTCTTTCCCATTGAAGGCTCAGGTCTGGGTGTTGGGTGGGTGGTTGGGGGTCTTTATACAAAGGGAGGAGGCTGTGTGGAAGGACTGACTGGCCCAATCCAGGGCCCAAGTTCCTGGAACCCTGCTTTTAAGTCCTTTGCATCAACTCACTTGTTGGTCACATTGACTTTGCTTTGTGTAATCACTTCCATGATTCACTTATTGGCAATTTAGTGACTCCCAGCTATGATAGAGGTGGCTTGGATGCCACTGATAGGTCAATCAAGGGAGGTAGTAGAGGGTCAGAATGGGCTAAGTCTCCTTTGAAAGCCAGGGGACAGGGCAGTGTTAACAAAGGAAAGGGAGAGTGCAGCTTGCAAGTGCCCCCTTCCCACCCCTATGCTACATAGCATATTAAATGGGACTTTGTCTGGATATGGTCTCCTGCAGAGCTGTTGGCCCACGACAGCCTGAAGTCACAGTGTGGGAGCAGAGGGAAGCACAGCTTGGTAGCTGCCCTGCCCTGAGTTAAGGAGTGTGACCTGAGAGCTCACCACTCGCCCTGAGGCACGCACTGAGGGAGCTGGAAATGAACTTTGAAAACAGGCATGGCTCCTGGCTGCCTCACAGGTTGGGACTCCCCCAGGGCTCTGGCCCCATGCAGAGGCTTTTACAGAGGTTTAGGACTGTTGCCCCAAAGCCTCTGCCAGTGAGGGTGTGCTTGCCTTCTGATGTTCCCACGCTTCTTGAAGACCAGACCCCTATCCTGGTCTTCCCTGAAGGTCAGATTCTGCAGCCGGGCTTCCTGGGAGCCTGCCCCCCTTCCCCTGCTTCCTGCTCACCACCTCTAGCCCTGTCCAGGGAGTCCAGTTTCTTCTCCTTACTGTTTTACAAGGTTGAGCAGAAATGTCAGTGGTGGGGAAGGAGTAGGGTCCAGCAGAAGGATGCTGTTTAGGCAGTCTCTCAGCCACAGAACTAATGATAGCACTAATAATAGTACCTGACATTTATTGAGTATCTACTGTGCTTGTTACTATGTTACATGCTTTAGCTCGTGTACTTCTTTCCTTTACTCCTCTCAACAACCCAATGAGGTATGTACTATTGCTGCTCCCATTTAAGATGGAGGTCAAGAGTGGACAAGAGCCTGTTGTTTCACGGTACTCTTATCAGGAGACCTTTATCTTCAAGGAGAGGGACCCAATAAAGGTCACTGAGGCAGAGGTGGTGTTGGTGGGCAAACCATGCCTGTTGAGAGAGGAGGGGTTTGGATGAAACTGAAGGGGTCTGAGTGAAAGCTGCTCCTTCGTCAGGCCCTTGGCGCCATGTTCCAGTTCACAGACAGAAAGTCTCTCTGTGGCCCACCCCTAACATTCCTGGATGAGAGGCGGTGTCTGTCCTGCCTGCCTCCTCCCCCGACTGCTGAGCGATAAAGAATGTAGGTTTGCACCCCTCTTGTTTCCAAGTTGTTGACTTAGGATGTATATCTCTGTGGGGTGAGGCAGGTGTCTATATCGCCTGAGCCTTTTTCTAGGCGTCCTCTATAATACTTCTTTTGGCTCTAAGGAGCTAAACTATTTCCTTGTGCTCCAGGTCTGGGCTCTCCTTCCTTCTCTCCACTCTCAGTTGGGACTAGCCAGCTCCTGTTCTCTGTGGAGCAGGTTGGGAGATGTTGGGTACCTGGCTGTCTTGGAATGTGTTGTCTTGCTGTTCCCACAGCCTGCACTGCCGCCTCCTGCAGGCTGCTATTGAAAGAGGTTACCCTCTTAAAAGATGTCCTTAGTTTAGAAAGTTAGAGGTCAGTACCTAGAGTGGGGAGACACTTGTAGGATGGGTGTGTTCTAGGCCTGTTTCTTGGAAAACAGCCGAGTGGCAGGAGTTGAACCACTTTGGAGTGGGGCAGAAATAACTCACCCTGGACTGTTCAGATGAGATGGCCACAGCCTCCCTGTGAGCTTACCCTGTAAGGCCCCATTTTATCTTCAAACTCTGAGAAGGGGAAGGCATTTAAACACACTGAGAGTTGGCAGAGATGAGGTACTTGATACTGCCGGATCAATAGCCAAATCCTACCAGCGAGTTTTTATTTTTTGCCGTAGACTGAGAGGGTGTAGGAGGTATGGAGAGACAGAACTGTGTTAGGGTCTTTGGAGATTATATAACCTCAGACAAGGGCTTATCTGCCTCTCTGCACCTGCCAAGGTATAACAAATGGCAAGTTTGTGTCTCAGTTATGTGAGGGCCCCGGTAAGGTCAGCCACAGTGTTGGGGAGGCATCTGGTACCGGCTTGTCCTGGGTCCCTGCCTATCTCTGAGCTGACTGCTTGTTGGAACTTTGGTGTGCTCAATTGTAAAATGGGGGTATTTCTATTCACCCCCATCTCTGGTTGTCCTAATGGTGTCAGGAGTGGTTGATGTGGTGTGTGTGTTGTGGGGTGAAGGTGGCGGGGAGGGATGGATTGGTGGCTGCGGGATAAGTCTCCAGGAGATCCCTTCCTGACAGAAGAGAATCCGTTCCTCTGCATTCCATGGTTTTCAGCTCTTCCTTAGATCCAGTACTTGCCATCATCTTGCCTGGTCCCTGACATACTGGGTCCACTCCCAACCCAGCACACACCACACCTACTGTACTGACATTCAGTTCTTTGAGGGTCAAGACTGCTGCTGGGTTATTCTGACTGCTTCTGTGCCTGCTTATGACCTCTCAGCTGAACTGATGATCCTTTGTGTTGGCTTTGTGAGGGCTCAAGGCAGTAGGCAAGTCTTAGGTTAAGGTGCGTGGGGATGGGTAAGGAGGAAGAGGTGCTGTCTGCTAGCATCACTGCTGACGTTCTTCCAAGTATTCAGGCTCAGACAGCAGCTCATCTCCTTGAAGCTCAGAGGTTCACAAACTGGCTTCTAGGGCCAGCTCAGCCCACTTCTGCTGGCCTCTGGTCAGTGTGTTGGTGACAGGTTGCTGGCAGAAGTGCAAAGCCGTGGGGGCTCTGAGAGATAAGTAGGCAATTAGGCTAGCTGCCGCTACAGTGCTGGGGCCTGTCTCCCTTGCCCTGGACTGCCCATGCTTATCCCTTTGCTTTCTGGTAGATACATAGAGATAGGCTGGATTCCAGAGCCCCTCAGCTCTGTGACTCTCACTTTCCTGGCAACTCTCATGTAGGGGGGAACCCAGGGGACACCCAGCACCATTTTAGGAGGAGGTACAGCGTTTCATAAACTGTTAAAAAATATCTCTGCCCTGATTATGGTGTCTGGCTGGCCTGGCCCAGTCCTTGTTTAACAGAGGCTCTTAGCAGCTTAACAAATAAAGCCCCAGACCCAGCACTTTCTTCTGGGATTTCTTTCCTTTTTTTTTTTTTTTTTTCTTTTTTTAAAGGAAGAAAGAATTTATTTTGGCTTATGGTTCCAGAGGGCTAGAAGTCCTTAATGGTGGGAAGACGGGAACACTGGCAGGAGCAGGAAGCTGCTGATCAGATTAAATGGAGTTGACCCATAATGGAGTAACAATGCCTCAGCCTGATCAATAAAAAGTCTAGTGCCATACATGGCTGGTGAGGTCCCATAGACCCCCTAATCATTACAGGCTATTGCCAATGCTCTTGATCACTCTCCAGAAGTTGATGGCAAGATCCTATTGCTGGCTAGGGTTTCTTTTAAAGATGTGCCTACCTTGCTTTAACCTCAGGGATCAGGGGTCACTGTCGACTCAGTTCTCCTCATGACCATTCAAATAGACAGTAGGTGCCATAATTTTTTTTATTATTGAAAATAAGAAAGTAGGTACAAATAAATGGATATGCTTGCTTAAGGTCAGCACATTGCTGGGAGTGGGGTTTGAACATAGGGCAGAAAGTCACACTGGATCTTTTCAAGAAGTTGTGTACTCTGCTGCTGTCAGCAAAAGCCTCTCTGCCTTTACTCTCATTCCCTATCTCTTAGCTTAGGGTCACAGCTTCCTATGAGACTCTCAGCCTGGATTTCTGGATCTTCCTCAGGCTCAGACCATTGTTAGTTGGGGTTTGTTTGCAGACATCAAGGAGGAGGCAGAGATGTGGGCTCCAAGCCACTTGTCTGTGTTGTGACCTGGGGAGTCACCCTCAGCTGGAAAACCAGGGTGAAATATCAGCATCCTACAGCACACATCTCACTCAGGGGTGTGGGGGTTGCTCGGCTTTATCAGGCCTGTAGATACTCTGGTGCTTCAACCTGGTTCCAGCTCCTGGCCACAATGTGGGTCCTGGATAGTCTACAGTGGACCCTGACCATTGTGGGGAGGTGGGGAGTGAGCAACCACAGCCAGAAAGACTTGTGTGAACATATCTATTGATTTTTTCACAAGTATAAAAGCCACTGGGATAATAGCTGGGAACGTGTAACTTAGGTTCTCTGAGTGTTTGTTTTAATTTCCCTTCATTTTTGAATAAGTGATTTGCTCCCATGGGTGAAACAAAGGCTATACTGTAAAAATGTTTCTTCCTGCCTCTGTCTGGGGCCAGAAGGCTCCTCTCTCCAAAAGTAGTCGTGGTTTCTGGGGCTCTTTCTGGAAATGATCTACACACACACAGGCAGACATGTATAGATGGCATTTTAGTATATGTATCTGCATATTTCTCTGCAAAACAACATCTTGCATGCTGCTCTTTTCCACTTAATGGACTATTTTAGGAGACCTATGTGAGTATCCAAAACACTTCCTTGCTGGAAATTTAATTTTGCGGCTGGAAAAAGTTCCATCCCGTGGCTGCTACAAACACCATTATTTTTTTTTTTTTTCTGTTTTGCACAGTTCTTCGGTGGCCCACACAGTGCACCTCTGCAGAGGTGCATACCCACGTGACTGCAACCTTTAAGAACGGGGCCTCAGAAAGGCCCCCTTTGCTCCTTCGGAGTCATGGCCTCTGTGTAGAAGTCACTATCATCTCTGTTTTCTTTTATTTCAAATGTGGCATAAGGGCTGGGGATGTAGCTCAGTGGTAGAGTGCTTGCCTAGCATGCACAAGGCCCTGGCAACAACAAATATGTGTTGGGGTGTTATACTGGAACTGAATCACAGGGTGTTGTGAGGATAATACGTGTATACAGTAATTGCTCAATAAAAGTGACTGGTATTCTTACAAATTCCTGGCTGGTGCTCCTTCTGCTGTCTCTGTTTGAGCTCTTCAGTTCTACCCCCTCCCCCCATGCACACACTCATGTATACACATTTAATACATAGTCTAGGCACAAAGACAGGCCAGGAGGGTCACTATGCACAGGCTAGGTGGAGTGAATGGCCCCATTGTTCCTGGGCTGAGTTCCCAGAGCCATGCAGGTATTGGCAGTGACTAGGCCTGGGCTGTCCAGTGGAAGAAGTGACCTCAGTCTCCTGACCAAGAGTTGGCCACTTCTGGCAGGGGGTACAATTGTTCTTCAGAGAGAGGAAGGGAGAGATTCTGAGCTCCTCCTGGCCTGGCAAGGGAGGTACTTTGACTACACGCCTGCTATTTCCCAATGGTTAGTCATTGCAGCCCTTGTGGAGACTGGATTGGATGGTATTGATGTTGTAATCCGAGCTCAGCGATTGGTCAGAAGAGCCTCCAGGTGACCCTAAAGACTCAGGAATGGGAGATGTCCTTGGTGGGTGTCTTAAGCGTTACACTCTGGACTCGTGGACATTTTGGTCTCTGTGACGCTGCTTACATGGAGTTGAGTACAGTAGAAGGCCTTTCCCCAGCCTTCCAGGCATTTCTGGGCCTGGATCTGATCTGATCTGGATCTAATGGAGAGGAGGTTTGGACCCTGAGGGAGCTGGATGATGTGGGTCTTGTGTTTGTTGGATGGGGAGGCTGAAGTTGCAGTTGAAGAAGGGAGAGAGTCCCAGCTCCTCCTGGCTTCATTCTCCAGAGTCAGTCCGGATGACGGCCTCTGAACTGGGTCCTCAAGATACGGGACTTCAGTCCAGGTAAGATACATGAGTACTGGATGTCTTCTTTGCCCTTCTCTCTCCTGGGATGGGTAAGGGTGGTCAGCCAGTTGAGGGTCCCGTGGAAGCAGCTCTAGACCTCCATTGCCAGGTCTCTCCTTCTACAGGAAGCATCCCAGACTACTCTAGTGTGGCACTAGGGGCTAGCGCTCCAGGTTACCCTGATGAAGGATTCATGAGCAAGACTGCAGAAATGGCCCTCTAACACTGTCTCTTGGCTCACCAACCCCTGGATTCATGCCTGTTGGAGGCAATGCCTATTCTTGCCCTGCCTGTTGCTCCTGCCTGCAGAGAATGTTCCAGAAGGGCCTTCAGCCTTCTCCATCCCAGCCAAGGCTTGCTGCAAGGTGGAATTGGGACCAGAAGATGTCAAACCCCTTGACGCTCCCTTGAGCAAGAGGGGATGAGAGATGCAGGAGGTGGGCAAATGAGCAAGTAGGAGGTAAGACTGGAAGGGGCCAGGCCGGGGAGAAGGCATCAGTAAGTGGGCTTATCACATAAGGATCATGTTTTCTGAGGCTTGTAGTATGAGGAAGTCGGTGGCTGTTCTAGGTAGCTCTTATTCCTAGAGCATGGCCTCGGAGCACTTGTGGCCTCGGATAGTTCCAGAATAAGCTCTTGAACTACTCTCTGGACCCAGATACTGCCCCTTTCTTTTAACTCTGCCACTTTGAGGCCTTGTCCATAGGGCTTGAGGTTGGTATTGCCTTCAGTCTCTCTCTGGCACCTGCCAGGCTCTGAGCTAGACTGCATACTCTGTGCTCAAGTGTCTCGTCCAGAACTGCGGACAGGCGCAGAGGAGGGATCCATGTGGCCAGGAGCCTGTCTTCCCGGTGTCAGCCTCCCTTCACCATGGAAACAGCCTCAGAGAGGCCCAAGAACTACCCAGGAGGGGAATTTTAATAGCAGCTCATACTCTTGCTATAAGTTCCTAACTTCCATCACCTTCTTAATCTCAGGGCCCTTGAGAGGCTCACAGAACCAACTTGTTGGTTCAGTGGCAGGGTTGCAGAGCCACAGACCTTGCTGTCTTGGGTCAGAGTGTTTGCCTCCTCAGGGCTCTGAGGCCGGCTTCTCAGGATCTGGCTCTGGCCCCAGATGTGTGGTGGTGGTGGCGGGAGCCTGCTTAAATAAGCTGAACCCAGGCCTGAGGCTGTAATTCCACTCCCACTGCAGGAAGGCTGTGGGGTAGCCCTTGGGAAACTCCAGGTCCCAAGAGCACTTATGTCCCCAGCTAGACCCCTGAATTTTCACTTGGGCAACAGGGCTGAGTGTGGCAAGAGCTGGCAAAAGTGGGTTGGGAAAGGCTCTTCCTCAGGGCATGCTTCTTCCTCAGAAGGAAGTGGACATTTGGCCTTCTCTGACCTCTCCTTCCTTTCGGGAACTTAAGGGACTTGGATACCACTTACCTTGGCAAGAGTTTGCTGGACCACGTGAGGGCAAAGGAAGGAAGATAGAGCCTGGAGGATAGGGAGCTTAGAGCCTGCTCCTTCTGTTCTAATTCCCAGTGTGGATCACTCTACCTCCCTTTCCCTATCAGACCCAGGGAAACCAAGAGCCTCTGGGGTCAGGGTGGTGCTGGGAGCTATTGAGTAGCAAGTGTGTCACAAGATGGCTGTTCAAGTCTTTGTTTGGCTCCTGACCAGAGCAAAGCCCTTTAACTTTTCTGTTCCCTCCCTTTCAGGATTTGGTGGCTTCCTCTCTTCTCCCCGAGGGACTTGGTTCTATAACTAGGAAGGAGGGGGACTTTTTGTTGGAGTGGCTGGAAGGAACAAGACAGTTAAGAAGGACAAAGATGTTCGTCCTGGGCTCCTCAGCCTGGACTTGAGACCAGGGTTTAGATGTTACAGCTGTCAGCAGGACAGGCTGTTTGCTAGGGAGGTCACTGTAGGTTGATATAGCATTGTTGCTTTGGGCCATGGGGCACTGGGGAAGATGGTGTCCTTCCTGCATCATGTGGTAAGGGAGACACACCCTTCAAGCCTCTTCAAGAGTGAAGAACACCTCCGCTGCACATTGCTGGATTGCTGCTGGTGGTCTGGGGATGGCACAGTGTGTCCCTCTGAGGAATTCACAGCTCTCTGCATCCAGTGGGGCGGCAGCTTCTAAGGGGCCTCATCTGGAGGACTCGTGGACTCAGTAAAGTGTTTTCAGTCTAGCATGGCCTTCTGAAGCTATGAGCTCACCAGGTCTGGTGACTTCTGGTCCCAGAGAAGCACAGGGAACAACCACATGCTATAATTCTGAGGGTCTAGCATGTGGCCATTCCCAGGTAAGGTTTCAAATACTTGTTTTATTCCTACCATGGCAACATTCCTTCAGTTGATCCAGAAAAGGAACTCGCCTGAATCTGGGCAGAAGCTGGAGCAGAAGCAGGAAAGTATAAGAAACCTTTCTGTTAGGAAGCTGTAGACTGGAGTAGCCGCTAGGTACATCTCCTGTGTGGCCTTGGGTAAGTCATGTGCCCTCTCGGGCCCCCAGTGTGGTCAGCAGCATGTTCTCAACTGAGCGGCCTTCCTCAGTAGAGCCCTTTCCCATGCCCAGTGAGATAGGCCTGCTGGGCTTAACTACCCTACCCAGGGTGTTGTGGTTAGGGTTTTCTCTACAGGTGCCAAAGCTGTTTAGGCCTGGAGTCTGGGGACAGCTGGGCATTGCCCTCTGCAAGCTGGTAGTCTTGTCAGCATCCCAGGGAGACACGGGGAATGGAGGACTTCTGCTGCACATCTTAAAGCCTGGGCCATCAATCTCCCAGAACAGACTGAAATAAAAAAGTGGGTGGCACAGACTGCCACCACATGGATACTTGAAAGAGATTAAAATGACAAGATCCCAAGCCCCAAATCCCTTAACAAATTTCCAATTGCCTCTAAGAGCAGAATGCTGGCAAAGAGGAGGAAACACCTTGTTTTGAACTCTTGGGCGACTAGGAGCGATACTGGAGAAAGCTCCTCTGTCTAGGGGCTGCTAAGAGCCCCACTCTCCACCCACCTGGCCTCCTGTTCCTCCCATGGATACTTCCTTGAGCCAGGCTGGCCCAGTGTGGCCCCCAGTAGGAGACCCTGGCTTGGCTACTATGTGACTTACCAGTTCTGCAACCTGGGCAAGTCACAGGCCTCCTTTGGCTCCTAGTTTCTTCATCTGTAAAGTGGGAATGGCAATTCCTCTCACATCAGGCTGCTTTTGAGGATCCAACAAAATAATCTCCAAGAGGAGAACACCCCAATGCCCAGCTCCAAAGGAGAGCCCAGACCTTAGTCACTTCCAGCAGTCTTCTTAGCAAAGATCAAAGAGTCAGGCCGGTTGCTGTTTCCTCCCTTGCCTTGTATGCCTTGTCCATCCTACAAACTGTAGTTCCTGAAGTCTCCTCCTCCTCCTCCTCCAGGAAGCACTTCCTGAATGATCCTCCAAGGCTTTATCTACCTCTGACTTCCCAGGACCCTTAAAAAAAAAATTCACATTTTCAGTGAATGTTCTTTCTAAAGTTAAAAAGAAAACTTATTTTTAAAGTATGTCTATGTGTGTAAGCGTCTGTGCACAAGAGTGGATTTCCAGAAGAGGGCATTGGAGCTCCCTGGAGCAGCAGCCACAGGCAGTGTCAGCTGCCCGAAATGGATGCTGAGAACTGGAGTCCTCTGCAAGAGCAATGTGTGCTCTTAATGGCTGAGCCACCTCTCCAGCTGCCCCCCACCCCATAACTATTTGCTGTTTCATGGTTGTGGGAGCCAGGCTTCCTGAGTGCAAAGCCTTTGCTTCTTTCCCCGAAGTGCTCCTTTCCTGGACAGCACCTGCCAAGGCGCCTTGCACACAGTAGGCACCTGAGAAACAGGCTTTTGTTGCGTGGCGAGATCCCAGGTAAACAGACATGGTGCCTCTGAGACCAGGTCTTTGTCTATTTTTAGAGTTTATATTTTTCCCCAATTCCACTCTGTCTTTACATTTTAGCCACCCCCCCCTTCCACCCGAAATACAGAAGAGTTTGAAAAATGAGTTGCTGGGATCTGAGAGTGGGAGAAAGAGGAGGCACTAAGCCCTGACTCTTCTTGTCTAGCTGAGATTCAGGCAAGGATTAGCCTGGGTGAAAAGAGGACCTTCGGGTTCATCCTTGGGGAGGGGAGGCAGGCTGTTCCTGGAGAAAGGGGAGGGGCCTGAACCCTGGAGTGCTCCCTCGAGGCCAGCTCTTTCTCCTTGGGCATTTCAGAACATAGCCACTTACTGTTTGGTGACCGGTTAACTGAACCTATGTGGCCACCTGGGTTGTTGGGGCTGAGAACGGGCCCTACAGCCCTGGCTGCAGTGGGGGAAGAAGAGCGGGAGCTGGAGCTGCCGCTTCGGAGGACCTAGGAAAGGCAACCCTAGCTGCCTTCTCTGGGAGAGGGTGGGGGACAGGAGTTTATAATTAGGAGTTGGCAACTGTAACCAAGATAAATGGCCACTTAGCCTACTGGGACCCTTGGAGCAGGGACCTTCATGCCATCAGACTCCACGTGGAGACTTCTCTGAAGATACGACTCTTGTGGCCTCCCAGATGATCCCTAGGCATGTTGTTCCTTTCTTAGCAAGTAAACATCCACTCCAAAACCGACGACTAAAGTGGTTAAGCACCGTGTGCTTTACATCTATTTTACTATCTGGGGTTCACAGTAGCCCTGGGAAATAAGATCCCCATTTTCCCACGAGGAAACTGAGGCACAGAGAATCTGCATCATGCAGCCATACAGCAAACCCACAAAGGTTTCTCTGCCCTGGGAAACTCCAGCCTCGTTTTCAAAAGCCCTGCTGTCCTCTGCACCCATGTCTGGCGTGATGGATGGACAGACTGTGGAAATGAGAGATTCCAGGAGAATTCAGGGATGGTGGAGATGGAAGCCCACTGCTCTACCTCTGCCTTTGGACAAGCTCCTGGCCAGAGGCCTGCAAACTATCTACTGATCTTCAGATGAGAAAATGCCATGGTAGGGCCCGGCCCTGGTGGTGGACAGGCAGAAGTGGGGTTTTCTTCCTCTCCAGCTCAGGGGCCACAGACATTCTTATGCTGGCTCACTTTGTTTTTCCTCCGGACCACAGTGAGAGCTCAGGGGTCTGTTGTCTTACCACCAGCTAGCGCTTGGTGCTTATGACCTCTGCAGGAGATGCTCCGTCAATATTTGTGCGGAGGATGAGGGACCACAGCGGTGCCAGCCTGGTCTCTCAAGCGCCGGCCTACTGGTTTTCACCTGGGAGGCCAGATGTAGCCCAGGAGGAAGGGATTGGGCAGGGTGGAAGGCTTCCTCCCGCAAAGGAACTCCAGTGTTGGACTAGCGGGAGGGGTGCAGGCGGGCGGCCACCTCCACCAGGCCCCTGCTGAAAAAGGCATGACAGAACCTGGGGCAAGTGAAACATTTCTTAGTTGGCAGGGGTGGGGTGGGGGTGGCGGGGTTGGTAGTGAAGGGAGCAGGAGCAGGGAGGCAGGGGTATGTAGTGGAAAACCGACTCCAGTTCTGGGTTCGGGAGTCTCGGGTTGTCCTGGCTGGGGAAAGGCTAGCGATTGGGATCCAGGGTCAGGCTGTTGCTGCAGCCAGACTTGGGTACCCAGAGGCTTTGGCGAGCCCTGCCTTCGCTAGTGGCGGGTGCAGGAGAGAGGGTCGGCCAAGAGGTGCTCCAGCTGCTTGGCCTCCTCAACTCGGGTGGGGTGGGGTGAGGGGTGGGCGTGGCTGCCCCGGCCCGCGGGTGGGTTGGCCCAGGAGCTCTTCTGGAGGGGATGTCCCAGCGCTACCCTCCGGGGCTGCGCGGGGGCGGGAGGGCGCGCGCTGACGGGGTCGGGCGGAGGAGGGGCGGGCGGCGCTGGGGGTGGAGCCGGGACCGCAGCGCCTGCCACCCGCTAGCTCAGCGCTGAAGTAGCCACCGCCGCTTTCGGCTCGCGGACGTGAGGAGGGTGCTCCGTGAGACTCCGGCCTCCACGGCTGCTGCTCTCCTCCGGAGCCTGGGGCTGCGGTGCTCGGGGTCCCGGTCCCTGGCCTGTGGCCCTCTGGCCCACGGTCGCCTTCTCGCTCTGCTCAGGAGAAAGCACTGTGCGGCGCGAGCCACCCTGGGCTAGCGCCCCCCGGGCCATGGAGAGGGGCCGGTGAGGGACGCACGGAGGCGGAGGAAGAGGCTCGGGAGGAGGGAGGCCGAGGAGCAGGGCGCGGGAGGAGGAGGAGGAGGAGGAGGAGGAGGAGGAGGAGGAGGAGGATGCCGCCGCCGCCACCCGCGGGACCCCGGCGAGCCTGACTCCAGACCGAGGATGGAGCCGGCGCTGGGCGCTGCAGCAGCTCCCGGCGCTCCCGCCACCAGGTATCGGCCGGGCCCCGCGGGCCCCGGGGCAAGCGGGAGCTGACTGCACCGCAGCGGCCGGGAGGGGTGCGGGCGCGGCGGGAGACGCCCCTAGCTGGGGGCCGGTGTCTGCCGGCAGTGCGCGGAGGCGGTGGCGGTGCCGGGGGACCGCAGAGTACTAGGCGCTGGGAGGGGTCGGCCGGGCTTGGTAGCCTGGGAGCACCCGCTCTCGCCCCAGCCCTCCTCGTCCTTATCTGGCGACCGCAGCAAACTTGGGATGAGCTTCGGCCGGGGGCTGCCTTTCTGCTGCGGAACGCGCTCGGGTGTCTGCTCCGGCTTTACCGTCTCCCAGCCCGCTAGACTCGGAACAGCCGAGGCTGCCAGAGACCCCGAGGTTCGGGTGCCTAACTTTCCTAACCAGGCTTCCACCCTGAGGCAAAGCGCTGTCCCAGCTTCTTGCTAGTAGCCTCGGTCCAGCATCGGCTTCCACTATGCTGTGATGGGCTGGGGCCGCCCTTAGGAGGCTGGGGCCGCCTGACGGTGCAGAGCCCCACGCGCGAGGCCAAAACAAGCCTGAACAGGGGGTGGGGACTGGGTAGCCTCTCTCAGGCTCCAGGAAGGGACGCAGTGTTTGACTTTACAGTAACAATCGACGGTGGCCTGAGCTCGGGTCCATGGGTTAAAAGGCCAAGCTGTCTGAGGAAGGAAGATGAGACCTCACGGCCTGCTAGGGTGGCACCTTGGCCTGATTTCAGGTGCCTCACCTCTCCCTACCACAGGCCTGCCCTTTCTCGGGATTACATTCCTAGTACCGGCTTCCTGATGGACTTAACTGTTTTTAGTAAGAGGCTCCTGGAGACCCAGGCTTTTGGGGGTCCAGGTGCCAGGGATGTTATAGCTGATCCTTGAGAGGTTGAGGCTGGGACAGGGGAGGTACGTGTCCACTGGGGGACAGGAACTCAGCCCAGTATCTCCTAGAACCTAAGGACAGAAGGGACCCAGGATGGTGGCAGGAGGCAGGCATCCCGCCTGGGCGGGGAACCGCTTGGGAAAGCCAGAGATACTCAGGTAGGTGTAAGAGGCAGATAGACGGGCTTATAGACCCCGGAGCTATTTTCCCTGGTTCCTCAGCCCCTTAGGTGGGGCTTGGCTGCCTCACAAAGAGACTTTACCTGGCAGCCAGTTCCCAGGCTCCAGTCCACAGCAGGCACCACACTTCTAGGCATCGCGATGACCCTGTTTCTTTTTTCAAAGTGCTTCTACCGTCATGACTCACACGCTGGATTCACCAGGGAGATATCAAGCTTCCAACCTATTCTATTCCCCCCGCCCCGCGCCCTCTTGGGTCTTCAGGGAGCTGCTGGGGAAAGGAGGGAGCGGGTGCCCTCGGGTCTTGGACCCTGGCAGGAGCCTGGCACTGCAAACTTTCATGGCTCGCTATTGTCCCTGATCTTGGTGGGCGAATGGCTCAAACCCAGCCCAGGCCACAGCGTCTGTGGGGAGCCAGCTGAAGGGTGTGCAAAAGTGAAAGGAAGCCATTGCTGACTACCCTCCCAGTGCTGCTGGGGGCTTTGGGATAACACTCCATCCTTCCCCTAACACCTTGCTTCCTCCTCTCAGAGCAGACTGCCTCCCCACCCCCGACTCCAAATCCAAATCCCTCTTTGCTGAGAGGTTGTGAAGCTTTGGGTTGGTGTTTTCCTTTTGAGCACCCTCAGTTAGCATATCTCCCCTTACCCTGGTCCTGTGTCACTTCTGCTCAGTGTGGGCTCTGGTTCAAAGGAGGGTACTGATTCTCTGTGCCCTTTCCTAAGGGGCCTAGCTCCAAAGGGAGGGTTGCCTTGAGGGTGCCAGGACAGGGACTAAGTCAGGCGGCAAGAAGGAGGGATACATCTTTGTTCCACTGAGTCTGCAGGAGCCCTGGGTGTCAGGTTCTCGGTGACGCCCAGTTTGTGTCCCCCACCCCACCCCTGTCCCATTTGCCCAGCTGCGGTGCCCCATCCTTGCACACTGGGTGTCTGAATTGGTGTGAGGAGGGAGCATTTGACAGTCATAATCTGGTTCAGAGAAGGTCCTGAAGCCCTGAGTCACTGTATGGTTTCCATGGAAACAGACTTGTTCAGAGGACTCGGTGTAGCGCGGCATTGGGGGGGAGGAAGGGAAACATATAGTAAAATCAGGCTCCACAAGTGTGGTGGAGCTGGACCAACTCCCTTTGGTTGGAATGATGGATGGGTAAGGAAGGCGCTGGCCTCCCCAGAGGAGAGGCTGCCTCCCTCCACCTGCACACAAAGTCTTCTCCCTCGAGGGCCACTTGCAGGCTGCGAATGACTCTCCATGGATCTTCTGGGTAGGTGACTTCTCAGTGCCTCAGTTTCTTTCTCTGTAAACTGCAGGCCACAAGAATCCCCATCTAATAGGCCTCCCAAAGGTCAACACACACTGCAGTGCTGTTATGTGTTGGAGAGGATCATGGTTACTTATCTATCGGGGAGAGGTTCACCTGGCTTCCTGCCCTGTGTCCCAGCTGGTGGTACGGCATCTGCCTGGGCTGGCCTGCCTGGGAAAAATGGTCCTCTGAAGCCCTGGCACCACGGCTGGGAGTCAGCATTGAGATTTATTTAGGATTGTTCGGCCTGGTACTTTGCAGCCTGGCTCTTATTTGAGACTCTACCTGTCCAGGAACCTTGTGAGAAGAAACCCTCCAAGGCCACATGGTTTCGCTTCACCATCCTGGGGGAGGCTTGGTTGATGAGCTTCTTGGGGCTAGGACAGAAGAGGTACAGGTAGAAAGGCATGCTGTGGCAGAGAGAAGAGCTCAGCCTCCATCTCCCCCCTCCCCCCATCCTGGGAGGCTGGTCCATCTGGTTATGAGAATCGGGACTCCGGAGCACAGTCCTTAGGTTAGTGGAGCAGGGAGAGGTTTCTTTTAACAGTGCTAGCCCCAGCCGCACCGGGGAGCCTTGCCTAGGAAGGTTAAGGCTGCCAGTGACACACAAGCGGAGCCTCCTCCCCACAGCCCCTCCATGGCTTGCACAGGGGTGGGGGGGGTGGGAGTCGCCTCTTAGAAGGTTTGGGGAATTCTGCCCCAAATTCCCCAAACTCCCTTCACCCACCCCTACCAGCTAAGTCAGCTACAAGGGAGCTATCTGCTGGCTCTTCTATTTTACAGATGCCCAAAATAAGATTCCTGGGGTTTGCCTGCTCAGCCAGGCCAGAGCCTAAGCTAGCCATGATCTTGCACCTGCATAACAACCTGGGGGGATGCCCTCTGTCTTCGGAGCTCTCCAAGAAGCTTGGCAACTGCCTTCCACCTCCCCTTCTCTACTTCCACCCCCCACCCTGGCAGCTATCTGGGTCTTGCCTTGGGTCTCTCTGGGCCACTTGGCTGTCCTCATTGGTGTTCACAGCACCTTACAATTTAATATCCTCTGCAAATTTCATTAGCAGACTGTTTACTCCCTCTCTCAGGACCATTAATGAAGATGTTAGATAAGATGTGGCCTGGCACACACCGGTAGCCCTGCCCCCCTTCCCAGACTCTTTGCCTTCCAGGCCTTGCCAATGGCCTTGCCTCCCCTACTCGGGACTCCTGGGATGTGCTTCCTCCTGCCTTTAGGCCCCATGACAAGAGCTGAGGGCCAAGTCTGTTTGAATTAATTTTGTAAGATTACTCGAGGCGCTGTATCAAATGCTTTGCTAAAAATCAAGATATATTACCCTGCCTGCGTTTCCTTCATCTACCAGTCTTGTAATTCTATCAGGAAAGCTATCAAGTTTGTCAGGCATGATTTGTTCTTTATAAATCCCCATGGTGCTGTGTGGGGGCACAGGGTTCCCGCGTTTTCTAAATGTTTAGAGATTCTCTCTTTGTGTTTGTTCCTTGGTTAGAGCTGGAAGGCGGTGAGCTGGGGATCGCTGGCAGCATGGCCTCTTTCACAGTGATGAGGGGAGGCCGGGCCCTGCTCTTCTCTGGAGCCTCTAGGGTGCCCGTGAGTTGTTAGCGGCTTCTGAGTGTGCAGGTGCCCCAAGCCCAACACTGAGGGAGGGGAGCTCCCCGGAGCTATCCTTCAAGGATTCTGCAGGGTATAGAAAACGGCATTCTGAAGATAGCGCTAATTGAGCGATGTCTGCAGACCCATCCCAGTGCTGAGAACTCACTGTACTTGACTGAGTCCTGTGAACCGGGCGTGGCCTTCCCTTCCTGTGTGCAGGGCTCAGAGAGGGTCAGGCTGCGGGAGACTGCAGGCCTGGTTTCCACCTGCCTGCGCTGCTTCAGCGTGCACTATGGGTCAGCAGGATCAGGAAAGCTGAGTGGGAGGTCCAGACAGTGCAGGGGGAAGTTAGGAAAGGAGGTTGACAGGCAGGCTCCCGCAGCATACTCTGCTGCGTCTGAGTTGTGTGATCCATCCACCTAAATGGTCTTTCCGTAAAGAGGGAGTTACAGATTCTTAATTTCACTGCGTGTGCACGCACACATACTGCATATGTGCTGCGCTGTAGCACTGAGAGGAGGCCAGAGACTAACTTGTGGGCGGTTCTCCTTCTGCTATGTGGGTAATTTCTGAACACGAGGCTGGGTGACAGCCACCTTTACCCGATGAGACATGGCTTGGCCCTTTATGTAACCCTTCGGAGTCTTACCTGGGAAGTAGACACAGCTGTGTCTGCACCCTCAGCTCCCCGAAAGGTCTCCTAGGGTGATACATGGCAGCCACCCATGGTTCTGAACTCTAGCTGTCCTAGGGGAACAGCTACGTGACACCTTACTCAGAGGTCCTTGTCCATAGCGGCCAGAGATGCTCATTCTACTTGTGACAAGTGTGGGTAGAGCGTGGTGCCTTCTTTTTCTGTCACCCAGGAGAGGTGGCAAATGAGACACACAGGCATGTCCTTGGCTCCAGCTTCCCTGGCAAGCTCTAGGTGTAGAGAGAAGGGTTGCCCCTTTGGCCTTGAGCCTAAGCCCTGCATTCAGTCCGTCCAATTTCAGGCCTAGAAGTCATAAAGTCATTCTCTGATGTTCTCTGGCTGCAGAGTGTTGTTACAGTCCTGGGCTGTAGCTTCAAGGTCTTAACTCCCCCAGAGCCTTGAGTTGGGGGTAGAGAAGGTAGCAGAACCACATCTACTTGTGATCATCTGTGTTCTTGTCATTCAGCAGGGAAGGGTGAGCCCTGGGAGGCACTGAGATAGCCAGATCCATTCGCATGCCGGGGAACCCTCAGTGAAGAGCCACAGGGCAGCTCCTGTCCCCAGCGAGTGACACCACCAGAACCTGGTCTTGTCAGTAGGTGTTGGATTAAGGGTGGATGGTGAGGTCATGATCAGCACTAACCTGTTTGGGTGGTTTCCTTGGTACTCCCTGCACCTACCCTTGGGTGTCCTGGTGCTGATTGGTGTTCTTAGGTGTGGCCTGGGCCTTAAGCCCTGTGGTTGCAACCAGGGTTTGGATCACAGCAGTTGAAAGGTATCCTGGCCTCCCTGTAGACTAGCTGTTTTTTTTTTTTGTCGGACTTCCTTCCCATTTTAGGGAGCCTTTCTGCTCCTCATCTGGGAGAGCACCCCTCTGTGGGATCCAGGCCCGAAGTCATCTCTTTGGATTGGCTCCATCCCACCTAAGCCTCAAGACTCAGGTGAGCTTTGGTGCTCCGTCCTCTCTTGCTCTCCCAGCCCCCATCCCTTGTGCACACAGGGCAGATGGGCCTCGTGCAGGTGGCTGGAGATGGAGATCTAAGGCTGTAGTAACAGGAGGTGCCTCCGCCAGCTGCCAGCAGGGCAACAGCTGCGGGTGTTCAGGCTTCTGTTGATATTTTCTCATCCTTGAAGTTGGGTCCCAAACCACGCTGGGACCCAGTGTGTGGGGCCTCAGTACTATTCCAACTGGACTGGCTGTGGCTGTGCTGAGGGGGGTTGGCAGGAAACCGGGGCCTTTCCGTCTAGTGCTGGGGCAGTAGTTCCGCCTCCCACAGGCTGGTCTGGCTGAGACAGGGTCCAGCCTTCTGACTCATTTCTCCTTTCAGGTTACTGTACATAGGCCCTTGTGTCAGCACAGGAGGGCAGCCCCTCACCCCACAGCAGGGAGGACTTTGCTCCCATACCAGCAGATATAGGACAAAAGTTGCTTCCTTCCCCTACATCTGAGGTCCCTGCAGGTGGGACTCAAGTCATGTCTGTGAGGATTGCTGTGGTCTAGGCTAGTCCCTGAGTTCATGACAGTGGACACCCATTCATGAGTCTTACCTGCACCTAGACTTTGCTGAACTGTTCCTGTCCTTGGCTTTTCACTTCCTGCTTTCTGGCTGCGATGCCTTGTTTCTCTCATTTCACGCCCCGGAGCAACAGAGGCCAGCAGAGGTTGAGCATCTGGTTCAAAGCTTCTGAGCCATCAAACAGCTGAAATGAGGCCTCCACCCAGCCTCCCCGGCAGGTCTTTCCTCCAGTACCCTTGACAACTTTACAGAGAGGCTCAAGACAGCCGAAAGTGTCAGTGCTAACTCTCATGACTGCCTGGAGATCTCAGCGTGCTAGGCGGCTCTGCCTACCATGAAAAGATGAAGGACTCATGACCCTTTGTGTGGTTGGGTCTGCTTTGAGAAGCCTGGCTTTAAGACCTGTTGCTGGGGATACTCAAAAGAGGATCTGGTTCTGCCTAAGGACCCCAGAATCTGGGCACAAAACACCTTCCTGTGTTGTTCAGATCCTGCAGGACAGACCCATAGACCTTAGTGAGGTTAAAGTGGCACTAAAGGGAAGCTCTTTGCCTCCACTATCCCCTGGACTGGTCACCATTTCTGCAAGGTCACTCTGTGTTCTCCGTACAATATTCTGAAGGGCACTTCAAGATGCAGCCCTAGGGAACTTGTCCTTGGATTTTGTTAGGTGTGGGATCATGGGTTCATGGCACTGTGCGGCTTTTGGAGACTTTTTGGGATATCTTGTGATCCCAGCACCTATTAGCCAGATGTCTTTCAATCACGTGCTTTAATTTTTATCTCATAGATCTAGTGAAGCATGTAACTAAGTTATTTTCCTTTTCTCATTGGCTGCCAGGAAGTTCTAACTCATAAGCCCACAAGTTACTTGGCATTTATTAACTGACAAGGCTCCTTCTTTCAGATGTTCACACTCTTGTTTTCTCTCTGCCTCATTTTCATCACCTAATTTTCCTTGGAAGGGGAAAAAATTGCCTGGCTGTTTTGCTTTTTCAGCCTTAACTAAGCAAACATCCATGGTGGGTCAGGGCTGGCTAAACAGGTTTAAACATGTTGTCTCCTGAAGTTACCTTGCAGCTAAACTTCTCCCCTGCCCAAGCCCTCTGCCCCCTGCTTGGATGTCTGCGTGGTGTCCCGGAGCCTTGGAACCCAGTGTCCTGGCTTTGTTCAGGTAGCAGATACTCAGGCTCATGTTCCCTTGCTCCCTGTGTCCTCTTCTCTGTGCTGTTTCAAAAGCATTTGGGGGAAAATGCCACTTGTCTAGGCGTAGCCTCAGCTACTTCCTGCAGAGCCTTCTGGGCCTCTGAGGCCCAATGCTTGCTGTAGGTCCAGCCAATCCACTGGGCCTCACGTCTACCCAAGCAGCGCTAATGCTTAATTCGAACACAAGGAAGTCTTAACCAGATATGTTGAAAGTTGGGGAGGGACGGGCAGATAGGCAGCGTCACCAGGGTGAAGAAGGAATCTGCAAGGTGCTGGGGATGATTTTCAGTTATCAACCCTGTCCTCAGACACCTCTCCAGCTCTTCTGTGGGGATGAGGTCACTGTATTCCCACAGATAATCGTAAACCTATCGTAGCCTGTGCTCACTCCTTTGTAGGCTCCTGGTTCCTCTTTTCCCAGGCAGCCATATATACTGGCACAGTGCACAAGGCTCCAGGGGTGGTTCATGCACTGTGTGCCCCAACCAAATGGCACAGTTGGACATACATGTTTTGTAATTTTCTTGACTTTGTTTTTTTTTTTTTTGGCTTGCTTTTGTGAGCACCCTTTGCCTTAATCAGTTAAAAGGACAGCCCCAGGATGCTCAGTGGAGCAGAAGCCCATGCCCTGGCTTCAGGAGCTCCCAAACACTTGCAAATTATGCGTGCAAAGCTGGGCACAGGTGGCATTTTCTGGGAAGGTGGATGGTGTCTCCAAGGAGCCTGTGGAACAGGGAAGGTAAACAGACTCACTGTGGATCTCCAAGATCCCCATAGGGTGGGAAGGGGGACTCAGCTAAGGGCAAAGCCCTTGGATCCTAGGGCCCATGGTGTTAGTCTCAGAAAGGCAATCAGGGCTGGGGCTGCTGGTTGGTAGGGGGAGAGCAGAGACACCGAGCACTATTTCTTCTGGAGAGTGACTTGAATTTTTTCACAGTCCATAGGGGATTCTGTTTGGTGTGAACTTGGCCTCAGCTGGCCCTGGACATGGGGTGGGTCCTCCCTCAGGCAGAGAGGTCCTTGTTACTGGACCTGAGGAAAACCCCAGGTACTAAGAGCTATGGGGCTTGGCCCAGTCATCTAGAGACAGGCAGAAAGCTGCAGGCCACTCCTGCCAGTGGTGTTCTTTTCCACACTGCTTCTCCAGTCTGGGCAGTGTGAGGGCCGGGCGTGGGTCGGACTGCCTATTGTTGCTCGCCTCTTGGTGTGTGGATGAGGAATAGTATCTCCACGGATCAGAATCCAGAACCTAGATGGAGATGCCATCATCACACTTCACTGCAATCTGTAACATCACACCTCCATCCATCACGGCACCTTTGGGCTTCCCATTAGGTCTGAATTCTGGACACAGCAAAAAGATAGAGCTAGCAGGATGTACTACCAGTTATGGCCACTAGAGGGAAGCAGTAATACCATCACATCAGCCTAGCACAGAAAATTCTGGCTGAGTAAGTGCTTTGGGGGAGTGGTGGGCAAAGCCTACAGAGGTCCCTCTCTGTTAGAGCAGAGTCTTAAGGTATGGGTAATTCGTCCTGAGGTGCTTCCCTAAGACAAAAAGCAAAGTCCAGAAATCTAGGCGAGGCTCCCAGAACATAAACAGTTGAGCTGTAGGCCGCGGTGCTGGTGCCAGGCGTCACTTGTCAAACACAAGGCAGAGTCTTGTCCTAATGTTGGGCATGAATAAATGCTTTGAGTCAGTTACAACCAGCGCTCTGCTTAGGCCACCTTTACAGATGGGGAAGTGAAGCGCAGACCCAGCTGGTGCTATGCCAGAGGTGTGCCCTTTGACTGGCAGGCTTGACCCCTGAGCTGCAAATTAGAGCTTCCCTGTGCAGCATTCTCCCTTCTCAACCTGACCACAACTCTGCAATCTGAGCTGTCTCTTGGCTGGTCACCAGGTCCTCCGTCTTCTGACAAGAAGGTGGGATTCTGGGCTCCTGTGCTCAAGGTCTGATACACCAATGAGGGAGGCCATGCCAGAAGCTACTGGAAACCCAGGAGGGGATGTGGTCTCCAAGTCTGGCTTGTAGGGCCGGGCTATTGAGAAATATCTCTCACAGAGGCCAGGGCTTGCCTGGGAACAACAGGACCTGGTCCCAGGGCCTTTGGTTTTCAGGACAGATGCCTCCAGCATACCAAGGACCTTTGGCCAGCTCTGGACTTGACTGTGCCAGGCTGGCAGGATAGCAGAGCACTTTCAGGGGGCTCTAACATCCTCCCTCCTGTTCTCGTGCTCTGGCTTTGCCCTCCTGGAAGGCGGGTACATGGCCCTCAGCTGGGCCTCAAGCTTGTGCTCCCAGTGCCTACGCTGTTCCTTGGGAAGAGGAGTCTCTTCACCATAGGGAGCTATGGCTTTGAGCAGGACCTCAGCTCTTAGACCTGGCTTTGGGTCCCTCCAAATGAGTTGGGAAGGAAAATTGGGGTAACAAGCTTGAACCGTCCGTCCCCTCCTGGGCAGGAGGCAAGGCTGTCCTCTGAAGAAAACTCGGCGTGTATTCTATCTTTTGACTGGCGTTGCAGGGTGGGAGTGGAAAGGGCCAAGGGAACCTGTCTTGATGCAAACCAAAGGGAATGGAATAGGGGTGGGACTGGATCAGATCCAACAAGTGGATTTGAACATGGCTTTCAGAGCACATAGCCTGGGATCTCGCCTTACCTGGGGCATGAACTTGGAAAAGCTGCTGTAGCTTTGGTTGTGAGTTGGTGACCTCATAGCCTTGAGGTTGGAGGTGGGGGCAGTGGGCGTGCCTGAGGGTGGGTACTCACTCAGGGAGAGTAGGAGTCCCTCGGGAGTGCCACTTTATCCTTGGTATCATTTCATCTGTAGTTTTTGGTCAGTGTCTTTTGGTCCAGACCTCCGGTAGATGCCCGTGAAGAAACACAGCTGAGTTGAGTGATGTCACTACTGAAGAAAGGACGTGGTATTTCCTGAGGCAACTGGCTAGGACTCAAGATAGAGGGCTCCCGCTACCCTCAGCCTTCCCTCCACGGGCAGAGCCCTCTGCCACAGGGACTAGGATGGGTGTGGTCTAGATTGTGACTTAGATCACACTGAGAGGGTCCCAAGAATCTGGACTTGTAAGGCTTCCTCTATTAATTGCCTCTTGGTGGTGACCTTGTGCCAATTCCTACACATGATATGGTGTTTCACATTTTAAATAGGGCTCCCAGATCTCAAGCCTCAGTAGGGATGACCAGTTTGGCCCCAGGCCCTGTGCTTTTCCACAGGCAAGTGAAGCTTACAGCTCTGCTTTCTTTCCTTGAGACAGCGAGCCAGCGGTGAAGGGATTAGAACAGTGGCCTGACTCTGATGCAGAAGGACTCAAGCACTTGCTCTTTCCCACTTGTGAGCCATAGAACAGTCTTTAAATTCTCAATTCGAGCAACAGGAGTGGGCCCCCGCCCTCCCAGAGCAGTTTGTTAGGGGTGACAGGGTACCCAAAATGGCAACTCTGTTTGCTTGGGAAATGGAGTACACTTACATGTCCCCTACAGGTGTCAGGACACACAGCAGATTGTGGGAAGGATATACAGAAAGGATACAAGTTTACTTACCCACCAGCCATGGGCCAACCAACAAACAGACCTGAGGGCAGAAAGGAGAACATGCATTCCAAGTCTCAGAACCCATCAACTTAACCCTTCTATTCTGGCCCCTCCCGTGCTGATTTGTGGATGGGCCTGGACAGAACCTGGTGCATGTTTGAAGGCCAAGTGTGCCAAAGTATGAGGCACACAGTTGTGTCTCGGAGGGAAAGTAGACAGGTTCCGGGGTGGTGGTGGTGGTGGTGGTGGTGGTGGTGGTTTAAAGCAGATCTTAGGCCGCAGCAGACGCTGCTAACTGTTGTGCGTGATACCTGCTTACAGAGCAAATCTGTTCATTTGGGTAAAAGCCTTAGTGAGCGCTCAGTAGGAGTTAACTAAAGTTGTCCTGGCTTAGGTGTTTTACTTGGACTTGGTCAAGTGTGCCTTTGGCTTTCAGGTAGCTGCTGTGTGTGCTGCATATGGTTGGAAGAAGACCCCTGTCCCCAGCTGTTCCTTTGGAACGACCTTCTCGACCTGAAGGCCTGGGGTGATCGGCCTGCATCACAGGACCGGTTGAATTCTAGAAGGTCAGGATTGTTTCCATTCATTTCTAATAAGAATCCATCTGAACCTGCCGCCTCAGACACGTAGACATGCATGCTGGCCAGCTCCTGCCCACAGGAGCCCCAGAATGGGCAGAGGGATCATGGCTTGTTAGGGGTGGGTGGGGGTGGGTGAAAGAGGCTGCAGTTTGGAAGTCAGGGTGTCGTGGCTCAGGGGTCGTGTTAGATCAGCTGGAGCCCCGAGTCAGCAGTCAATTCGGGGAGCAGGGAAAGTCATGTTTCATGGCCTGGGTTGCAGACTGTAGGGCACAGAAGAAGGGCAAGGAGAGGCGTACTGGAACCCAAGCCCATCCTGTCCACTGTCTCCGCAGCCACAGGGCTGAGGTGCAGATCACTGGACTGCCAGGCTAGGCCTGAGACACTGGCTGCCGTCTCCACTGCACAGCAGTCCTCCTTTGCTAAGTGTTGAGCTCCTTGGCACTGGGTCTGTGAGCAGCTCTGGCATTTCTCAGGACCTGGTGGCTGAGGCAGCATCTGTTGGATCACCTTGCAAGATGCTTGGGGCATGCTGTGAGCCCATGGCATAGGCTTCCCTTTTCTATGTTCCTGTGGCTCCTCCCGACCCTCCCTTTTGTGGACCAAAGAGATGAAGGAGTGGCTTGGAGAAGCCAGAGACTGTTTCTCTGGGCCCCGAACATTACTACCTTGCAGCCAGAAACAAGCCCTGAGTTCTGGGCAGAGATACATCCCAGCAGCCTCTGGGACCTGCCCTTGTTCCAGGTGCATAGTGGTCCTTATTTGGAGGTAGCTGGGCTCCCTCATTTGCAAGATAAAAAGGCCATGGCCCGATGTGCACAGTTCCTGGCCCAGCTGGCTTCTGTTGTCAACTCAGAATTCTGGGGGCACAGGGGCCCCTGCTCTCCAGGACTTGTATTTGGGGGGAGGAATCTGGTGTGTATCCTTCCTCTAAGGGTAGATAGATGATGGAGAGAAAGACCATTGTCTGGGAAGGTGGGCATCAGCCTGTGTGGTTAGAAGATGTCCATAATCCAGGAGATGCTGGCAGAAGTCAGGGTGCGGCATGAACCAACCCCGCACCCCCTCCCCCCAAAGTATGGAAATTGCTGGAGTTAGGCTTTGACATAGTAAGTAGGCTGGGCTAGGGAAACCAGAGCTCACCATAGGAGGCCTTTGCAACCACAATTCACTTAGCTCCTGGGGCATAAGGAGTCTGTCTGTTTAGCTCTCTGAAGCTCCCAGGAGACACCAAGAAAACGACAGCCCAATGCAGGCTTTGTAGGTCCTAGGGGCTATATGAACACTGGGCAGGGGCTGGGTGTTCTCTTGGATCCCATGGCGGCTCTTGGCTGTGCGAAGCATTAAATCCTTGGCTGTCCTCTGTCCACAGACCCCGTGCCTTGGAGCAGCAGCCCCATGACGGTGCCCAGCCATGCAATGTTCCTGGAAGGCTGTCCTCCTCCTTGCCCTGGCCTCCATTGCCATCCAGTACACAGCCATCCGCACGTTCACTGCCAAATCTTTCCACACCTGCCCTGGGCTGACAGAGACTGGGCTAGCAGAGCGGCCCTGTGAGGAGGGCCCCACCTTCTCCTATAACCTCTCCAGGAAGACCCATGTGCTCATCCTGGCCACCACACGCAGCGGCTCCTCCTTCGTGGGCCAGCTCTTCAACCAGCACATGGACGTCTTCTACCTGTTTGAGCCCCTCTACCACGTCCAGAACACACTCATTCCCCGCTTCACCCAGGGCAAGAGCCCCGCAGACCGCAGGGTCATGCTGGGCGCCAGCCGGGACCTGCTGAGGAGCCTTTATGACTGCGATCTCTACTTTCTGGAGAATTACATCAAACCACCTCCCGTGAACCACACCACCGACAGGGTCTTCCGCCGAGGAGCCAGCAGGGTCCTCTGCTCCCGTCCAGTGTGCGACCCTCCAGGGTCCCCCGACCTGATTCTGGAGGAAGGGGACTGCGTGCGCAAGTGCGGCCTGCTGAACCTGACCTTGGCAGCTGAGGCCTGTCGAGAGCGCAGCCATGTGGCCATCAAGACCGTGCGGGTGCCTGAAGTGAACGACTTGCGGGCCCTGGTGGAAGACCCCAGGTTGAACCTCAAGGTCATCCAGCTGGTGAGAGACCCTCGTGGCATCTTGGCTTCTCGGAGCGAGACCTTCCGGGACACCTACCGACTCTGGCGGCTTTGGTACGGCACGGGGAGGAAGCCCTACAACCTGGACGTGACACAGCTGACCACTGTGTGTGAGGATTTCTCCAGCTCAGTGTCCACCGGCCTCATGCGGCCCTCCTGGCTCAAGGGCAAGTACATGCTGGTACGTTATGAGGACCTGGCCAGAAACCCAATGAAGAAGACAGAAGAGATCTACGAATTCCTAGGTATCCCCCTAGATGGTCATGTGGCGCGCTGGATCCAGAACAATACGCGGGGCGACCCCACTTTGGGCAAGCACAAATTTGGCACGGTGCGCAACTCTGCAGCCACGGCTGAGAAGTGGCGCTTCCGCCTCTCCTATGACATCGTGGCCTTTGCCCAGAACGCCTGCCAGCAGGTGCTGGCTCAGCTGGGCTACAAGATGGCCAAGTCGGAAGAGGAGCTGAAGAACCCGGCCATCAGCCTCGTGGAGGAGCGTGACTTCCGCCCATTCTTGTGACCTGGGCATGGCGGGCGTGGGAGGCAGGTGACGCTGGTTTTGCTGATGTGGACCTTCTATGGGCCGTTTTTTAACTGTTGCCTTATCTCCCTCCTCCCTCTCCACCCCGCGTGTCTTTTTCATGCCCTACCCAATCTCCACCCTCCTCCCTCTCCCACTCTGTCTGTGTGTCCTTCCCATGCCCTACCCGCTCCCCTTCCTTTTGTCCCTCCCACACCAGCTGTGTGTCCTTCCTGCTCTTGCCCGTTCCCCTTCCCCCTGCCCCTTTTTGCCCCTGAAATTTGCACTATGTCTCTGGAGGGGAATCACTGGGGCAGAGGGCACGTGATATGGCTTATGCCCCCCCACCCCGTTCAGACACAAGGACGTTGGGTCTCTATTCGGATGGGGCCAATGTTTACAGGCACCCGCTCACACGTTCACGCGTGCGCAAAGGCACACGAGGAGAGGCGGCCCGGCACACAACTTCTAGTTTTTGCAATTGTCTCCTCAAGGTAGGAGGATGGACACAAAGGGACCACCTCTCCCAGGTTAGGGAAAGGGCCCGCCCCTCCCCATCCCTGCTCCCCCGCCCTAGACAGGCGCTCCCTCCTCTGGAGCAGGGCACCTGTCCCTCCTGCGCACCCTTGCCTGGTGGTGAGCAGGGTTTTACTGTGAGGTGAACTGGGACTACTTTCTTTCTGTTTGGTTTGTGGTGAGCTTGTCTGTCTGAGTCTTGTGGCTAACCCTGGATGGCTAATGAATCTTAGACGTTTCCGATTGATCTTGGGGTCCCTCTGTGATATTTCTTTGTGCCAAAAAAAAAAAAAAAAAAGACAAAAAATGTGGATCAGTTTGCTAAATGAAAATTGAAATGCTTTGTGTTTTCTGTAAATAAAAATGTGCAGTACTGTCTGAGTGTGATTTGGGGGACCTTCTGAATGATAGACAATGGGCTCTGGATATTTCTGGCTTTGGAGACAAGATAAAGAAGGAATAGTGGGAATGAAATGGACAAACCTGCAATTCAGAACTATATTAAAAAAAAAAACCTAGAATATCCTTTTAAAATTCTTTATAAATGATCTATCTTGATATGATCTACAACTTCCCCTCCCACTTCACCCGGGAACCTCCAACTGTCTCTTTCTAATCCTTCTAGCTCCCACCTTCCAGATCTTTGGCCACCCTCCATACTTGCTTGGGGCTTTCAATTTTGTTCCCTTCTTATTGGCTGAGATGGATGGTACCTTCCCGCCACGGTGCTCAAAGTATTTAACGAGAGCTGTGGCTTTGGGATTCAGCATGAGGTAAGAATCTGGCCCGGAGACCCCCATCCTGCTGTACCAGGGCTTCCTCCTTTAGTTAGGGGGTCTGGGGCCAGGGAAGCAGGGGAGAAGGGGCATCCTACATGCAGGTGGCTCGGGGCAGGGGCTGCTCCTCAAGCTGCCTGGAAACAGTTCGGTGTCTAAGGAGTCCGCTGAGTTTCCTGGTATACACAGCAGTGGGGTGTGTGTTGTGCTTACTCACCATCTTTCCCTGGCCAGCTAGCAGGCTCTTCTGAGAAGCTCCCCCAGTCCTCACCCCAAGAAACATACATAACATGAAAGTTACTAAAAAAAAAATTAAATGGTATGTTTTTACCATGATTTAAGAACTAAAAAGAAACTGGCTCCTCTGATGGGTTAGAGCACGTGGCCCAGGAGTGAATCCCTTCTCCCAGCAGAAATTGGTCCCAAGCTGACATCTCTAAGCTCCAGTTACATAACAGAAAATTTACCATGAAAATTTAAACCTTGAACTCCAGTCATTTGCCGCCATCATCGTCATTTTCTGTATATGGAGTTTTGGCTGCCTGTATGTCTGGGCACTATGTGCATGCCTGGTACATGTGGAAGCCAAAACTTGGATCCCCTGGATCTGGAGTTACAGTTAGTTGTGAGCCTCCATGTGAGCACTGGGAATTAAACCTTGGTCCTCTGGAAGAACAGTCAGTGCTTTTAACCACCGACTCATCTCTCCAGCTTCCTTCTTCAGAACTGTTTTGAAGAGTACACCTCATTAAATACTCTAGAGTGTGCCATCATGCCCACCACCCTCCTCCAAAACTTTTCATCTGGTAAAACTCAAAGTCTGTTCCTTCAAAACAACCCACTCCCATCTCTCCCACAGCCCCTGGCAACCATCTCACTTTCATCTGTATGTTTCTGACTAGTGTGATGATGCTATCTATATAAATGGAATCATGCAACATTTGTCTTTCGGTGGCTGGCTTATTTCCTTAAGGTTCATCACCTTATTCTCCCCCTTTAAGGCCAGTGTCTGACACATTTTAGCTGTTTACCCTTCAGCGAGCCTTCGGTCACATCCATGTTTCAACTGCTGTGAATAACGCTAGGAACCGGGAGCATACTCAGAGGTATAGTTGTTGGATCCTCTGGTAATGATTCTTAATTCTTTTAAGATCTGCTCTGTTTTCTATAGTGCCCATGCTATTTTATTATATTATTATTTTCCTGTGCGGATTATACATTTCTGCATGTGGGTTGTGTACCTGTGTGCAGGTGTGCAAGGAGGCCAGAGGAAGGTGTCAGGTATCCTTTGTCACTCAACGTTATTTCTTTGAGGCAGGGTTTCTTCCTGAGCCAGGAGCTTGTGGCCAACAGCCAGCAAACCACATCAGTCCTCTCTTTTCCTTTTCCCACGGCACTGGGGTTTCAGGTGCTTATAGGCTACACCTGGGGATAAAGGTTCACATAGACTACACCTGAGGTTACAGGTGCACAAACAGTACACCTAGATTGTTATGTGGGTGTTGGGATTTTTAACTCAAGTCCTCATGCTTGTGTGGGAAACATTTTACCAACTGAGCCGTCTCTCCAGCCTCTCTACTATTTCATATTGCTATACTATTCAAGGTTCCAATCACCCTGCATGATTCAACTCTCCCTCTTCCCCTCCATTTCAGTGGTAACCACCCTAAGGTGCAAGAGGTGACAAGCTGGCCCATTTTCTTTCATTCTCACTCACCACAAAGGTCTGGATGGTGTCTCAGGTCAAGTGTCCAGATATTATAGGCTCTGGCTCTAACTTTGTTGACAAACTCCATCTTCCTAAGGCATTGTTTTTTGCTGTATGGTCTAAAGGCTTTCCAAGCTGCAGGAAGGAGAAAAAACAAACAAACAAACAAACAAACAAACAAACGAACAAACAAACAAAAAAACTAAGGCATAGATACACTTCTGCTTGCATGAGTGCAATCCCAAAATTATAGCCCTTCCCCTTCCATTCCTGGTGTGTGGACATAGCTAGGTGCAACATAGGGCTGGGTCTTCCACCTGAGTGGCTCGCACTTTGAAAGTGGCAGGTAAATCCAGGGTGGCTCTCCCTGGGACTTAGGTTTCTTCTGTAGAAGAAGAGACAATATGGTCAGTATCAAAAGCTGGTCTGGCAACGTCTGCCAGGACTGGTGGGCTGGGCCTGGGCTTTTCTCTGCTTTCTGGTTTATAGGAGTTATACCCACACTGTGGGAAAGAAGTTATGAGGTCACTTGACTTCACGGCACATCATTTGTGGTCACTAGTTGGCTATTCTAATACCAGAGAAGGCTGGCTTTGACCAGGACCACTGCTAGATGGTCCATTCCCTAGAAAAGCAGACTAACACATGTGTATTTGTTTGGATACATGTGTGTGCTTGGTGTGGAGGCCAGAGGTTACTTGGGAGACATGCACCTTGTTTTCTGAGACAGGGTCTCTGACTAGGCTAGGCTGGGCTCTCTGGCTAGGCTGCCTGGCCAGTGAGCTGCAGTGCCTGGAGTACAAGCACACAGCACCCTGCCTGGCTTTGTAAAATGTGCATTCTGAGACTTGAACTCAGGTCCTTGTGCTTGTACAGTAAACACTTGAGACATTTTCCCAAGCACCCACGTAGCTCTGCTCTGACCAACCTGAGCTGTAGCCTCTCTTCTTCAGTGAGGGGCTTTCTGTTGGGATTAGGAGACACCAGCAATTCCTTCAGCTGGAAGGAAGCTCTGCCATGTCAGAAGGCTTATTCAAGGCTGCCTGGGGCTTTGGGAGAAGGCTCTTTGTCAATGGGATCATCCACTTCTGAATGTATTCAGTACATCCTTGCATTTTTTTTTTCATCCCTGCATTTCTGCCTCTTTTTACAAGCAGGCTCTAGGAGTGTAAGCATTATTTCAAGAACCACTCCCCAGTGATGGCATGGCCTTGGTAATGATAACCCATAGGTTGAGCCATAGGAAGAGTTAGGCACCATATTGACTTTGAAATCTCAGGTTTGCCATGATGACCACAGGCTCATTCGTTGGCCTAAATATCTCACTCTTTTGTGCTCTTGTTCTTAGGGATTACACGAGTCAGGGACATTTTAGGGTGGCAGTTCCTGAATTGGGTCTTAGGGAGGAAGGAACCGACCTTTCAGGAATGAGAAGGCCGCTCTAGCTAGGAGAGAAGCACTTGCCAAAGTGTGGCTGGGAGGCCCGGGCTGTTATACTGGGATGGGCTGCATCAGGTGTGTGGGGGCTGAACTCTCATCTTCTCAAGCTTGCAAACTTTGCCGCTCCACCATGGATGTTAACTAACCTTCAGGGAGTCCTCCCCTCGATCCCCCAGAATCTCATGTAGTCCGGGCTGGCGTCAAAGGCCACAGGTAGCCAAGGATGACTTTGATTGCTGATCCTCCACCTCCCGAGTGGTGGGATTGTGGGCTTGTGTTGTTACACATGGCATTATGGGAGGTTGGGGATGAAACCCAGGACTCCACGCCTGTTAGACAAGCATAGTACTAGCTCAGCCATGCAGTAGATTTTGTGTGTGTGTGTGTGTGTGTGTGTGTGTGTGATCAAACCCATGACACTGAAATAAGAAAGCTTTTTGCATTTAGGACAAGACCGGATTCTCACACTGTTCTCCACAGCCATGAACATTCCAGCTTCTGCCCTTCTTGGGCTGGACTCTCTCTCGTCTCCATATTTATTTCAGCCCTTGAACCTTCTGGGGTAGAGTTCTGCAACCACAGCAGTCCACTTGCTCATGCCTTCCTCTACCCACTGGGATGAGCCGTGTCTGCTCATACCCGTTTTGGGCTTATCCAGGTGCCTTGCTTTGGCCAATAGAATGAGAACAACTGCAGGGATAAGAAAGAGACCACCTCTTCCACTGTATGAAGTAAGGCCCAGGGTGACTTGTCAGAGAGTTTAAGGCCACAGGCTGGGGGCTCAGGAGCCCTAGTTAATATCACCCCCAGTCTGGTCTCGATAGTTATGGGCAGATAGTTATATAACCTGAGTCTAGCCAGGTTTCAGACTCAGTACTGAGGACTAAAAGCAGGTCTGTTGCTTTAAGATACTGAGTTTCAGAACAACTTATTACCCAGCAAAATCTGATGGACACATATGTCTGCTCTTCTCTGTCCCGTGCTGGAGCCTGTACAGACTGTGTCTCATGCCTGAGTTACTGCTCCTGCTTCTTCCCCTAGCTAAAGTCTGTTGATTCTTTCAAGCCCAACTTAATTATCAGTACTTCCTTGATTTTACCAGGTTGGTTCATTCATCTTCACCATGGGCCCTTATAGAGCTGCTTCTCTATCTTCTCTATCCCGATTACAGGCCCTTATAACACCGTGTACAGCTCTTTGATTGTGCAGTTGTAATCATACCTTTTGCCAAAGGACCCAGTGCACAATAGATGTCCAATAAACACTGGCTGACTGAGTGCAGAATGAATAAAACAGGTACTCCCAAGCTGACAGAAGAGTTTGCCTGTCTGGGGCCTTCACTCGGACCTGAGAGGCCGAGGCAGCTTGTGCTCTCCCAAGAGGTTGCTGGCATGTTCTAGGAGGCTGAGCTGACCTTTGCTCCGCATCCTTCCTCAACATCCCTAGTTGGCACAGCAACATCAGTGTTCCGGTTTCCTTGTGATGTCGTCAGCTGCCTCGATGCTTGTTGTCATTTGCTGGGCTAATCAGTGAATGTCACATGGCCTGGATTTACCGTTGACAAAACACCCTCATCTGTTAGTCAACATTCTCTGGTGGTGGTTTCCTGCTTGACCAAGGAGGTCCCTCTTTCTAGCCGGGAAATGGTGTTCACAGTGCCACGTACACAGCACTGGCCCTGAACTCACCTCCGTGTGTTGTTTCAGAAAGCTCAGATCCTGAGGCATGCAGGAGTCACTTCCTGGCCTTGTCCTCAGACTCAGGGCTGGTCACGCTGTGGGGCTAACACTGCCTGCATCCTGTATTTTCATGCAGCACATGCTTCCTCTGTTTGTGTGTTCCCACCTGGTCACCTGGGTCGTCTCCCTGCCAGTCATCAACACATTGCATGGGATTCTGGGGAGCCCAATGGGGACCCCACTTCCTACAAGTGAAGAGAATGTTGTCCAAAACCAGACCCACCCTCCTGCACCATCCCCTCTGCAGGAAAACCTCCCTCTGGGGAAGGATTCCTCTCGGCCAGAATGCCTTTCCTGGTTGGAAAATTATCCATGTGGGAGAAGAGACTTCCTGCACCCGAGAGAAAGCTCACGAGTAGCAGTGTCCTGAAGACTGCAGAACAGATTGGTCAGAGCCAAGTCCTCATGAGCAATCAGCCAAGGTCAGGACTCACGCAAGTCCAGCTGCAGCCACTAACTGTGTGGTCACTGCAGGGCTTTGTGAATGCATGCATGCGCAAAGAAAGCTCACGCCCATGCCGAGGGGCGGTCTGGCCTGTAATCCTGCAGCAGGTCTCCCAGGGCACCCACAAGACAATTGCTGAGACATGGCAGGGTCCCCAGGGCTCCGTGAGAGCATTGGCTCTGCTGCATTTGAGTCTTACCTCTCCCGACATTACTACAATCCAAAGCCTGGCTCCAGGTTCCTGTTTTGTCCCTGCCACTTACTTACTGTGTGACTCAAGGGAAGCCACTTACACTTCCTGAGCCTCCGTGTCTTTCATTGGACAGAGGTAATCATGAGACCTGCCCTCAGAGGGTACTACGAAGATGGCGTAAGGTTGGGTGATGTATTTAATCACTTAGAATAGAGCTTGAGGTGTGGGGAGTGCCCAGGAGGTGCTAGCTATTGTCATTATCGCCACCATCATCATCACCACCATTACCACCACCACTAACACCATCACCACCATCATTATCACAACCAGCACCACCACCATTACAACTACCACCACCACCATCACCACAGACATCACCACCACCATCACCACAACCACCACCATCACCATAGTGCTTTGTCAGATGCCTGGAATATGAGAGCTATTCAGTGGATTTTTGTTGAACAGGTACATTTCAGGGCTTTCTTATTTGAACTATCATCAGTGGCCAGTGTTACACTTCAATAAGACGACTAAGGAAGTCATCTGATTGGCAAAGGCCTGCTACATCTAAGGGCTAAGAGGAGAGTGACGTAAGTCTATGGTTCGCTGGACTGACACCATGCACAGGAGCAATCTGGCCCACTCACAGCCTGGTACTCAGAGGCTCCAGGCATCACAAGAGGATAGATGTCAGCCATGTGTTTTAGTTTCTGTGATAAGGCACCCTGACAAAAAGCACTTGAAGGGAGAAACGTTTATTTTGGCCAGACGGCAGTCCAGTTATTTCAGGTTGCAGTCCCCTACTACTGGGAAGACAGGGTGACAGGAACTTGAAGCAGCTAGTCAAGAGACAGCGCCAGTCACAGTGTCACAAGGTCAGTCTGAAATGACAAGGGTCAAAGCGCCATAGTCAAGAGCAGGGGCCGTGAGCGCTTGCATATGAGCGCTTAGCCGGCATTCTCTACCCAAGAGCCAGAAATATTGCTGCCACTTTTAGGCTGGATCTTCCTAAATCAACTAAGGCAATCAAGACACCTGCAGACATGCTCACAGGCTAACCTGATCTAGATAACCCCTCATTGAGACGTCAGCTCTGATTTAGGTTGTGTCAAGTTGACAAAATCTACCCTCCACACGGAGTGGACCCTCCTTTTGGCTGTATTCCCAAGGCTGGCAAGCTCTTATAATTGAAAGCTAACTCAGAGTTCTACGCTGGCTGCCAGCTTTCTGTCCCTGTGAAGTCCCTGGGTCCATGCTGCTTTTCCATTCATGTTCTAGTTAGTCCCCTTGTTGCTGCCACAAAACACTGACCAAAAACAAAGAAGAAAGGGATTATTACTCTTACACTTCTGTGTGGGAATCGGGATCCAGGAGGGGGTGAGGGAGGCGGAGTCACTGGGAAGCAGACTCCAGAGACTAGCATCAAGATGCAGATCTATTTTTATTGCATAGCAGCAAGCTTTTTTATGCAGACTTTGGACCAATAGGGAGTCAACAGAAGCTCTGGATTAGCCAATCATCCCACTGTCACTATGGGAAGTTGCTAGGCCTGCCCACACTCAAGGGGTTTCTGTGAAGACAGGGGAAGCAGCCACTGCCCTGTTCTGAGGGTCCACTTTGCTAGGATCCTGTATTTTGTGTTACATGGTATGTCAGCGGACATGGGCACTTTTATTGTAGAGCCGTATGGAAGCCTCCCTCACAGTCCACTGAGCCCCAGGTGGGGGCCACAACACTCACACTTCTTCATTACAGTTCATCATGAAAGGACGTTAGGGCAGGAGCTCAAGGCAGGAACCTGGAGGCAGGAACTGAAGCAGAAGCCATGGGGAAATGCTGCTTATTCGTTTGCTACCTATGGCTTGCCCAGTCTGCTCTTTTTATACAATCCAGGACAGCCTGCCCAGGGGTGGTGCTGACCACAGTAATCTGGACCCTTTCACATCAGTTATTAATCAAGAAGATATCCCAAGAGACTTGCCTACAGACCAATCAGATGGAGGCATTTTATCAGTGGTGGCTCCTCTAGGGTCTCAGATGACCCTAGATTGTGTTAAGTGGACAAAAAAACTAATTATCACAACTTATGACCAGTCAAGATTTTCTTTCCCAAGATACAGAGGAGACCCCTGTCTAATGAGCATACTGAGGAAGGGGGCAGAATTTTTTGAAGTCTGGAATATAGCTAGAGAGCTACATCTTCCTCTGGGACTTCCTTTCACTCCAGCAGACTGGATGTGACCATGCTTTGCCTGCCTAGCATCCTGCTTTCTTCCCTCTGAGGTACATCAGCGACTCACACATTGGCTTTGGGAAGCTGGATGTAACTTCAGAGACAGGAAACGCTAAGCCCTGAGGATTGCAGAGCTATTCAGAGAGAGCAGAAAATCTGTGCGTTAGGTGACAGGAACCTCAAATTGAGATCTTTTGCATCTGGCTACACAAATGGGTGACCTTACAGGACATCTGTGTCCCAGCCATAGGCTGGGGACAATGAGGGGGAAACAGTATGCTTTCTTGAGTGGAGAAATGGCTCAGTCAATAAAGTGCTTGCTCTGCAAGCATGGAGACATTAACCTGATCCCCCAAACCTATGTAAAATAGCTTGGCAGTATGGTCTACTTGTAATCCCAGTGCTGGCAGAGGCAGATAAAACTGAGACCCAGCCTAAAAACCAGGGTAGAAAGAAAGTGAAGAAGATACCTGAGGTCAGCCTCTGACATCTACATATAACCTTACATGCATGTACTCACACACACAGACATGTATATACAAACACACATCTTCTAAGAAGAATGGTTCTGCAGTAAAGCAGAATGATGGCAGATGAGCATGAGGCAGGCTAACCACACTCCCCCAAAATCAATTCTCTCTTAAAAAATGTATTTATTCCTTTTGTTCCTGAGAAAGTATATTAAAGATCTCAAACCACCATAGCGGAATTACCTGCCTCTTGGTAGTTGTAGAGTTTGTTGTTTTTTTTCTTTTTCTTTATAGCTTTGACACTGTGTCTCTAGTTACCTACAAGTACAACATTGGTACTTATTTCTCCTGAACTGAACCTGCCACCATTATTAAGAGATCCTGGTTACTGTCTGTAATAGTTTTGATTCTAAACACACCTTGAAAGCCCATGTGATGGAGGCTTGGTCCCCAGGGAGGGTGCCATTGGGAGCTCATGGGAACTTTAAAAAGTAGGACCTGGTAGACATTCCTTAGGTCATTGAAGGGATGCCATTGAAGGGATTGTGAGACTCTAGGATCTTCCTTCACCCCTTGTCTTTCACTTAGGTTGGTCCAAAGTGGGCTTTCAGTGTGATGTCAACACAGGCCCAAAGCAAAGAGCCCAGGTGATTGTGGAATAGGACCACTGAAGCTGTGAGCACAGAGAACTTTTTCCCTGTCTAAGCTGACTGCCCCAAATGTGCTGTCTTAGTCACTTATTGCTGTGAAGAGACGTCATGGCCGAGGCAACACTTATAAAAGAAAGCAGTTAACTGGGGGCTTGCTTACAGCTTTAAATTATCAGCTTACAGTGATTATTGGCTTTCGTGATTATCACCATGATGGCACAGGTGGTGCTGGAGCAGGAGCTAAGAGCTACATCCTGGTCCATAGGAAAAGAGAGGAAGAAGACAAACACTGTCATGGGATTTTGACATATTTCTTGCAACAAGGCCACACCTCCTAAACCTTCTAATCTTTTCAAATAGTGCCATTCCCTGGTGACAAGCACTCAACTATATGAGTCTATGGGGGGAGATGGGCGGGGAGCGTCATTATTATTTAAACCACCACAGCTACCATGCCTGGCTCAGCTTGCATCTTTTCTATTAATTTTTTTCACTTCCACTAATGTGTGTGTGTATGTACACATGTACACACGCTAACACACGTACACTTCTGGCAGAAGCCAGAGCCTTGGACATGTGGTAGGCAACTACCTTGGCACTCAGCTACACTCCCAGAGATCTTTGCACAGTGTCTCACTCGGTTGCCCAGACTGGCCTTGACCTCTCTGTGGTTCAGGTAGCCCTGGATCTTGAGATTCCCTGCCTCAGACTCCCAAGAAGCTGAGATTCCAAGCCTAGGCATCCAAGCCTTGCTACTGGCTAGAAAATTATAAAATTTGTTCCTATTCTTTCAGTGGAGCCTTAAATTCCAGACTGCTTTCTCTGTGTATCCAAGCCCAAAGCTAATCAATATCTTCATTCTTCTCTGAAAAACCACACTTAGACTTTAACACGCTTTAATTCCAGTCTCCTTTTAAACTTCTAAGTGTGCTGATGCAGCTCTAAAGCGAACATATTGCAGTTACCTTCTTATGTGGGGTATAATTTGGACACAATGAAACACACTCGTTTCAAGTATGTTGTGTGATTTATTTTTGACAAGTGAGTATTTGCATAATTGCTCCCATGATCAAGATGTAGAATTATCCCTTCCAATTCCCCAGATTCCCCTGTGTCTCCTTGGTGACACTTTTCTTTCCTCATTGACAGGCCTATGGCAACCACTGAACTCCTTTCTTTTTTTTTTCTGTTTATTTTTGTGAGACAGGTCTCCTATAGCTTGGGCAGGCCTCAGACTTGCTATGTAGCTGAGGATGACTTTGACCTTCTGACCCTTCTGTTTCCAGCTTTCATTGTTACATGCATGAATCACCACACCTGTTTTTTTTGTGGTGTTGGGGTCAAACCTAGAGCTTCATGCACTCTGGGCCAGCCCTCTGCCTCTGCTACCCAACCCTATTCCACGCTCTCCATCATTGTTAAAAGTCTCTCAGGCTTCTGTAGGAATGGAACTCTGAAGATGAGGGTCCATCACGTTGACTGTCTGTGGGCTCTTTTTACAGAGCATTCTTCATCTTTTTGGGTCCATCCAGATGTCCACATGATATCATTTTCCTTATGTCCGAGCAACTTTATTTAACGCTTCTTGATATCTTCTTCCAGCTTCTGCTTGTCCCATAGTCTTTATTTTTGCCTTCATTTCCTGAAAAATTATTTTACAGGGATCAGACATCCGGAGTGGAGATGCAGAATGTAGTTTGTCCTGCTGGGTTTTGATCTTGCTTTGGTCCAGCATTTCCACACTGTGCTCCCTTTCCTCTCTTTTGGAATGGTGATACATGCCCTGTCCCATTGTATGTTGGAAGTATGTGACCTGATTTTTGATTTTGATTTTACAGGGATTAGAGTTAAGAGATTGTCATGAGTCTCAGAAGAGACTAGAGACTTTTAAACAGTATTGAGACTGTGACAGTCACTGGGCACTTTGGAAGTTGGGCTGTATGCATTTTGCCTTATGATTTTTGGCTATAAGCCTATGGGGTCCTGGGAGTGGACTGTGGTGGTAATGGCCCCAATAGGCTCATATATTTGAGCACTTGGTTCCCAGTGGTGGATGGTTGGGAAGGATTGGGAGGTGGAGCCTTGTTGGAGTAGGTGTGCCACTGGGGGTGGGCTTTGATGCTTCAAAAGCTCATGGCCAGCCCAGCGTTGCCTTCTCTGCCTGATGCCTGGGGAGGGGCTGTAAAGCTCTCAGCTACTGCTTCAGCACCTGCCTGACTGCTACCACACTTACGCCATGATGACAACGGACTAACCCTCTGAATCTGTAATCAAGCTCCCCACTTAAATATTTTATAAGAGTTACCATGGTCATGATGTCTCTTCACAGCAATAAAAACCCCCACTAAGACACTGAATTAAGTGGATAGTTCCTTATTTAGTGCTTTTCAGATTTCTGCTTCATCGTCTTCTGGTTGGTTGGTTTTGTTTTTCAGGGACATAACTAAGTCCTTGCCCATGCCAGGCAACCACTCCACCAGGGTCTTAGTTTCTCCCTTGTTGCTGTGCCAAAACACACTGAAAGCAACTTACTGAGTGAAGGCTTGCTTGGGCTCATGGTTCAAGGCGCAGTCTTCTTTTCCAGTGACCCAGCAAATTCAATCCAAGTCCCTGCACATACCAGGCAAGGGATGAAGTTTCTTCCTTCTTGCTGTGCCAAAACACCCTGAAAGCAGCTTACTGAGTGAAGGTTTGTTTGGGCTCCATCATGGTGAAGAGGAGTTTGAGAAGGAGCGGTCAACACTTTCCTAAAGGTATGAAAATGATTACACAGACAGTTCAGTGAGTTCCAAATAAACAGAAATAAACACAACAGCGCACAGCACAACAGAAGCAGGGCTAGAGAGACTGATCACTGATCAAAAGCACCATTACTCCTGCAGAGGACCCGGGTTTGGTTCCCAGAACCCACATGATGGCTCACAACCACACAGTTTCCAAGATTCAGTGGCTCTTCTGGCTTCCATGGGTCCTGCACATACACAGGACACACACACACACACACACACACACACACACACACACACACGAGAGAGAGAAAGAGAGAGAGAGAGAACACTTATACTCATAAAATAAATACATATTTTAACATTTTCTAAGAGGTTAGCAAAATCAGAGTGACCCTGACAAGATTGTGGTTCCATTACTTCCACAACTGGAAAGATGAGTGATAAATGGTGTTGGTTTGAATGACAATGCCCCCATAGGTTCATTTATTTGAATGTTTGCCCCCCCCACCCCCGTTGGTGGAGTTGTTTGGGAAGGATTAGGAGGTGTGACCCTGCTGGATGAGGTTTGGAGGTTTGGAGATGGGTTGGGGATGGGTTTGGAGTTTCACAATCCCAGTTAGCTCTTTCTCTGCCTCATGGTTGTTGTCTCGACACATGAGCTCTCAGCTACTGTTCCTGAATGCCTGCTGCCATGTTCCCCGCCATGATGGTCATGGGCTCACCCTCTGAAATTGTAAGCAAGCCCATGATTAAATGATTTTTTAAATAAGTTCTCTTAGTCATGGTGTCTCTTCAAAGCAACAGAAGAGTAACTAAGACAGTTTCATGCTAGCGCTCAGTGTAGTTTCTCCATTTATGTAGTCCCAGGATCCTCTGCTCATGAGATGTTCTCATTCGAAATGAAGATGGGTCTTTCTAAATCAATTGATGTAATCACGGCAATCTCTTACCCATGTGCCTAGAGAACTATCTCCGAGATGATGCTAGATCTCATAAAACTGACACTTAATATTAACCATGACATAAACACTGAGTTACATCTACTCCAGCACTCTTTTTACTTTATACTTTGAGAAAAGATCCCACTAAGCTATCTATGATGTTTTTTAAATCACTGTGTATCTCAGGTGGGACTTGAACTTCTGACCCTCCTGTTTCAGCTTTTGGAATAGCTGGGGCTACAAGCCTGTGCCACTAAGCCTGACTTTTATATTGGCATTCTTTTTAATGCTGTATTTAAAAAAAATTCATTATGGGACATGATACACACACAGTGGGTAAGATGCTTGATGCTCAAGAACCTGAGTTCAGACCTCAGCATCCTTGGAAAATGCTCAGTCTGGCTGTTGAAGGAGACCCTAAAGAGCCTGGGGTTCCCTTCCAGACACCAGATTAGGCGTAAACCATGCCCTGAAACACCTGTCTTCACAGAGAGAGCCTTTATTAAGCAGGGAAGAAAAGTTAAAGTGGCTGCTTTCTGGCTCAGGCAGAAACTGCAGCCAATGATCTTGCAGGTGTAATTTTTAAAAAGAGAAGAGGGCTGCTCTTAAAACAGGTTAGGACACAGTGGGATACTGTGACCGGGCATGTTAATCAGGTGAGCCAAAGAGGGCTTTTGATTGCTGGAATTCAATACTCTGATAGCTGGACGTTGGTAGTCAGGAGGAGAAAGCAGTCCAGTATGGGAATAGACCCTGGAGGTTAGCTTTAGGGATGTAATCTAACAGTTTGTTTTTCTTTTAGCAAGGAATGGGAGACAAAGGCAAGGCCTGTCACAGCCATGTCTGCCATGTAATTCCAGCACTGGGTGGTGCAGAGACAGGATTGCCGGGGCTGCCTGGGCATCCAAGATAGGTGAAAAGAAGTCAGCTCAAGTCCAGTAAGAGGCCCTGTCTCATGGGAATAAGGTGGAAAGCAGCGGAGGAAGACACGTGGTATACTCCTTGGGCCTCTGTAAACATACATGGGTGGGTGAGCAAATCCCCATGATACACACACACACACACACACACACACACACACACACACGATCAGAAGACAGCTTGAGGGAGTCAGTTCTCTTTTCATCTGGGTCTCAGAGATGGAACTTCAAACTCAGGTTGTCAGGCTTGCGCGCAAGCACTTTTGCCCAACTGAGCCATCTCACCGGCCTTTGTTTTTCTTTTTTGTTTGTTTTGTTTTTTAACAATCAATGCTTCCTTCACGGATGATTTGAAATATCATTGACTTGGAGTTTGCAATCTTACTGTGATGGGCACCAGTGTAGATTTCTTTCAATTAATCTGATGAACTCCCTGGGCTTTTGAGTCTATGTGTTGATGCTGTTTATCTGAAGCTCTCGGCTATCCATTTCCAAAGGGTTGTCTTTGCTTTGTTACTTGGCGGTTTCCCTTTGAGAATTGTATGACACGGATTAGAACTTTTTACTCCTCCATCCTTTCTTCCTTTAGTTTTCTCATTTTTTTTCTTTTTCTGATGAATTATGGACAATTTCTTTGCAACTATCTTCCTGTTTAACCAATCTCTTCTTTGGCTGTGTCTAACCTGATATTAATCATGTCTACTCAGGATTCAGTGTTTCATTTATGGAAGTTTTCTTTCTTATTTTCATGTATGCTTAAGTCATTCTCTGCTGTCTCTTACTCTTTGCAGGTTGTTTTCAAGCTTACTTCTTTAAAAGTAGCAGGCATACTCACCTTGGAAAACATTTGATAAAATAGGGCCCCTGATGTCCTTGGTGATCTGTTTGCTGCCAGTTGTCTCTGCTTCCTCTCTGTTGTGATGCCTCATTTCCTTGTGCGTTTGGTTGGTTTGTAGCAGGGTTAGAGTGTTTTCCCTAGATTTCTAAATTTAAAAGAGCTAAGGTTGCTAAGGGTCCTTCCCAAGTGTAAGCACAGACAGATGTGTGCATCAGTGCATGCGCGCGCACACACACACACACACACACACACACACACACACACACACACACAGACACACACGAGCAGAACTTGTTTCTGTCAGGCCCCTAGGGAACATTACCTGGCAGTGAGCACTCTAATCCTTGGCTCGGAACATCTGCACCACCCAGGAGGTGTGAATCCTGGTTCAGTACAGTGTAATGGAGGCTGATGGCTCCAGATTCTCAGCCGTTACCTTTCCCTTTTTCTACTTAGCACTTCCTTTCGAGGCGATCAGGTTCACCAGTTGTCCCCCCCAGTGCAGGGCCTGGGTTATTTCTGTTAGTCCTAGTCCTGAGCCTGAAGCTCTTGGGTATTTTCTATCTTTGGTGGGAGACATTCCAGGCCCTTTGTGAGGACTCTGGGCTCTGTGAGCGCCTCCTCTGCCCTAAGACACCAGTGAAGCCAGAGCTCTGCCCCAGGGCTGACCAACTGTGGGTGAGTGCCACTGCTTCTATCACCTTCCTGGGCCCTGCCATCACCCCAGTTTTTGCCTTGCATGTTAGTTCCCTTCTTGAAGGCTCATTTTACACTCAAGAAGAGTGTTTTCTATATAAGGGACATTCCAGATACTGAGTACAATATTGTAACGAACAGGGCAGGGGGCAGAGGTTGCAGTGAGCTCCTTCTCCATTATCCAGCAGATTCTTGGTCACTGTCGGCAGAGAAAGTAATGAATATGAGGGTGAGAGAGCATGCCTCTGCTCATGCGGGATGCAGGGAAGCTTGCCAGCCTGGAAGCACGGGGCTAGGGGAATTGACAAAGTGGAGTTCCCCCACCTGAAAATTTTACTGATTCAGGGCCAGAATGTCACTCAGAGGTTCAGGACCTGCCTCATATGTGCAAGGCCCTGGGCTCCACCTCAGCACTGTTAAAGCAAAGCTAGGGAGGGTCTCGGCTGTGCTGCTTGAACACTTGCCTAGCATTCATGAGGCCCTGGGGATAAGCCCCAGTACGGCAAAAAACCTGGGCATGGTGATACACACAGAAGGATGAAAAATTCATCCTCAGGTTCATATTGGGCTTAAGGCTAGCCTGAGATACAGGAGATTCTGTTCCCCCAGGCAAAACAAAATAAAAAGAGGAGCTCCCTATGAGCCAGTTTCAGTACCTTTATTTCTAAAAACTGAATTTGTTTTAACTGATACATAATACAAAATTGTGTATGTTTATAAGGTGCCACACTATGTACTGAAACAGGTGCACGCTGGGTAGAGTTTAAACAGGTGAAAAAGCATTTCTGCGTGGTCAGACTTTGGGAGATGCTTTCTTTCAAAGCGTCTTTCTCTCCTGCTGGCGTTATTAGTTCCACAGCCACCCTCTTGTGCAACAGTGTCTGGGAACGGCTTGCTCCACCTGATGGAAACTCAGTAACCCATTGATGAGTCTCTTCATTTTAATGAGGTCCCTGGGTTATTCACGTTCTCAGAAAGGTTCTAGGAACTCTTCCTTCCAAGTGTTCAGCAGTGTGTGTTGTAAATAGACAACTGTGCAGCAAAAGAGGTACGAGAGGGCTGTGAGGGAGTGATTCTGGCAGCCCTCAGGTGGCCATGTGGGATGGCCCACTTGTTTTGGTTGGCTTGGAACTTTCCATTTAGCAAAGGAAAAGACCCACATTCCTGGCAACCTGTCAGCCCCAGGAAGGAACAGCTGGTTCCCTTCCAGATGGGGCCAGGACTTCCTGCTCTTTCTGGGGGCGTGGAACACATCTCATCTCAGGGGCCTTTGTGAGGAGGAGCCATATCTAAAGGATTTTACCATCTGGGTACCTGTCTTAGCTGATTTTCTGTGGCTTTCACAAAGTGCTCAAGACTGGGTAATGTAGAAAGAATGAAGGTTGGTCCAGCTCATGATTCTGAAGGCTGGGGAGATCCAGATGGAGGGAAGCCACATCTGGTGTAGACTCTGAAGAGTCATAGTGTTGGTCAGGACATCATGTGGGTGCCATACAAGAGACACAGCTCAAGAAAACCCACTCTGAAGTATCCATTCACTCACAAACCAGGAGCTGACAAACCTACCCAGGAGAGGAGAGATCTCAGAACCCAAATGCCTCTTAAAGGTCCCTCTGGGTCCCACCTTTAAGTCAAGCATGGAGAGCAAGTTTCAACACAAGCTTAGGTGATGATGTTCAGACTACAGCAACATCTGGCCGGAAGCTGGTTATAGAGTCCCTGCAGCTGCCCAAGGACTTCTTGTGCTGCTGACCCAAAGTGTGATGTTTATCCATGGGGAGGAGGCTGTGAGGGTGACAGGAAGTGGGCTGGGACCCCTTGCCAGTGTGGCTCTAGGTTCAGGGTTCAAATCTGTCCTTTTTCCTTTTTGGCTTGTTTTAATCTAAGGATTAAACCTAGAAATTTGCACGTGACAGGCAAGCACTCTGCCACTGAGCTACAACACCAGTCTCATTCCTGTGTAAGGCCAGAGGTTGATGTCGGGGGTCTTTCTCAGGTGCTCCACACCCGATATTTTGAGGCGGGGTCATTCATCGATCCCGGAGCTCACTGACTGGGCTAGACTGGCTGACTAGAGAGCTCAGATACCCATTTGTCCTCTGCTAGCCATGGGATAGCAAATGTGTGCCACAGCACCTGGCTTTTACATAGGAACTGGGGATCCCAAATCAGGTCCCCATGCTTTCATGGCAATCACCTTACCCACTGAGCCCTTTCCTGAGCCCCACACCTTTCAGAATAAAAGAAATTATTTTACTATTGCTGTGGTTACTATTTTGATACAGGCTCTCTGTAAATCACCTAGTCACACCTTGAACATGCATCAACCTCTCAAGCAGCAGGCTAACTCCAGACGGAGCTCTCCCATCTTTATCACAGTGGCAACTGAAGACCACTGTGGACCATGTGCCCTTTTGGTGACTTCCAAGTTAACCACAGGGAGAGGACTCCAAGGCAGTGTGCATATTGGGACTCCATCCTTGAGGCCCTGACATAAAATGGTTGGGGGTACTCACAATCCCTCACGTTAATACAAGCCACATCAACAGTGTATTTGTCAAGGGAAAAGAAGGAAGGCTGGTAGGTTCTTTTAATATCATTTTGAGTAACATACGTTCTTGAATGGTTATGAAATGGTTTTACATTTTTAAATCATGTACATGAAAATATCCTGCCAGCTGGGCACTGTGGCACATGCCTGTAATCCCAGCACTCGGGAGGCAGAGGCAGAGAGTTTGAGGCCAGCTTGATCTATAGTGAGATCCAGGACAGCTAAGGCTGCCTCGAGAAACCCTGTCTTGAAAAACAAATGAAAAAAGAAAAGGAAAGAAAGAAGAAAGAGAGAAGGAAGGAAGGAAGGAAGGAAGGAAGGAAGGAAGGAAGAAAGAAAGAAAGAAAGAAAGAAAGAAAGAAAGAAGAAAATATCCGACTGTGGTGACTTTCAAGAGTTTGAAGAGACCATCATTGTTATAAAGCCCTGATTAAGAATGGTATTAAGAATGGCTCATGTCTTTAGTCCCAGCACTCAGGAGGCAGAGGCAGGTGGATCTCTGAGTTTGACGTCAGTCTGGTCTACAGAGTGAGTTCCAGGAGAGCCATGGCTGCACAGATAAACCTTGTCTTGAAAACAAAACAAACAGAACAAACAAGTAGAATGGTGTTGTCCATCTTACACAGAAAGCCTGATGTATGTTTATATGTGTTCATGGAAGACAGCTCAAGCTCCTTGTTAGATTTATCGAAGAGATTTTTACTGGGAGATTTTATACATATTCAATATTTAGCATTTGCCCTATCTCCCACCTATTTTTCTTGCCAGGATTATAGAAAGAAAATGTTTTTCTGCCCAGCTCCCTGTAGATGTTCCCGAATCACCTCCGGTTTATTCACACATACTAGGCTGATACTGTCATTTGCACTGTGTGACACAGTGGGAGTTCCCTGGGACATCTTGCTTTGCCCTACTGATGCCCCACTTCCCTGAACCAATGAGGATCTCTCTGTACTCAGGTCACTCCCGCCCTCATCTCCCTTGCTGTCTGGGAGGGACCCCTTTTTCAGTGAAAATCTCAACCACCTCAAATGGTTGCTATGGAAACCACAGGTTGGGAGGAGCAGGGTTGCCTTAAGGATGGGCCACAGGGGAAAACTGGGGAAGCTACTGGTTTTTAGGTCAACTGTCGCTGAGGAGGGTCTGTGTGTCAGAGCACTAGGGCTGAGCCAGCCTCCCTGAGATACACTCTGGTCTGGGATACCCTGGACCGCTGTTCCCTAGATTTCACACACAGCCTCAGGATCTTGCATGCCCCTTACACTGTAAGTGTTCCACTCCTGGCTTGTGCCTCCAGAATTTATTGTGTCCCTTGCTGGGTTGGTGACATGAAGCTTGTGCTTAGTATCTGGGGTCAGAGCAGACAGACCAGCGGGTCTCTATCTGTGGATTGTGACCTCTTTGGGAGTCACATAACAATATCCTGCACGTCAGATGCTTACATTACAAATCATAACAGTGGCAAGATCACAGTTACCAGGTAGCAACAAAAATGATTTTATGGTTAGGGGTCACCACAACATGAGGAAGGTATTAAAGGGTCACAGCTCTAGGAAGGTTGAGAACTACTGGTACAGACTGAGGTTTAGAGAGTCATCTAAGCCACCCCTGCACACCTAGAATGTCACATTGCAGGCAACAGCGGTGAAGCTAGCTCCCAGCCCAGTACCCAACAAGTCACCCGCCACAGCTGTTAACGAGGGTTGACCTTATTGCCATTCCGTCATCCTCAGTTTTTGCCTGTGTTCAGATGCCCGGAACTTATGCGAAAAGCCAGGAGTAGTGGCACTCATGTGTAACTCAGGGCTGGTGGAGAGAGTGGAGTCAGGCAGATCCCACAGGCCCGAGAGTTAGCCAGTCTAGCTGATGATGGCAAGCTCCGAGTTCAGGGAGTGATCTCGCCTCAAAACATAAGGTGGGGAGCAGTAGAGCGAGATGCTCAGAGTTGGCCTCTGACTTCTACATGTGCACACAGCTGGGAGCACTCCTCCCACAGTCCATGCTCACTCGTGTGCACGGAGTGTTAACACATGTGCACACATACTAACCTGATTCCCTAAGGAAATAAAGCTGCAAGACAGTGAAACAACAACAAAAAGCCTGGAATGCTGAGAAGATATATCCGAAATTGTGATTCTCATGAGAGTAATTGATAAACGAAATCAGTAGGTGATCAGGTCAGTTTGAAACTCAGCTCTGGTGGTCAGTGGTGTTTGATGATTGGCTATCTGCCTGTTCGGACTGGAAGGGCCCCCTAAGTCTGAATGCTTAGACCTTTGTAAAATCTTGATGACAGACTAATAAGGCACCACTTACTGATCACGAATGCCCTCATGGTTCTGTTTTTGCTGTTTTCTGAGCTAAGCTTCTCATGTGCAATAAGTTGGGCTTTCTAGAAACCAACCTCTGAGATAAAATTTGAGCTGGGGGTACTTATCAAGGAAATTCCATGGGATAGATCCCATGGTAGCATGAGGAAGCAGGGTAGAGAGGAAAAATCAAGCTGGGATGCTGGTTCACTGACAGTCCAGCCCATCTGAGGGGAGGTCCGCAGCTTCCGCTGGCCCACCAGAGTCATGTGGATGGCCAAGATGGCCAGGCCTTTCTCCTCCCCCTCTCCAGTGGATCGCCAGATGTGGGCTGCCCTAGGATGGCATGAATGCTAGCGGTGGCTCTGCAGCACCATGAGTGCTGAAGGAGCAATTCTGGCAGTGGCTCACCAAACCCTTCCTAGGAGGGGGCATAGGCTGCATATTTAAGTATCTAGCATAAAAAGTAAACTGACGCTGGACTGGGGGCTGGACCTTTGCGTGCTTGGTCTAATAGTACAACGACTCCTCAGCACACTCAGGAACCCTCTAAGTTCAGCACACACACACAAATCCAACCTTCTTTTATTGACTAGCAAGTTAAGGCTCAGCCCCAAGGTCCTTCAGCCAGCCTGTGTCCCTTCCTCAGGCCTCAGCTCCAGGGGACACCCTCCAGTAAGGAGTACTGACAATACAGGCTGTCTGTCCAGGCAGACCTTCCCCTCCACCATCCATTGCTGGGGTCATCTCGAGGCTCTGTCACACTCACTTGTCCTGTCTCTCTAAGGATGACTGCTTTATGCAATGTTGAGATATCCTCTGCAGGAGCCCACGGGGAGGTAGGCTTAGTGGCAGATGTTAGCTAGACATGGTCATTGCTTGCTGGGCACTCACTTTGTGGAGGGCACAGTTCTAAGAACTTTGAATGTATTTACTTAGTAAATCTTCACAAGAAAACTGCCGGGAAGTGTTAAGCTTAGGAACAAACGAATGAATGAAGAATGAGACCTAGTTAGGGTCTTTGGCAGCTTGGCCCATGGAGGCTGGGCCCACCACAGGAACACTCTCTTCTCCTCAGTCTTTGATCCCTCTCCTAGCTTTAGATATTTCTACGGCCTCCTCAGGAAACTCAGCACTGCTTAAGTTGGGTTTGTTGCTGCTTCACTTTGTTGGTCCTTGCAGGGATTGGGGTTTTGTTCCCACCTCCCATTGTTGGTTTCTACAGGGATGAACCTTTCCTCATTGTGGCCTTGGTCTACATCCAGGATCCTCCTTTTGCACCTGACATCCTGAAGAAACTGCCTTTTAGTGTTTAGGTTTTTCTTTTAAAAGGGATCTCATGCAGCCTGGGCCATTCTCGAACTCCCTATGCAGTCCAGGTTGGCCTTGAACTCATCCTTTGCCTCCAGCTCCCAAGGGTCAAAATTTCAGGATTGCCTTATCAAGCCCAGCTCTGAGCTTTATTTACACTTCCACGAAGCCTGTGTGTCTTACACACACGTACTTTAATCTTTTTTATTAGTGTGTTATGAAAGTTTAAATCATTTTTTTGGTCCCTCCCACCCACCCCTGGTTGTGTTTCTAAAGACAGAACCAGCCAGGTCTGCACATGGCTTCTCATGCTTGTGTCTACCACTCCCCGGCAGTGAAGGCCCAGCAGCTTCCAAGCCTCTTTCCTCCACTCTTTCCACCCAGCCTCATACGTTTTGTATAGATCCTGGATCTGTATCCTGAAGGAATTTCCAGTAAAACTATATATAACACATACTTAATTGGACTACATATGCTCACTTCCTCTACTCCTGTATTATACTGTGAGCTCTCCTTATTCTAGAATGTTAGGAAGTGGTCAGTTTAAAAATAGGACTGGGAATATAGCTCAGGTGGTAGGATGCTTGCCTCAAATGCACGAGGTCCTCAGTTCAGTCCCCAACACTGAATCCCCTGTGTGTGGTGGCTCATACCTATAAACCTAGCCCCTGGAGGGTGGAGGCAGGAGGATCAGAAGTTCAACGTCTTTTTTTTTTTTTTTAAACCTACTTAGAGACTTAGCAGCCAGCCTGGACTAATGAGACCCTATCTCAAAAACAAAACCAAACAATTTAGACAATGGCTACTAAACCAAACACAGAGAATGGATTTGGCCCATTGATCTCCAATTGACAAACTCCAAGATGGCGGCTTGGGCTAGATTTAGACCTAACACTGAGTTTCTCAATGGTGTCTCTCCAGAACAGGTGCAAATTCACACTAAGTCTTTGGCAAAGTTCAGTCATTCCTCAAAGAGCCCCTCAGCAGAGCCCTGAGCCAGGTTTGTGGGTGAATTCTGTGCAGGATAAGGAAGAAGCCAGCCCTTTGCTGCCTTAACCTTTCATGCCTTTTCCAGTCTTTCAGGACGATCTATGTCTGAACAGAGAAGATTTGCTTTAAAAGAGGAGCTCTGTGCTTGTACACACCCAAATGGCTCCCGCAACCTGGAACATTCTCTTTAGAAGCAGAAGAAGGGAGGAGGCGTTTGAGGAGGTTTTGTTTTATTTTATAGTTTCCTCTATTATAACAAAATGCCTTAAAATTAGATGGCTTACAAGCCACAGAAATTTATTTCTCACAGCTCAGGAGGCTGGAGGTCCAAGGCCAAGATGGCGGCAAGGCTAGGCTGTGGTGAGGGCCCTTGTGTAGTGTGAATGCTCATTCCTTATTGTATCCTCATGTGGGAAAATAGGCCAAGGGAGATCTCTGGACTTTCTTTATAAGGATGTGAATCTCCATCTGAGGGATTCACTTTCACAACCTAATCACATCTCAAAAGCCCTGTCTTCAAATAGTGTCACACTGGGGATTAATTTTTAGCCTACGCCTTTTGCAAGCACACAGACCCCCAGTCTGTAATCTGAGCAGTGATGGCAACTCCAGCTCCTCAAGCAAGAAGGAAGGTTTCTGGGATGAGGCCACTTTCCTGTAATGTTAGCACCTGGGAGGCCAAGGGGAGAGGGTCTGAAGTTCAGGGTCAAGCTGGGTCCCACTGTGAAGTTCTATACCAAACCCAGACCAAAGAAACAAGCAAACAGGATGCCAGTTAATGTTTAGACTAGTATGGGCTGAAAGCATCCAGCAGTGGGAAAGACCCAGGCCATTGTGTGGTCTTAGACAATGGCTACAGGTGTTCAGAGAGCATGTTTGAGAGACCAGGACAACAGCTTTAAGTCAAACTAGAGCAGCCGGGGCTCCTCTGTTCCAGGCACAGCTCACTGACTCTCTAGCCTGGTCTCTGGGAGTGTGTGACTCTGACCTCCCTAAACCAGCAGCCTACTTCTCACCAAGCAGCGCTGGGATGAAGCCAAACAGTCCTGGGCTTCATCCAGACTCTGATACTCTGTGGCCATGCCCACAAGCCTCAGTTTCCTCACCCACAAGTTGCTGGTGGTATCGTCCACCCTACACAGCACGCTGAGGGGCAGCAAGCATATAGCTCTAAAGCTCGGTTAGTCCTCAGGTCACAAAAGTAATTCTGTAAATGAGATTTTTTTCCCCCTTTCTTTTAGATTACATGTTTTTTATTGCTGTTGTTGTTGCTATTGTGAGGGATGCTCATACGTTACAACTTGCTGTAGTCAATTTTCTCCTTTGACCTTGTGGGTTCTGGGGATTGAACTCAGGTCATCAAGCTTTGTGGCAAGTTCCTTCACCACTGAGTCATCTTGCCAGCCCAAGGTGGCAAGCTTGCTTCAAAAAGCAGTGAAGCAAAACAGCAACGAGTTTATATTTTCTTAGGTCTGCCATGTTCCTGGTTCAGAGCCAGCTACCACAGTGTGTTGGGTTGTGTCCTGCTTCTACCGATGGAGGCTGAGGATGGAGTTGGGGACCCAATGAGGAGTCAGTGAGAGAGGCCAGGCCAGATTTGCTGTGCTTGGGTGTTTTCTCTGGATGTCAGTGTGAGAGGTAAGTTAAAAGTACCCTTACATGGCGCACACCTTTAATCCCAGCACTCAAGAAAGCAGAGGCAGGCAGATCACTGTGATTTTGATGCCATCCTAGTCTACAAAGTGAGTCCTGGACAGCCAGGGCTACACAGAGAAATCCTGTCTCAAAAACAAAAACAAAACAAATCTTCAACAAGTGATGCTGATCTAACTGGATGTCTACATGTAGAAAATGCAAATAGATCCATATTAATCACCCTGCACAAAACTCAAGTCCAAGTGGATCAAAGACCTCAACATAAAACCAGAGACACTAAATCTGGTAGAGGAGAAAGTTGAGTATGAACCTTGAACTCTTTGGTATAGGAGACAACTTCCTGAACAGAACACCCACAGCTCTTGAAATGTTTTTGTAAAGCAAAGGACACTATCGATAAAATAAAATAGCAGTCTACAGACTGGGAAACGATCTTCACCAATCTTACATCTGACAAAAGATTAATATCCAGAATACATAAAGAACTCAAGAAATCAAACACTAACAAACCAAATAATCCAATTAAAAATGGAATACCCAGAGAACCCTCCCCCTCGGCAAGACAACATGCCCTCCCTGAAACAGGTGCTCCTTGCCCATAGTCCCTGCTCAAGCAGAGCAGTGCAGCTGGGCTTGGGAACCCTGGATGGAAGGTGAGCTCCAACCTGCAGCCAGGAAAGTACTAGCATCTAGCTCCCTGGTTGTGGACAGGGGTTAGAGAGTGGCATCCATGCAGGACGGGCAGCTTGTCATACAGCCAGGTCCCCAGAGGGCCTTCTGTTTGCTTCCTCCCAGGGAAACCTAGTCAGCTGTTCTCACTTTCTCCCAAGCTTCTACATGTCCACATGAACTTATCAGGTCTTGACAGCTCAGGGTCCTTCGGGGTCCTCTTTGGGGGAAACGACAGCCAGAGGGCAGCAGTGTGGCAAGGAGGAAGAAGCAAGTGGTTTTGCAGTCAGGTGGTCTTTCTTTTTTACCTCTTCTCTTTCAGGTGGTTTGGGGAGAGAGACCTCTGTTCTCAGCTACAGAGTAGGCATCATATAGTCTCACTGTAAGCTGACAAGCATCTCTGCAGTCTCCTCCTCCCTCCTGTACCCTGCCTCCAACTGTAACCATGTCATCATTGGTTCTGGGGAAATGGTTTAGCATGAGTTCAAACCCCACAAGAAGAGGCTGGATATGGTGGCGTGCACTCCATTGCTATGGAGGCAGAGTCAGGTGGATTCCTTAAGCTGGCTGGGCCAACCAGTTTCGCCTTAATCAGTAAGCTCCAGGCCAATGGAACTCTGTCTCAGAAAACAGAATGTACAACTTCCTAGGAACTACACCAAAGTTGTCCCCTGGCCTCCACATACAGGTACATACATATGCACCCATCATGAACATGCACACGCACACACAACACACACAGTCACAGGCACACAAGAGTCAACACAAAGCAATGCACAGGTAGAGAGCCACAAAGGACAGATTTTAAACATCCTATAAGAAAGATGGGACTAATCTTCCATCAACAGATGATGCTACCTATGAACCACAGTAGCGCCCTCTAGAGGGTGAGGCTGCTCATAAAAAGGGTTGGGTCCCAGAATTTTGTGACATTGAACCTTAAATAAATGGATGAGGAAAAAAAAAAAAAAAGAAGTGTGTCTAGTGACCTATGGCCTAAAAGGGCAGGCTCAGAAAGAGAGAGAAAGAGTAAGGGAGAGAGAGAGAGAGACAGACAGACAGACAGAGAAGTTTCCAGTAAGCAAACTCAAACTTCCTCCCAGCTGGATTAGGCGGAGAGTGGCTTGATTTAGGAGCTCAGATGATATCGTGGACACAGCACTAGAGCCACAGGGTCCTTTCTCACAGGGACATTCCTCCTTTCTACTGTTTTATTTTATGCATATGAGTGTTCTAGCTGCTTGTGTCTCTGTGCACCACTTGTGTGCCTGATGCCTGCAGAGGCCAGGCAAAGGTGTCAGATGTCCTAGAACTAGAATTTTAGATGGTTGCACACTACCGTGGGTGTGCTGGGAATTGAACCTGGGCCCTCTGGAAGAGCAGCTAGTGCTCTCAGCCATCTCTTCAGCTCCTGGACATTCATTTTGTCACAGCCAGGCTGCTGGCAGCTAGACTCACAAGTTTCCAAGTTCAAGTTCAGCAGGAGTCCTAGGAAACATGTTACTGGCTGAACTGGGTTGCGGAATTACTTAGTATGTATTTATGCATTTATGTGTATGTTCATGTATATGTGTGTGTTCCTGTTTGTGCATGTGAACACACATATGTGTATACTTGGGAAGGCTAGAGGTTTGTTTTCCACAATCACTCCCCACTTTAATTTTAGAGACAGGGTCTCTCACTGGTCCTGAAGCTCATCAATTCAGCCAGACTGTCTGGGCAGCCAGCCCCAGGGATGCATCTGACTCAGCCTCCGGAATGCCAGGATTATGACATTTGCATGTAGTTATTGGGGAAACTCCACAGGTCCTCACACTGTGAAAGTATGTCCTGTGCCCACTGAGCAGTTTCCTCTAATGAATGTGGGCAGGGAAAAAAGTACTTTGATTGATGGCTATTATGAGCCTATCAGGAGGGTGAGGGGGCTGGGCAAACTCAGTGCTAGCTTTTTCTAGAGAGTGGAGGAATGTCAGCACCTGTGATGGCTAGTGTTACGTCAGCTTGACACAAACTGGTGTCACTGGAAAGGACTGAACCTCAGTTGAGAAAATGCCTCAGTAAGACTGGGCTAAAGGCAAGCCTGCAGGGCATTTTCTTAATTAGTAATTGATGGGGGAGGGCCCAGGCCATTGTGGGTATTGCCATCCTTGGGCTGGTGGTCCTAGGTTCTATAAGAAACCAGGCTGAGCAAGCCGTGAGGAGCAAGCCAGTAAGCAGCACTCCTCCATGGCCTCTGCATCAGCTCCAGTTCATCGCCTGACTTCCTTGGATGATGAACTGTGATGTGGAGGCATAAGCTTAATAAACTCTTCCCAAGTTGATTTGGTCATGGTGTTTCATCACAGCAATAGTAACCCTAACTAAGACAGCACCCCAGAAGGAAATCAGGTACTGATAACAAAATAAGAGGGAATGTACCCCTAGTGATCAAGAAGCCAGTGCTCATTCTGATGAACAGGAATAGATGGTGCCAGGAAGACAACAGGCCAATGAGCCAAACCATCAAAGGAAACAGAAAAATTCAAACAGGTTTTACAAAAAAAGATAATGGGAATAAAAGGCCACGTTAGTGGTTAAAATTACATGTTTGAAAAACATCTCCAGGTGATGACTTGAAAAATTCTTTAACAAGTAAATCTTTGCTCATTTTCTCCCAGTTTTTCCTGGTCAGCACAGGCACCTTGTTTTTCTGTTGTTTGGAAATGTATGGACTGAACTCCATGATCAATTATACAAATAAACCTGTTTTAAAAATGAGCTGGGCGTCATGGCACATACCTTTAATCCCAGTACTTGGGAAGCAGAGGCCAGCAGATCTCAGGCTGGTTTACATATTGAGCTCCAGAATATCCAGGGCTACCCAGCACACAATCAAAACTAAACAAGACGAAGACATAGTTGTTTGGGAGCTACAAGTTCAGTGTCTTTTAGGTCACTTCTTGGCCCTAAGATTTGAATCTCTTTGTATGGAAGTTTGCTTTCTTGGTCTTACATGGATGAAGAGGAGTGGGCTATAGTCTCCCACGGTCTATGAGGTTCTGCCAGTTGCTGCTCACTCACACTTCTGAGACTCTGTGCTTAATACATTCCACACACTCATCTCTGGCACATTAAAGTTCATGGCCCTGACAATGGCTTCATTACTGACCATAACTTTTATCCATGTCAAATGACTTTCTGCCCTATTTAGTGAGTTTTACCTCATCTTTCTAGTTCCCATTATGAAGCTGGCCCTGTGCTCTAGGCTTCTCATTTCTCCATTTATATGTAGGTCCAACAGTACTGTGGAAGGCTGCAGAATACCTTTTAGGAGAATTATTCATCTCCTTGTTACTTCCATGTCTTCTTTGGTGATCAGTGAGGTACAGACATGAAAAGAAAGCATGGAAAAATGGGCAAAAAGTTACTGTGGGCAAGGGGGATGGCTCAGGAGAGTGCCTTTGCACATGTCCAATGTCCTCGGTTTGATCCCTAGCAGCATGGAGGAGAAGGGACGGGAGGTGAGAAGGAGGAGGAAGTATCCTCCTTACAGTGAGGTATCTGTCAGCAGTAGAATGTGCCTGCAAAGCACAGACAGAAGGGACTGGGGCTCAGTGGTGTCTGCATATAATCCACCAGTGAGGGGCTGGGTGTGTGTCTTAGACCCAGTGTGAGCACCAGCACAAAAAAGAGAGAACAAAAAAATTTCAAATAAAAGTGCCATGTGCTTCTCTGCTGCTATAAGCGAGCTCCAGGCTGCAGACTGAACAGGGTAGCTTGGCCCCGAGAAGAGGCAGTGCACCACAGTTCCTGAAGATAGGCTTGGTGTGTGATGTTTTCTCTCTAAGAAGATGAAGAGTATGTGTTCCGGTTAGGCTTTCTCTAGCTCTGGTGAACACCATGACCCAAAGGAAGTAGAGGAGGAAGGTTTCGTTTGGCTTACATGTCCAGATTCCAGTCTCTTGTTGAGGGAAGCAGGCCAGGAACTCATCCAGGGCAGGAACCTGGAGGCAGGAACGGAAGCCGGGGCAATTGAGGAACACTGCTTCCTGACCTGGTCTGCGTTGCCTGCCCTGCCTAGTTTCTTACATAACAAGGGGTGGCACCAGTCACCATGGGCTGGTCTCACCCATATCGACCACAACGGTTGATATAATTAAAATAAGTAAAAGCCCCGCAGACTTGCCTACAGGCCAATCTGATGGAAGTGTTTTCTCAGATGAGGTTCCCGTCCGCCCAGATGATTCTAGCTCATGTCAGGCTGACAAAAACTAACTGGGACAGCAAGGATTCTGATGCTTCAAAAGGGCAGGCATTTCTTTGTGGGGGACAGTACAAGGGCTTGTGGCTTACTGGGCTCCTTTCTGGGAAAGAGGACAGTGTGATCAGAACTTGGCATGGACTCGCCAAGAACAAACCTTGTCAAGTAAATGAAGTCCTTCAGCAGTTCTATGGGACTTGAGCAATATGTACGTCTCTTTAGCTATAAAAATAAATAAAGGAAGAGAGGGAGGGAGGGAGAAAGGAAGAAGAAAACCACGATGAAGCCGATGTCCTCATCCCCCACCTCCAGCACTGTTCAGCTCCTGGCCAGCCTTGCTTCAGTCCTAACCTTTCCCTCCACTTCTGCCCCAAGTATTCTGAAGCAAATCCTAGATACCACATTAACACCTCCCTGGGACTTCTTGCCCCAGCCCAGCCGTGCCATCACATGCCTGGATTCCTGACGACCGCTGCATAGGGCATTGCCATCAACATAGGCTTATAGTGACGATGGTTTGCTCTTGTGATTTGATAAAATTAAGGCTTTTTTGTTTGTTTGTTTGTTTTGTTTTGTTTTTAGCAGAGCCCAGTACCATTTAGGGCTCTAGTGGAAAACTGAAACACACCAGGACCTCAGCCAAGGGGGAAATGGCAAGTTGCTGTCACCATCTCTGGAAATGGAGAGTGGAGACCCAGGGAGGCAGTGAGAAAATCAGATTTCAGAACTCCGAGCTGGAGCTCAGACTTGTTGGGAATTTCTACCCAGCTGTTCCTAGATGCCTAGAGGGTCATGAAAAAGGGCCTAGCAATCTGTAAGAAGTACCCTTTCTCCCATCTTCTACCTTCTGATATCACCTTAGTGTTACCAGTGGCAGGATAAAGGCATCTCTGGGGTTTGGGTGGGTCTCCACACTACGCATAATTGAGGACACATATCATTCTCAGTGCAATGGGTTGGGACGTGGAACCTCTAAGAGCTGACAGGTCATCAGACCTCTCAGAAAGGAGTAATGGCCATTACCACAAAAGTGGGGTCAGGCTCCTTCCTTCTTGCTCCCATCCTCTCTTGTCCTTCTAACTCTCTCCACAGGACAGCACATCTCAAAGGCTCTTGTCAAGTGGTAGTGCGAGGCTGCAGTCTCCAAACAATGAGCCAAGAACATTTCTGTTTGGTATAAACGACCTGGGCTCAGGCTCAGGTATTTTGTTATAGCAGCGGAAAGAGACTAAGACAGGCAGGTTACTCACAGGGTCAAATCTGTCGCCAAACAGAACACGGTGGGAGGGGATGCTCTGAGCAGTGAGCCAACACAAGTGTTCCACCACTGAATTAGCCACATTTCTTGTCACTGTTACAAAGTATCTGAGAAAAGCAACCTAAGGAAGCGACAGGTCACATTGGTCCAGTTCCAACCCACGGTGCATCGCGGACAGGTCACATTGGTCCAGTTCCAACACACGGTGCGCATCGCGGAAGGAAAGGAATGGGCCCCAGAGAAAGGCAGCTGCTCACTTCGTATTTACAGTGGGGCAGCAGAGAGAGGCGAATGTCTGCTCAGCTGTGTCTGCTTTGCACTGTCTGTGATGGTTAAACTGCTCTGTGAACTCCCTGGCAGACACACCCAGAGGTATGTCTGGCATAGGTTTCCAAATCTAGTCAAGGTAGTGAAGATGAGCCATCCCACTACCTGTTGGGTTACATGATGCTTGGCTGATGGGCTTTTCTCCCTCATCATCATCTCTTGGAGATGACCCCTGTCATTTACCCATATATTCAGGACCTCCATAGAGCATGCGATGAGGCATTTCATGATATGTATGTGGGCAAGGTGGAAAACACAGAAGACATGAGACCGTGCCTGCATGGGGTGGTGTTCAGATGGAATTTGTTGTGGATGATCGGCTCAATATTTGTCCACAGGGAGACTGTTGGGTTTAGTCCTGTTTAGAGGTTTTGCCAATTATTTGAGCAAAAACAACAACAACAACAAAACAAGGAACATAGAAACATTTGGCTGTGTGGGTGTGTGTTAACCTAGGAGGAACATAAGCCAGAAAAGAGAAAGTTAATCATTCTCACAGCTCCCCATGCCCAAATGTCCAGATGGGGATCTCTTCCTCAGTTTACACTCTCCCATCGAATCTTTCCTGACATCTCTGAAAGCTGTGGCCTATGTGGCCTAAAACATGGTGGGACAGGAGGCTGCAGCTGTTGTCTAGTTACCAGCTCTCTGTGATGCTTCTGTTTTTTGTCTCCCGAGAAAGCTCTTCTCTAACCTGACAAAGACCCTTCCTGGCTGGTGCAAGAAGAGAGGGCCAAACTGGGGACTCAGTTGAGAATCTGGCACATAAAGGGGTGAGGTGGAAGTTTCTGGTTTTCTTGAAGACTCAGTTGAGTCATGTGATGTCTTGCTGGGAGCTGTCTCATGTCAAAGAATGAAGGCAAGCAAAGCCACGTCGATCCAAAAAGTGTTGTTTCACTGTCCGTGGCCTTCTATATATCTCCTCTACTCAAAGTCCATCCATGGATGGTTTCAGCCAGCCAAAGGTACACCCCTCCCAGGAGAGAGCTCACAGCAAAACATCACACGCCTTCTCCTAAGAAGGCTTCTAGCAAAACATCACATGACTCGACTGAGTCTTCAAAGAAACCCGAAACTCCCACTTCAAAGGGGAATTTGCCTGTTGTGCAGGTGAGAGAGTGATGTCGTAGACATTGGACTGGTGCGGGTCGGGTGGGGGTTTCCGCTGTGGGAAGAGAGAGGTGTGTCCAAGTAAGTATAAGCTGTCCTTCCTCTGGGCCGGCTGTACAGGGAACCCTGCCATTGGCAGCAGGCTCTAGGGCATCTGTATGGGTGCTTGCTGTGCCTTCACTGTGCCCATCCCCATCATGCTTCTGTGCTCACTTCTACCCTAATCAGTCACAGGCCTTTGCTATGGTCCAGGCAAGAGTTCCCAAGTGCTAACATTGATGCTGGAGAGCTAGCCTGTCACACTCAGGGCAGTTTGCTTGCCAAAGTTGCTGTCAGAGCTCTTTTTTGGAATCTGCTCAAGGGAAAAGGCAGAACTGGGTGAGCAGCGGAAAGGCAGCTAGCTACTCGACAAGTAATGTTGGGAAGGTTCTCCTATCTGTGTAGCCATGTGTCCACGCCAATCACACTCCCAGTCATCCATCACCCATCAATTCATGTATGAACAGATCCACTCATCCATCATCCATGCATCCATACATCCACCCATCCATTTATCCATCCATCCATCATCTAGATGCCCATCCTCTCAGCCATCTCTCTGTCTATCCTTCCATCTATCCATTGCACATGCATCCATGCCTCTACAACCTCACCTTCTTCCATCCAACAGTCCATATAGCCTATCGTGTTTTCCTCCCTCATCCCTCATACATCATTTCCATCTGTGGAGGACACTATGGCATGCTGTCTGGGTCCCGTTGTGACAAAGCACTGGCACAACTCAAGGGCTAGCAGCGCCAGTATGAGAGGGTCTTTTGCAGTCTGTTCCTTCAGTTGTTACCTCAGCCACAGAGAGCTGCTTGCCCAAGAGCATGGCTCTCCTGATGAAGCCTGCATCCAGTGACTGATAGTTCGAGAATCTAAAGGGCCGGTCACCTGGGCCCTCCAGGACCTGTCTGAGGCTGATTTTACCTTAGAGCTCCCCAGAGTGGCAGTCACAGTGTGGTACCCTAAAGCTTGGCTTCGGTCTGTGCACCCCTGCTTCTTTCCTCTCCTTCCGGAGGTGTAGTTCCTGTGTAAATATCCTGCCTGTTAAAACTCTGGCACGTGATTTGCTTTCTGTGGACTCTTTCAAAGAGCCAGTCCATCTTTTCATTCACGCCTGCCTTCCTCTGTCCCTCTAGCCTCCCACTCAATAAGGAAGCATATAGGCACAAGAGTTTGGGGTTACTGACCTAAATGTAGGTCCTGCCCTCAAACAGCTGCCAGTCTGATGGGGAGGTTCAAAGCACATTGCTCATGGGGCATGTTAATGCATGTTAATGTTAATGTGAGGGCTCCGGGAAGGCTTCCTGGAGGAGACAATGCTTGAGCTGGGAGCACTAGGGATAGGATTTGGCCTTCCTTCCTTCCTTCCTTCCTTCCTTCCTTCCTTCCTTCCTTCCT
>NW_026585504.1:40792824-40807410 GCF_907164565.1 Psammomys obesus | reverse complement strand
CCTTCCTTCCTTCCTTCCTTCCTTCCTTCCTTCCTTCCTTCCTTCCTTCCTTCCTTCCTTTCTTTCTTTCTTTCTTTCTTTCTTTCTTTCTTTCTTTCTTTCTTTCATACTCTGGGGAACCTGTGGAAACATACAGAGGGGGCAATGCGAGCATCTATCAAAAGGAAGAGCAGGTGTGGCAACTGGACGCAGCTGGACCTTGCATAGCTTCCCTCTACTTCCCACCCAGCCACTCTCCCAGGGAGCCCTTCCTTCCCTCCTAGCTAGTCCTCCCACCTGCCTCCCTACAGGAAATGTGGCTTGGCTGCCAGCCAAAGCCTTGCATTGTAGCTGGAGGGACAAAGGCCGCAGCAGAAAGCACGTGCAGGAAGCTTCCCTGGCTACAGAGGAGGGGAGCCTGGCAAGAGCTCTCACCTGGGAAGGCTTCCTACTTAGGACCCTGATTTCCTCACTCAGGTTCGCACTAACAAGATGCCAGATGGGCCCAGCTGGTTGGTAAAAGTTCTATGCTAATGAGGCCAAGGTTGCACTGACCCCTGGAAGCGCCTGGAAGCTTTCTGTGCAGAGAGTCTGTTCACAGTTCTCTGACCCAGGCACAGATGGCGGCCTTGACCTTGGCTTGGTACACAGCCCCTGACCCTGCCGTTGACTGAGCCCCAACCCTGATCTCAGACTGAGCCCAAGTCTGGCTGCAGAATCAACCAATCAATCAATTCATTAGCAGCCGATAGCCCTGCAAGGAGCAGTTGCTAGAGTTTGTAAGAGTTCTTCCAGGATGCTGGAGATGAAGTGCCATCTGTGAGCTGTGGCCCAGCAGGTTCCTCGGATGGTAGGCACACTCGGGTCTAGGGGACAAGTGCTCAGGGCAGCTTACACGGCTTGCTTCCCAGGGGACTTTCTGTCTTTCATCCACCCTGTGCTCTTTTAGTTAACATTTGTGTGTGTGTGTGTGTGTGTGTGTGTGTGTGTATTTACAGTATGTGTTTTGTGGGAGTGTGTATGCACACGTGTTTTGAGGCAGAGGTTGAAACTGAGAGTCTTCCTTGGAGCGCTCTCTTGAGGCGCTGTCTCTGAGTAGACCCAGTTGGCTAGGCCGGGTAGCCCCAGGGATCCACCTGTTTCTGTATACCCCTGCCTCCATCCCAGCAGTGCTGAATTACAGATGCCTGCTATCACACCCAGCTTTTCACATGGGTGCTGGACATCAGAACTCAAGATCTCATGCTTGTGGGGCAGATGCTTTCTGGCTAAGCTATCTCCCCTACCAGGGCTGATCTATTACACAGTGAGCTTTCCAGCAGAGAAACTGACAGGCAGCTGTTGGCACATCATTCATTTTTTACCTCAAGAGCAGAGCACATTGGCACTGATTGGGAACCTTCACTTGCTATCAGTGGCCTGGGCCAATGGCTTGCTTTCTTGGAGCCTCAGTTTCCCCATGTGTGTGAAAGAAATAAGGAAGTATGCACTTCCTGGCCCTGCAGAGAGCCCTTGATAAGATTGTGTGTGCAGTGAAGTTAGGCCCAGACCCTGTAGGAACTGTGACTACAACAGGTGGTCTGAAGGACTTTGGGGTTTTCAGGCATGGGGGGAGGGTCGCAGTGAATCCTGCCATTCTTACCAGATGGCCATTGCTAGCGGCTCACTTCCCCTCTGAGCCTCACTCTACTTGAACAACCCCGTTACCCATTCAAGCAGATTGATAAGAGAGGCTCTGGACCCATCTGTGGGGAATAACAGAAACCATCCTGCTCCCCTCCCACCTCCTTCAGGGGAGACTCATGACCTTCTGCAGCCTCAGCAGCATTTCAGGTTACCATGGTAACCTGCACATGGAGAAGCAGGGTGTAGCTTGGAGCCTGGAAGCCTAGTTCCCAAGGCAGAGAGAGGGAGCTGTCCTCCAGTCTGCCACACAAGCGTCATTCAAGAGGGGCAGTTTGGGACAAGGTATGCAGGGACCAAGACTTCTGTCCTTCCAACTCTGGGCCCTTCAGCTACCTGGCTCTCACCAAAAGCCCAGGGGACTCTTTATTGGGGGCCCTACCTCTCCTCTTAATCTCACATTTACTCGTGTCTCCCACCAGTTATGACTCATGTCCTTCCTGACCCTTCTTGTCCAAAGACACATCTGGGAAGGAATTTAAGGAGCTGGAATGAGTTTAGTACATTACAGATTGGATTAGGCCATTGCTGCTTAAAAACCGTTGATGGCTCTCTAGGTACTCTGAGGGTAATGCAAAGCTCCTGTGCAGGCTCCTGCTCACCTTCACCTCCTTTCCTTTCAGAACGCTCTCCTCTGTGCTCCATCCACAGAGTGAAGAGCGGGAGGGAAGGAGGAAAGAAGGAGGGGGGTTGTTTCTGACAGTTGTAGATCTCATCCTTGGCAAGCCCTGGGTTATCTCACTCCCCATGGACCCCTGTCTGCCTACTGACTGATTTCTTCTCCCCCTCCCTTTCTCAGCCTGGAGGGCAGGTCCCAGAAAGCTAATATGGAGGAAGATGAGATAAGTCGGGAACTTCTAGGTCACTGATATTTACCGAGTGTCTTCTGCCTCCAGGGGGCTGCACCCAAGTGTGTGGCACCACTTGATAAGGCTGTGCAGGAAAGAAGACAGTGAGGATGGGAGGCACAGGTCAATGAGGGAGTAAGAAAGGGGTGGGGGAGGGAGGCAGAAAGGGAGAGAGGAAGGCAGGGAGAGAGGGAAGAAGCAAAAAAGAGGGAGGAAGGCAGGGAGGAAGGGAGAGAGAAAGGGAGGGAGGGAAGAAAAGAGGGGGAAAGGGAGGGAGAGGAAGGAAGGCAAGGAGGAAGGAAGGGATGGAGAAAGGCAGGGAGAGAGGGAGGAAGGGAGGGGGAAAAGGAAGGAGGGAGGGAGGAAAGGAGGGAGGAAAGCTGGGATCTCCCTGTTTAGGCTGGCCCTCAGGTGGGAGGCAGGGGCATGGTTGGGTATGACCTCAGCAGCAGGGGAAGAGGGAGGCATAGCAGTTACTGCCCTGAGAGTTTATTGCAAGAAGCATCCTTGGCAGCAGGGTTCCCTGAACCAGTGAGCACCAGAAGCCATTGAAATACATCTTCTGAACCTGGGCCTGGCTGGTGGTACAGGCCTGAGCCCTGGATACTTAGGAGGCAGGAGGATCAAAAGGTCAAGGCCAGCCTGGCACCTCAGTGAGGTGTTGTCTCAAAGATAAAAATAAAAAGGAGGAGGCTGGGGAAATAGCTCAGCCAGCTGAATGCCTGCCACAAAAGCACAACATTCTGAATCCAGATCCCTGGCATCCGGGTGGAAGTCAGGTGTGGTGGCACACTTCTGTAACCCCAGAGCTGGGTGGGGGATGGTAGGGACAAGTGGATCCTGGAGGCCCACCGGGCCAGCTTAGCCTCGGTGAGTTGATGAGATCCAGGTTCAGGGGAAGACTTAGGTGGGTGACCCACAAGACAGGGGATAAAGGCACGTGCCATCAAGTCTGATGCCCCGAGTTTGATCCCTGGACCCACATGGTGGAAGGAAAAGAACGAGCACTCACAAGTTGCCCTTTAGCTTCTATATGCACATTGTAGTATGTGTATCTATACCTCAGCCCTGCAAAAAAGAAATGTAAAAAAAAATTTTTACATTGTGAAGAGGACTGAGGAAGAAACCTGATGTTGATCTCTGGCCAGCACATCCATGAACATACACTCTTGTGCACACACATATGCATACACACCTAAATATATACATACATACAACACACACCAACACATGCATGCAGACACATATGTACATATACCACACACACACACACACACACACACACACACAAAGAGGGCTGTGGACACAGCTTCGTGTCTAGCACGTGAGGCCCCAAGTTTGATCCCCAACACCAAAAGGAAAAGAAACAGCACTGAGGACTGACACAGCACACTGGGTCTGTCTGTTCTGTGGGCAGCTGGATACCGATTACAGAGCCCCCACGAAAGAGACCGAAAGTCCCAGAGAGGGCAACCAGGACTGCACAGGAGAATGTGCACAGGAGAATGGTCAAATGTGGCGTACCAATTATCGGCCACTTGTTATAGTCCTGAGCACTTATAATTTGCATATGTGTATATGTATGTACAGTTAATTACCCTCCCTAGGGGCATCTTCAAAGAGGGACCTACCTATTGCTTCTGCTTCTGTCCTGCTGAGGGGGCCACCTCCCTCCTGTGTCTTCTGTGAGTAGGTGTGGGTGGACTGGGGGACTGAGCTGGACCTGTGCTTGACCCAAGGAAGGTCCTTCTTCCTGCCGCTGGCCCTGCCCTGTTTCCTCTCTCCTGACCCAGACCTGCCCTGATGGTAACCATCCTGGGTATGTCCCCACCAGTGCTTAGCATCTTGACAGGCCCATTTTGAGGCTTGTTTCAACTGTTCTTTCTCTCCTGTCCCCACAGAGGGCTCATGGGAGAGGGGAGGCACAATAGTCTTAACACCGTGCCTAGACAACCTTCCCGCTGAAGGGCATAGGAAGGGTACTGTGTGCATCTGTCTGTTGAGTCTGGAGCCAAGGCCTTGCCTCCTGCACCAATCCCCAGGTTAGGCATTTCCGGTGTTCTCAAGAGGGTCCAGTGAGCTGCTTGGCATACAGATTAAGGGGAGCACTTGTGTTTTGAGGGGCTAGTATTGACTCTGTTGTGGGGGAATGATCTCTCTGGGGCAACTGAGTCTCTGTGGCAGGTTGGGACAAGTGCCTGATAATACAGGGCCAGAGCTACACTCCTGAGTCCCGCACATAGGAGATGTAGGGAGGCTTTTTCTTTCTTGCCTGTATTGTCCTTCCTCATCATCTAAAGGAGGTATGTTTCTTTTAGAATCATTAAAAACAGCTATAGAAGGATTTGTTTCTCTACTTCTCAGTTTCTATTTTAATCAACTTATAATCACTCTCCTAGGTCAGGCAAGAGGCCAGCGTGGAAGGTAGATCCAGGTTCAGAGCCTTTCCTCAGTCCTCTTCCCAAGAGCTAAGAAACAAATACCATGGGCTGTAGGCATAAGGTTATTGTGTCTGTAATTCAAATGCTGGTTTCTGTACCTTCCACATCTGGTTGCAATCCTTGTTCTGAGACTCTCCTGTCTCAATGTTGTGTAAACACCTCTCCCCAATTGTCCCCTGTCAATAAAGCAGCTTACATCCAATTGCTGAGCACGAGAGACTAGGGCTGGACTTCCTACCAGCCAGGGGAGGAGAGTTAAAAGAAGAAGCAGGGGATTCAGCCATGGAGAGGTCCAAGAAACACCAGGGGAAGGAGCTGGAGCAGGAAGCTACAAAGTGCAAGCAGATCTGGTATGTACTCTAGGAGGAAGCCAAATTAGCTTAAAGGGTTGAGAATAGAGTACTAACTGCTCAGTTCTTGTTCTGTGAAGTTTGTTAAAAATAATATAATAGAGTCTTAAATTATTTGTATGACAGCTGGGTTAGGAAGGAAACTGAGAAACAAACAGATTTTCATAAAACTAATGATAACATCAGGCTGTGGAGCCAGGGGTTTGGTTCAAATACAAGCTTCATGGTTTACAATTATGTGAACATAGGGAAGTTGATAGACCTTTCTGAGCCCCAGTTCGCCTACTGTAAGGAGTTTATAACACCTGTGCTTGGTGTTATGAAAATAAAACGTGTTTTATTTTGGAGAGGCAGCTCAGCAGTTAAGAGTACTGGCTGCTCGTCCAGAGGACCCATATTCAATTTCCAGCACCCACACGATGGATCACAACCATCTGTAACTCCAGTGTCAGGAGATCCAATGCCCTCTTCTGGCCTCCGTGAGCACAAGGCATGCATGTGGTGCACAGGTATAACACAGGCAAAGCACCCATACACGTTAGAATAAAAATAAAGATTAAAAAGACTTTAAAAAAAACGCTAGCTTGTTTTCTTTGCTCCGCTCAGGCTCTGGTGCATGGTAAGTACCATGTAAATGACGCGTTGTATTTATAAAGACAGAAAGGGCTGTTTTGTGGAAATAACCGCATAGCTCTCCCAGAAGACCCAGATTTGGGTATCCCCTAAGCCTTTTTAAAATATTATTATTATTGTTGTTATTTTAATATTCCCCTTGATGTTTGATCCTTGTAGGTCAGCTGTCCTCTGACGCAGGTGGATGGCAGGATGGCAGGGGCTGCCAGTGTGTGAAGGACACTGGAACCACTGTGACAGTGTTGTTAGGACCCTGCACTTTGTCTCGGACTCAGCAAATCCCACACTGACACTCTCCTCCACCCACATGCACACTCACACACGTGTGCACACACACACACACAAACATGCTTGTGGGTTCGTGCCCACACGCACTCTCATGTACTCACACACACCAATGCAGATGGCAGCTATGCCTGTAGCCTGCCAAGATAAAGAGGCGGCCTTCAGGGCAGGCAGAGGAGCTGCAGAGCAGCACAAGGGATGCTCTCTCAGACTTCTTGCTAGACACTGTGCGAGCTAGAAGGTGGTGGGAACATCTTCACAGGCTCCAAAAATTTCCCTTAGAAACTGAGGGGGAGTCAGCAACCACTGGGCCCTGCAAGGTCGGGCCTGGCTACTTAACTGCGTGCCTGTAGTGTTGAGAGACAGGGTCTTTGGGGTTCCAAGGACTCTGCCCTCCTATCTAAGTAAATACATTCCTGGCTTCCTGGTGATTGGCTATCATAAGAGCAGCTTTGTTATAAGGACGAACTCTCTACAACACGCTCCTCTTCATCTCATTCCCTTGGCCTTGTTAGGAAGCAACCGGACCCCAGAAGACGCTGCTGCTCGGCGACTGGACTTCCTGCCATTCACAACTTTCAGCTAAGCAAAACTTTAGTCTTTATGAACGTACCTAGCCTCAAGTATTTTGCTATAGCAAGAGAAAATAGACTATGGCAATAAATAAATAAATAATCTCACAGAGCAGTGAGGGTTGTGGGGGAAAGGAAGCAGTGACAAATGCTGGCAGCAAGCACAAGGAACAAGTGAGAGGGAACAGCCTTCCAGGCAGGGGGGACAGGAGCAGCAGGTGCAAAGCCTCTAAGGTGTGAGTGAAGAGGAGCGGAAATGAGCCAGGAAGAAAGGAGGTGATGAGATCAGAGAGATGGGGCCGGGAAGGAGCTGGCCACAAAAGCCCCTGGGAGCTTTGAAGCAGCCTCCTAGCACCTCCTTATATTACCTCCCTCATCTGCCCTGAACCTCACTGCCCTTCTCTGTGACAGTGGAACCTGAGTTCTAGCAGGCATTTAACAAACACCAGTCCAGACTGGTGCTCTCTGTGCCTTGACTTCCCTACCTCCAATGATACAGCAGGAAGAGGCAGATTCCACAGCTTTATGAGACTGGAATATTCTCAATACTTCTGAAAAGAGGGCGAGTTCTTCAGCAAAACCATTAGAAACATCACTGGAAAATGAAGATCAAGTGTCCGGGAAATTGTGTTATAAATCACAGCTGAAATGGGATTCTGTGTAATATTCAATTTGAACGGAGTCTTCTCAGGAGCACACACCGTGCTGAGTAGGTCAACTGTGAACATCATACACCCTTGCAGACTGTCCCCCGGGCCTTATCCCATGTGGCTGGAATGGCTTTGGGGAACTCTCTGAGGATGAGGACGCTCCTTACAGGAGATGGTTAACTTGAGGCTCCTGTGGCAGACCCGAGCTCTAGGCCTGGTCTGTGGGAGTTTGAGAGAAAGCTTGGGAGAGGGGATTCCCTCAGGAGGCCCTGGGCTCCAGAGCATCCATGAGAATACTCAGGCCTAGCACTGCTGATTCCTCAGGAACCTGAAACCCAACAGAGCTCCACCTCCAGCATGGACCCCCTGGCCCACTGAGGCAAAAATGATGCCATTAATTAGTGGCTTAGAAGGGGTCTTAGCATCTCTTCCAACAGCCTGTTCAGGCTGCCTCTGACAAGTGACCGGGGTTGACAGGTGACTGGACCTCTCTGCAGTCCCCAGTCTAGATATGCTATCTGTGGAGACTCAGGGAGGGGGGCAGGACTTCAGCTTCTTCAAGGGCACTAAGCTAATAAGAGGCCTCACCTGGTTCCCCAGCTTTCTCTTATCTCCTGTTGACTTCAGGGCAGGCAGGGCCCTTGAAAGATCGGGAAGGAATTCATCCTCTTCATGTCTCAGACCAGGCCACCTGGATACAGGAATGCTGACCCATCCAAACTGTCAGGGGCTTCCGGGATTGCCTACTTGCCTTACACTTTTAGGGTCAATATGATGAGGTTTGAGTGTCAAGGGTGGAGAGAGCAAGCTGAGCCTGAGCTCTCACTCATTTCTTTCTGATACTTGACTCTCCATGGTGTACCTTGAACTGTGAGCTAAAACACACCCTTCCCACCTTCAGTTTCTTCTGTTAGAATATTTTATCACAGCAACAAGAAATCAAGACATCATTTTCAGTTTCCATGTCATTTTGGTTGCTAAAGCTTAGAATACAAAACCAAACCAAAAACACAATATTCCCCCATCCCACTTGACTCATCCTGGGAGCTGGTCCAGGTCCAGGACTCTTATTGCTCTATGGAAGGCCGAAGGCCACTCCTCTATACAGGGACCATTTTTCTTCCATCATCTTTTTTTTTTTGATACCTAAGCCCCAGCCTCTAATAGCAGCACCCCAAATTCTGCAGTGTATCCAGGTAGACTGTTGAGAATGTCTCATCTCCCTATACCCCTGGGACCTAGATCCTGAGTAGCTTGGGAACCAATACCCTGCTCTGGTCTGGTGTGTCTGGACTCATCCACAAATAGGGAACTGGAATAGCCAGAGAGATCGGATGTGTGGGTCCTCGAAGCATACTGAAAGATACCCTCCACACTCCCCATTCTCAGGATCAGCCATGGTGTATTTCCACTGAACATTTTGGTAACCATCTGCCCTTAAGCTAAATGAAAAATTATCCTTCTCCTGCCACAGTGGCAGCTCCCTTGGATGTTCTTAATAAAAAAAAATATATCATTTTAATGCAGGCAGCTCAGATAATAAAAATGATCTGTGCCATTAGTAATTATTCCACAAGTACAATGGAATCCAGCAGAGCCCCTGCTGGGGAACCTCTGTCTGGTTGGTGCCTCCCTGGTCTCAGGCAGGTTGGATAGCCCAGGGAGGTCCTAAGAGAGGTGAGCTTGGGGGTGGGGGAGCTGGGCACAGCCTGGATTTGGACATGCTAGAGCTTGGAAGGGCACAGAGCAGCACATGCCCCTAATTATAATGATGCTCATCGCTGCAGCATTTGCCAGTTCCTGCCATGCCATCCAGACAAGAAAATTGCTGAGTACACTTGTCAGAGACTCTGAAAGGCCCCTGCAGAGAGGCACCGGAGGGCAGGGTTTCAGATGCACGTGCCCCTGAGAGGCGATGGTATGGGTGTCGGAAAAACAAAATGGAAGGCCTTTGCCAAACTGGGAGGTGATTTTGCACCTAGAAACCTTTGGTGCATCTCTCTCTCTCTCTCTCTCTCTCTCTCTCTCTCTCTCTCTGTGTGTGTGTGTGTGTTTGCACATGGTGTGTGAGTGCTAGAGGACAACCTTGGGGTGCTGTTCCTTATGAGCCATCCACCATTTTTTTTTCTTCCTAGTTCAGGATCTCTCACTGGCTGGAACTGAGCTGCCAGGTACCTTTCAGGCCCTTCAGGGCTCCCCAGAAGGTGGTCACAGCTAGGAGTGGCCACTGAGGGTCCTCTGGTCTTGAACATTTGGAGGCTCTCTAGGGTAGCTCTGGAACCTCCAGAGCCCATGGCCTTTCCAGGTAGTCAAGACCCTGGGCAGGTCTTATCTTCAAGAGATACACCTTTCTCACCTGAGAAGATCTGGAAGTGAAAAGGGGGCCAATTCCCTCACAAGCACATAGCGTAGCCTCCCCAGACTATCACTGGGTGCTGGGGTATGCAGGGCAAGAGCAGAGGCCTGAGGTTCTTCTAGCCCTCATGCTTACCAGTCTCCACCCAGCTACCAGAGGCTGGCACACCACTCCCTTCCAGGCAGCTCTGGGATGACAGGTGTGGGCGGGAGAAAAGGGAAGTGGGTTTCTCCCTCCTCGTACCCCTCTCCAATCCCAACAAGCTTTCTCTTCCAGTGTCACTAATATTCACGAGTGACTTTCCCATTGTGCTTGCGATTTTCCCATTTTCCGATTTTCTGGCGGAGCCAGGCAGCGCTCTCAGCCTCCATTAATAGGATGCAAAGCTCACCATTCAGGTCTTATTAGCAAGTATCCGTTAGATTCTGGGCCCTCTGATAGGCATGCTTCCCCCTACTGTGACAGCCAGAGCGGGTCTGAATCCAATGTGACTCTCAGACCCCATCACACAAGACAACAAAAAGAATGGCAGGCAGGAGGGGAGCAGCCCGAGCCAGGCATCTTAGTAAGGGGCTCTGAAGGGGCTGGGGTGGTAGGGTGGAGAGGCTGCCTGCAGATGGCTGCTTTTACCTGCAAAGGGAGCCATTCACCAGTCTTCATTCCAACCACATGTACTTATTATTATTATTATTATTATTATTATTATTATTATTATTCAGCACAGTTTGTCAAGTGCTTCCCTGCATTCAGTCTGGGCTGGGTTCTGGGACGCTGGTTGCCTTGCTGCATCCCTCCAGAACTTCCGGGCAGCAGGAGGCAGCTGTATGTGTGAACACATGCCCTCTGGCAGGAACTGTGGAGAGAAGGGCACCGTGCTTCGGTCCCCAGGGATGGGGAGTGAAATAAAACTGGGCTTAGCAGCACCTGGGAACACGTGTGGATGGGCTGGAGGGCCAGGAACCAGTGCCAGGACCACTTCAAACTTGTACAAGTGTCTCTCAAGTGCTCAGCAGCTAGATGGCCTCTCTTTCCTATTCCCTCCCAACTCCCTTCATCCCTAAATATAGCAGCCCCACATGCAGCTGTGGTATCACCAGGGGCTTCCATCCCTTTCCCAATCCTCAGGGACGGAGAACGGAGCTAAGAAAGTACATGAGGGAGGTAGGCTGTTCTCTAACCTGCCTGAGTTGGGTTCAACCTGCCCCTGTTGCCTAAGGTAGTGAAAATCTGGAAGCTCTGCAGAAAGGGGACCTAAAGAAGGTGACTTTGAGCTGAGAGCGCCAGGGGGAGGGCAATGTTGAGGCTGGGGGTCAGGAGGACATTCTCATTGCCCCACCTGAGCTTTCTGAATTACCAGTATCCGGGTTGGAACCGTCTCCGCTGTTGGGTAGCTGCGTGTGCAAACCTCATAACCTTTCTGGGTCACCTGGGAGGTGACCATGGGGACTAAGTGAGAGCGTGGATGTAAAATGGCTCAGCAACGAGGCTACCATGAAACAGGCCCTCAAATAGCTGTGATTTTGATTGCTGTTATTTGGGGACTGGCCTCTCAGTGTCCTCAGCTGGTGAACAGCTGAGCTGTTACTACTTTAGGAGAGTGGGTGGAAACTGGTTGCTCTGCCCTTTGACCTCAGACTGGACAGAGTCAAGGGATATTAGGAGAAAACATATGAATGGCTAGCAGCTGAGAAAGAAGGACTCAGCCCCCAAGGCAGGCCCCTGGGCAGGCACCTTGAGAACTTTTCTTCGGGTGATGTGCTTTTATGCAGAACAGAAGCGTCTAGAGTCACCCAGCTAGAACTGGGGACCATCTTGGCCACCCTTTAACTTCTTTTAGCACTTATATTAGCTGTCTGTTGTCATGCTAACGAGTTACCACACACTTTTGTCTAAAGCCACACTTGGGGTCTGCTTAAAAGATTTGGGACTGGAGAAGCGGCTTAGTGGTTCAGTGATTCGGATTTTGTAGAGGACCTGAGTTCAGTTCCTAGAACTCATGATCAGCCTCTTACAGCTCCAGATCCAGGGGATCAGACACCATCTTCTGGCCTCTGTGGCCACAGTACTCACATGTGAATGCGCACACACACACACACACACACACACACACACACACACACACACTCACACTTAAAAATAAAATAAATGTTAAAAAACAAAAATTTAAAAACCTAAAAATTTATATTTTTAGGTTCAGAGGATAGAGACCCCAAATATGCATAAATGAGCAGAAAACTAAGGGTCTGGGCTGCAAGCGTTACAGCCTGAGGAGAAAGGCTTCACTCTCTGGGTTGGCCTCCAGCACCGTCATTATTTGTCTTCTTGATCCAGTCTGTCTTTAGAAGAACTTCTCTCTGCAGTGATCGGCACTTAATGCAGAGGCTCATAACTGTCCAAAGAGCTGAAAGTGAGTGACTCAGCCCTAAATGAGATGTCTGTATCAACTCCTCTGCTCCAAGGCTAAGGGGATGTGGTGGAAGAGAGAGAAAAAGTAAGAGCTGGAAGATGGGGGAGGAGTGCTGGGAAATGCTGTCTTCTGGCAATGATAAGGCCGTGCCGTGCACTCATGAACCCACAGCACACATACACACGACCTGCACAACATCAAGCCAGTCGGAAGTTCCAGCACGGATAAGGACCGGAAGTCCCACCCCCAGCTGAGGAGCTATTCCCGGTTGGTGGCTTTTGGGGGAGAGAGAGTCTATTCTCTCCTGTGGTGGCGGTCCTACTAAGTTGTCTGTTCACCAGCCCACAGCTCCATAGCCATGCACGTGCAGAGTGTGCTATTTCTAAGCAGGGAGTTATTGAGAAGAAGAGAGAGAGAGCATGTGAAGGTGAGAAGGGAATGTGTTGGGGGCTCCAGGGAAGAGGGAGGGAGGACTTGGGGATGGACATGATCAAGACGGATATCAAGCTCAAGTCAGTGTTGACCGAGTCCCCTGTCTGCTTCCTTAGGTTCAGCATTTGCCAAAGCACGGGTTGCAAGGTGATGGAAGATGCCAGAATTTCACAGTAGAAGGTGTTTGCTTTAGAAATCACTTTAATCCCTGTTAAGGCAGTATCGTATGCATATGAAATTGTCAAATAATAAGTTAAAATATTTTTAAAACATTGTAATACTCACTCTACAATCATCAATGTATCGACTGATGTGTAAATAAGACTCAATAACAATGCCACAAAGCAAAGCTCTACAGGACACATCTGTAATCCCAGGACAGGGAAGGGATCCAGGACTATCCTTCAGGCTTGCTGCCCAGCCAATAAAGCCAGATCAAGGAGTTCCAGGATCAGAGAGAGATCCTGTGCCACTCCCCCCCTCATAAGGTCGAGAGTAATTAAGGAAGGCAATTGACATCAACACACAAATAAGGACTCTCTGTTAGCCAGGTGTCCTCTTTCAGCAAGCCTCCTGTGTGTTCTGCAATGCTGGCTTCAGGGAACAGCACCTCTTACTCAGCCAGGGAAATCCAGCAGTCTGGAATAGATTCTTTCCCCATGGGCAAAGAAAGGCTGCTTATTAAGGAGCACACTGAATATGCCTTGATTTTAGTTCCTGCTTTAAACTTAGTACAATTGTTTTTGTAATAAAGCCTGGTCTTTTCCACAATGGGGACTAAGGGTCTCATCTTGTCATTCAACCAAAAGGAAGCCTATTTCACTTGCTAAAAAAGGAAAATACAGCAGAAACCCAGAGATGACAGCCTACCCCAGGAGCCTCTGCCCTCTCTTCTCCCGAAGCCCCTCACCTGCTGCCTCTGCCTGCATGAGTTTCTGAGCACCTACAGGACTGGCAGCAGGGTGAGGTGGGGTGGGGTGGCCGTCCTTCATGGAATAGAAGTAACAAAGCCAGCAAGCTGCAGCTGGGGCAGGTGTGGACTTAGTCCTGTGGCTGCTTCGGCATTTTTCCGAAACATGGGTCCCTAGGTGCCAATATCTTGCAGAAGGTGTTTGCTCTATGAATGGGTACCAGCCTTGGACCAGGCAGGAGAAAGGCTCTGCAGGAGGCTACGGTGTCTCTAATGTCGCTCCAAACAACAAAACTCCACAAAAGCTGGAGATAGAGCCTGATGTGTCCTTAGATAACAAACCAATCAAAACACACACACACACACACACACACACACACACACACACACACACAATCTCCACAGAAACCTGGCACATCTGTGTTTTGTGTGTTTTTATTGTTTTAAAAAAGTCATTGTAAAGAAACACATTGAGTATACAGACAAGTAGATGGTATAGTGACACAGAGCTCGGATGGGTGTCCGGTGGTCCAGTGCCTGAGGACAGTCAAAAGCCACTGTGGGGCCTGGGGAACTGGCTCAGTCGGTTCCGCACCTGGCACAAGCATGGGGGTATGAGTTTGGGTCCCAGCACCCATGTAAAAGGTGCATGTTGGTGTGACTCTGGAGAGGGGATGGGTGGGGAGGCAGAGATTGGACAATACCAGGACAGCCAGTCTAGCTGTACTGGTGAGGTCCAGGTTCAGTGAGAGACAGTTTCAAAAATAAGGGGGAGAGCTGAGCATGATGGCATGTGCCTGCAATCCCAGCACTCAGAGAGGCAGAGGCAGGCAGATCTCTGTGAGTTCAAGGACAGCCTGGTCTACTAAGCAAGTCTAGGAAAGCCTAGGCAACACAGAGAAACCATGTCTGAGGAGGGCGAGGAGAAGAGCAAGTGAAGAAGACACTTAATGTCAACCTTTGGCCTAAACACACACCTAAACCCATGTGGGAACACACACACACACACACACACACACACACACACACACACACACACA
>NW_026585504.1:40720162-40792814 GCF_907164565.1 Psammomys obesus | reverse complement strand
CACACACACACACACACACACACACACACACACACACACACACACACCACTTGGAGATCAGCCTTCTCTTTGTGTTAAATTCCCAGTGTTCTTGCTGACCTCTATCGCAGAAGTCCCAGCTCCCAGGTACCCTTCTGGGGGCAGAAGGGCAGATGGGAAGTCTCTTTGCTCTCCCATAGGCCAAAGATCTATGAGTCTTCGGAAGCTAAAAAAGTGAGGTGAGATTAATCAGAGTGAGGCATCCACACAGGGCACAGGGAAGCTTGGAGTGGGCTCTTTCCCACCTGTGTCCTTGAAAGCTTGGAGCTGTCTTTGCTAAGGAATGTGCCACTGTGCAGGCTTCGGTAGCGATTGGCAGCTTTGGACTTCAGGAATGCTCATTGTCATGGAGAGGGAAGAGTATTCCCAAGTGTGACCAGAAACAACAAGACTGGAGTTTGAACTGATGTTTGTAGGAGGGTCTTTGAGGTCTGGCAGAGGAGACCGGGAGGCTGCCAAAGGCAAGGCGCTCCTATAACTTCTCAGGGCCCTGGAGGAACAACTGTAATATGGCTGGCAGAACCTTGACTAGGAGTCAGACTTGCGCTTCATTGCTGATCTTCCCAGACCATCCCTGGCTGTGAACAAGTTCCTTCCTGCCCCTATGGGCAACAAGGTATGCAGGAAAAAAAGCACACATGACTTGGCGGTGAGCCCAGATGGCACACTGCACTTCTAAGTAAGAAACATGGCATGGCATGTTCCTGAGTATTCCCAGAAGTCAGAACACTGGATTCTGAAGTAGCGTGAGTAGCAGCCAGTAGCTGGCCTATGGATGAGCTGCACTCTCCATGTCTCCTTTAATGTTCTTCCACATCTATCCAGTTCAAGGTAGTATGCTGAGCAATCACAGTCAATAGGTTTCCACTATATAAGTAGTCGCTCGTGTGCACTAAAGCAGACGCCGTTCCCTGAAGCTGTCTCTAGAACGGTTCATCTCCGTGCCCTTTACCGACCCACAGGCATTGTTGGGAAATACCCCAGTAATGATGGCAACTGCAAAGGTAGACGCTGCTGCCTGGCCTCCCCTGGCATTCTTGAGGAAATCTCCCAGGGTCTAAGAAGTAACTGTCCCTCAACTTTCCTGCAACATCCCAGAAGACTTTTAGGAGACTGTGGCCAGCAGGGATGGAAACTCCCTGTTGCTCTAGACATGGTCTGGGTTGGGTCCCTTAGAAGCTGAGTTGAGAGGGTTGTTTCTGTGAATGCTGGAATTGGGAGAGAGTGTGCAGGGAAGGGGTGAGGGACAGGACAACAGCACACAGGGAATGGTGTAGGCTCAGCAACAGCTAGGCCTTGGCCTGCTCCACAGCAGGAATTGTGAGAACATCCTTGCTAGAGTCTGGGGTCACCTCCTACCACCTCTGTAGCCAGCATCTGTAGTTAGTCAAGAGCAGTCCTTCAGAGAAGGAAGCAGTGTGAGCACCAGTGACCCTGGGTGGGACACCCAGTGACAGTTATGGTGGCTTCTCAGCTTTGGAGAAGTCATTGAAAGTTTTTTTTTTTTTTTTTTTTTTATTCCTGTTGCTTTCAGTCTTAGCATACTGGAGTGACCTAGTGAAGGAACAGATCTAAATGAGGGCACAGGGGACCCCCATCCTTTCCCTACATGCTGTGGGCTGTCAACAGGGAGTAAAAGAACACCCATCACATGGGAACATGTGGCTAGCAAGGTCCAGTGGGTCCAGGTCATCAGGAGCCCATAAACCAGACAAATGGATATTTGATAGAAACGTAATTCTGAGCTCTGAGGGCCTTCGCCAGCCCCACGGTGAAATACAGCTGCAGTCTGACCTCTGGGAGGATAAATCTGCCCAGAGCTTTCCAGCCTGAGTTTGGAAGATCCTGGCAGGCTGCTTCACTGGAGGAGTTCATGCACTCATCATGGGGTGCTAATGCTCAGGCAGACCTCCTGGACTCCCATGGTTGGCCTGGCACAGCTGCTATCCTGCCCCAAGTATATCTCAGTGCTGTCCTGGTGCCATACAGCTACCTGGAATGACCTGAAGCCAGTTCTGGGAGGGAGGAAAAGCTACCTTCTATTCCTTGTTAAAGGAATGGGCTCAGGGATAGAGCGCTAATTTGGTTGGGTAAATGTTCTTGCCACCAAGCCTGATGGCCTGAATTTTCTGTCTGGTACCCATTTGGTGGGAGGAAAGAACTAGCTCTCACAAGTTGCCGTCTGACTTCCAGACAAGTGCTGTGGCATGTGAATGGCCCCCCTCCCCAAGTACATGAAATAAATATACTTAAGGGGAAAGGCTAGGATAGCATAATAGCTGCTAGCTTGGGGAGGGCCTAGCAGTCATGGTAAGAATATGGCAGTGGACTTTCCAGTCCTTGACCTTGGGCAGTTGCATATCATCTTCAAGGTTAGCAGCTTTGGCCATTAGCATGGGCTAATACCAGTTCTTCTCTCCTTGGGCTGGAGGGAAGGTAAACACGTGATTCTGCCTAGAGCAGAGCCATGGCTCCAGGGAGGTCAGCCATCAGGGAGCATGCTGGTAATTTGCTTATAGATTGACCAGTGGTGGCACAGGTTTGTGGCTCAGTTGGGAAAGTTCCTGGGAAGCACAAAGCTCTGAACTTTATCCTCACCACCACATAAAAATGAGTGTAATGGTCTGTCACTCCTGCACTCTGGAGGTGGTGGCAGAAAGAACAGAAACTTAAGCTCATCCCCAGTTATCGTAAATTCCTGGCCAACCTGGGCTATGAGTGATCCTATCTCAAAATGAATGAATGAGCAAATGAATGAGGTCACTGATCACATGACAGAAGTCAGAACAGAACCCAGGCTGGTACTGATGCCAGAGTCTTCTTCCTGGCCACCCACTGCATTTAACTAGGCTCTTCACCTCCTAAAGGTTTAACAGGTGTCCCCAAATAGCACCACTAGCCAGCATGTTCAAACACAGGCATTTGTGGGGGACACTTGGCACTTAAATCTCCTAGTGTCAGAAAAGCATGGGAAAGGGTATTTGCTTGTTTGTCTTGGAAAGGGCATTTTCTCCTTTTTCCCCTTTTCTAGTCCCTTGTACCTGAACCATTTATTCAAAGGGGACAGAGCCCACCTGTCTCAAAAGCCCTTGACAGCAGCAGGGAGCTAGCAAGAGAGCAAACAACCTCTTTTCTCCTGTACTAACCCTATTATGGTTTAAATGTGTCCCTTCCAAAATTCAGTTATTGCTATTTAATGGCCAACATGGCAGTATTCTTAATTAGCTGAGGCAAAAGGGTTGCTGACAGTTTGAGGCCAGCCTAAGCTTCCCCCTGGAAGAAGCTTCTTGAGACATTGGGTCTCTTTTTCTTCTAGATTTCCCATGACAGGACAAGGCAGTAACACCATTCCAATGATGAAGCCTCAGACACTGTCTTGGAAGAGAAGGACAGATGTCACCAGATAAGCCTGACTGACTTTGAGCAGCAGGTCCTAATGAGACCTGATAAGCTAGGGCCAAATGAAAGGGGAGGAGGACCTCCCCTATCAGTGGACTGGAGGAGAGTCATGGGAGGAGAAGAGGGAGGGAGAGTGGGATTGGGAGAGAATGAAGGGGCCTACAGCTGGGATACAAAGTGACTAAATTGTAATAAACAAATAAACAAACAAATAAATAAATAAATAAACCCAATGCTGAGTAAAAATGAAGAGGAAGAAGAGGAAGAGGAAGGGGAAGGAGAAGATGAAGAAGAAGGAGGAGGAGGAGGAGGAGGAGGAGGAGGAGGAGGAGGAGGAGGAGGAGAAGAAGAAGAAGAAGAAGAAGAAGAAGAAGAAGAAGAAGAAGAAGAAGAAGAAGAAGAAGAAGAAGAAGAAAGAAGAAGAAGAAGACCACTATGGGATTGACTCCACTTAGAACAGCTCAAAAGACCAGACAGGAAAAACAGCCACTAGTAATGGCCAGCAGAACACAGAGCAGTAGATACATTTCAGAACCCTGGACAGCTCCACAGACCAGCTAGCTCATCCCTAGGACTTTGAAACCTGAGCTTACTTAACCTCAGTGGAGTGGGGTGGACTGCCACGGGTTGACTTAAAAGAATTCAAGTGTTTGCACAAGCAAGCTGTGATTTGATTTTTAATGGGTCTGGTGTAGCTCAGGCTGGCCCCAAATTGGTTGTAAGGCTAAGAATGATGGACTTCTGTTCCTCTTGCTCCCACCTCTGGAATGCTGGGATTACAGGTGTGCACTACCACACCCAGAACTCAGGGCTTCCTGTAGTTTAGGCAAGCTCTCTATCAACTGAGCTTCATCACCATGTTCCAAAAGGAATTTAAGATGAAAGAGGTGCTTAGCAGCCCCAGGAGGAACAAAGAGGTTATTTTAAAACGTGTTTAAGCGGTTGTACATCTCTCCTATCCACAGTAAGGAAAGAAGAGGGAGGGAACAGAAGGAGGCAAGATGAAGCAAAATGGCCAGAGAGGAGAAGGTCCCTGGGGAAAGGGTATAAAGGGGCAGTGAAGGAAAGAGAAGCAGGGTGAGGGGTTGGGATAAGAGAAGGTTCTCAGCAGCTGTGAAACCTTCCGTGGGCTCTCTGACACTCACGGGGAAAAGTGAGTAGGTTAACTGCTTTTCAAGTTCTTCAGGCACACGCTGTGTTGGTGCGCCTGAAATGCCACTCTGATTAGAACCTCCATAAGCCTGTTAGAACGAAGCCATGCTGCATACATCAGAACAGATTTCTTAGTGAGGCTGAAGTGGCCTGGCATGGGACATAGGTTTACCTAGAATCTGTGGTCCTTCATTTCTGATCTGTGGAGGACAGAGGTCCTCAGGCCACCTGTTGAAGACAGAATGTAAAGGGTGCCCTGCTGGGCCATTCTGTGCTGCACCGAGAAAGCTAAGCTGGCTCTCAAGGTGCCAGCAGAGAGCCCGGGGCAGATCCCATCACGGACGCCCCACTGTACCAATGTTAAGGGTTTGGTGGCACTCCACAGGCTCTATTTAAAAAGGTGGGAGGGTATGAAACATCCCCACAAATAATGCCACCAAGATAATTAAAGTTCAAAAGCTTAAAGGCATTAACTTTCTGAATATGGAGAGAGCTGATTCATGTGTGATACCTTACAGCCCACGGGAGCTGGACAGTAAGGCGTGTGCGCTCAGCCAAAAGGCTGATGCTATTACAGTGAATTACAATGAATTAATCTGAGCCGTAAAATATAATAATGTTACAATGCGGTATGAAAAGGAACTCATATTCGGAGTTCTGTCACAGACAGGCATGGTGCCAAGGTTCTACAAGCTCTGATAGACTGGATTTCTGCCCAGCAGATAGCCAGTTCTCTCTCTCCCCGAGCCCATGCCTCCACCCCTGCTCCATTGCAGGGACAGTCACAGAGTCTGTATTCTGAAGCAGAAATACTCAGAAGAAGCCAGGCTAGACCACAGAATGCTTGTAAGACCTCTGAGTTCAAAGATAAGTGTTTGGGAGCCAGAGACATGGCTCAGTCAGAAAAGAGCATGCTGGCCAGACTAGTGGGAAAGGTGAGTTCCCAGGTCACATGATTGTCTATCCCAAGACAATAAGGTACAGAGCTATAGAGGAAGACACCCATCATCCTACTGTGACCTCCATGTGTTCATTCTCATACATGTGTATGCAATGCACAGACAACACATACGTGCATCATATTTACGCTCACATATACACTCAGAAAATAAGTGATTGGTGTTGGTAGCCACTGGACAAAAGCCCAAAGGGTCTTGTATTTTGTTTTGTTTTCTTTTCTTTTCAGCAAAAACTACTAAATAAAGCACACACCGTCTGATCTTGCCTGCCTCCCCCAATCCACTCTGTGAGGAGCACCATACCTCTCTACATCTTAAGTGTTCATCAAAAAGAGAGTGAGGAGGGCAGGTGGTTGGTCCCGTGCTAAACCGGAGAAACTGCCTGGGCTCTGTGGGGCTGACGGGGTCACCTGTGCAGTGGCAGAAGGCTGGGGAGCTGCAAGGAGAGCTATGAAGCTCCTTTCAAAGAGCCAGCAGGGGCTCCCCGCCCCGTGGTTACTGGAAAAGGTCACCGTTGGCGATTCAGCCCACAGAACAATGACATTTCAAGGATCAAAGAAAAGGTTAAAATATTCCTATAAATCTATTCTTGGGACTTTTAAGTATTTCCCATGTAAAGGGAAAATGTCATTTCTTTTCCCCCTAAGAGTGGTGGAGGGTGGGTTGCTGGGGATGGGAATGGGTGGGTTTGCCTGCAAAGGATGAACAAGGAGGAAGGAAGGCTTCACTCCAGGACTTTCCACATGGAAATGAAGGTGCAGTTAACCCCAAACCTCATTTGTTTATGGAAATTGAATCTCCAACGGCCCCTGGAAAAGCTTTCCCAGGGGAGAGGTGGGCACTGTGAACCCCAGAGCCATTATCTTTCTGAGAGCAGCTGAAGGGCCACTGCCCCTGAGACCTCAGTGATGGCAGGACTGGTGTGGGGTTATGCTGGCAGGGGCAGAGAAGCCCTGATAACCTGGCAGGCCTCCTTTCTTCATTTCAGATCATTTAACAACTTATTTTATTTTGTTTCAGATGAGGTCTCCTGTCGTCCAGGTTGGTTTCAACTAACTATGCACCAGAGGATGACCTTGAACTTCTAATCTTCCTGCCACCACCTCCCCAGTGCTTTATTACATGTGTGTTCTACCATGTCCACCTTCAATGCTGGGGGCTGGACCTGGGTCTTTGTACATGTTAAAGAAGCACTCTATCAATAACTAGCTGCCGTTTTTTGGGGGATGAGTTCCAGGCTCCTCCTCCCTAGAGCAGCCCACACTGACTGTCCATCTCCTCCCAGATTCCATCTTTGAAGGGGTAACACGGCCTTCCTTCTTCAGTCAGCAGACATACATACGTTTTATTCTGATGCAGGGTATGGTACCTGGCACAGAGTTAGTGAGGGAGGAACTCCTACCCTTCCTGGGACAGTTTGTAGCATTAAAAGGGACAGGGACCTACTGTGGGTACATGGCTAGCATATTTGGGGGTCAGGTGCTAAAGCAGCCCAGAGAATGTTGTCAGAAGAGGTTTTCACGGGAGAGTTTCAGCTGACACAGACCCACAGGGGATCTTTGTTCAAGACACAATGTGGGCAAAGGTTTGGGGATCAAGGTGCACCTCAGGAAGAAGACAGCTTGCTAACAGCACTGCTTTGAGCCAGGCATCCGGCTTGTCTGTGTAGGGGGCTGCTCCCCCCAGTCTTCCAGAAGCTGCTGTTATTCATAGTCCCCAAGCGTCACTCACCTCCCACAGCCCATCAGTCACCCAGCCCCGTCTCATCTGCCTCCCAGACACCTCTCCTCTCTTTCCGCCTCTGCTGTCGCCCACAGCCACCCTACACAGGGACAAAGCATCCTCCAGGGATAGGCCGCTAGTCTTTGCAGCAGGTGTCCCTGTGGATGGGCTCCCTCCCTGCCTGGCCCACCCTGGGCAGTTTGGGGATAGATATGCATAGAAGTCTTTACTGTAGCCTCTTCTGATACCCAAGGGAAGATGTCCTTTATGGCCATCAATGTGCCACCCCAGCCTGTGGGCTCCTGGTACCATTTCCCCTCTCTAGCCCCAAGCATCTGCCTACAGGGACCCATGTACTCTTGCTGCCTCTGCGTTAAACCTCTTCCCTGTGACTGTCTCATGACCTCCACATGGTGCTTGAGACCCAGATGACTAGGAGAGGCTAAAAACCATTCGCTGGCCACCACAGCCTCTCCCTGTGTAGTTTGTTGCATAAGCTCACAGTGCTTGAAATCATCTTTGCGTGTACATATGCATGCAGTCCATGTGGAGACACACACCTGTGAAAGAAAAGGGAAGTGTGCAGAGACCAGGGGACCAGTTTCCACCTTGGTTCCTCGAGACCCTGAGTCTTGGAGATAGACTGGTGACCAGCAAAACTCCTATCTTACTCCTTCCCCTCAACTTCCTGTGCTGAGGTTTCAAGTACTGTGTGGTCATGCCCAGGTGCTTAGATGGGTTCTAGAGATCTGAACTCATGTCTTCATGCTTGCATGGCAAGCGCTCTTGCCAGCTCAGCCATCCCCCAAGCATGGGATCACCTTTTCAATTTAAGGTTTCTTTTCAGATGCCTCTCTCATTAGAGTGAGCCCTCTCCACGGCAGCGGCCTCTGGTCACAGGAAGTTCACAGGCAATGTGAATTGTTGGCTTTTGAGGTGGGAGGTAAGGTCCCTGCTCCTTATTGGTGGAGAAGCGCTCAGCGAGCCCCAAGCCCACAAATAGGACCCAGGGGTTCAGAGGGACCACCTCTGGAGCCTGGGGTCTAGTGTCTGGCCGCTGATGTAGGGAAAGGCCAATAATAAGTTAATGGGATCAGCAGCCCCATTAATCTTGTAAGGAAAAACCCCGTGAGTCTTTCTGTCTTCTCCCTGTCCTGAAAGACACTTCGTATCCTCAGGAAAGTGGCTGGGTAGAAAGATTCCATGTCCTGTAAAAGCTATTTAGTGGCAGTACCTGGGGAAGGCAAGCAGCAGGGCACAGGGCAATGGGGAGCTGGGACAGAAAGCCCGGGCCCAAGTCCTACTGGGGCCTCCTGCTGAAGCAAGGCTGGGAAAGGTCAGAGCAGGGAGGGGAAAGGACCCTAGTCCTGGTCCAGCTCAGACACCTGCACAACCAGAGCAACAGGTGGCTGGTGATATGAGAGCTGGACTGGCCGAGGGAATCTGAGGAGCAGGTGAAGACTGAAGACTGCTTCAGAGAGAGCCCAGGATGGGACAAAGAAGTCCTGGGAGCTGCTCTCCTTGCTGGCTGTACCTGTGTGGCTATGGCTATGCACGGGTGGTTCAGCTCCCTCACCAAAAGGGGTGCTGGGCACAGTGTCAGATGGAGTTCATTTTCAAGGTGATGATGTGGTGTGCTTTGGGGAAGCACCGAGCTGGGTGTGACCTCAGGAGGGGAAATGAGAAGGTGTCGAGGGGTACTCACTCTTTCATCCCTTTGACTTGAGACCACTCTCTGCCTGTGCCTCTTGTCTGCCAGGAGTGCTCTAGTACAGCTGTCGGCACGGCACCCCTTGGCAGTGAGTATATCCCACACCCAGAGGTCTGTTTGGTGACGCAGATGTCCCCAGAGGCTGCTTATCCTGCTCATGTCCATGAATCTATTCACAGGTCCCTTCACCACCCACAGATAGAAAACAGGTGAGTCTCCTTGGGTCCCTCAGCCCAGGTTAGATCCCCAGGGGAGATAAGACATGAGGTGTGGGATTGTGGCTTAGGAAGTGAGAGGAGGTCCATGTCTCAGCTGGAGAGGTCTGTGGGAATGTTTCAGGCCTAGACAGCATGCAGGGTCCCTAAGACCATCATTCTCATTGCCACTTATCCCCAGAACACTGATAACTAACAAGTAATTGATGGCTAGGCAGTCAAAATCCACCTGGACCAAACCACCTCTGCCACTGGTCCTGGCTCCATCAAATTCTTCTAATTGGTCCTCTTGCTCTGCCTTTCTGGGTACCCTGCAATCTGATCTCAGTATCATTTTACTTTTAACAATCTAAGTCAAATCACACCACTCTCAGGCTCACAGTCCTGCCACGGATGATCCACTGCTCTGCTTCTGCAAAGCCAGTGTCCTTAGCATGGCCTTCACAGCCCCAGCCATTCAGTCTCTGCTGCTGGACTCGCTGCCAGCTCCAGGTCCTCGCCCTCTGGAACATGTCACCTGCCACCTTGTATTTTACCACCTTTTATCTTAAGTTTCATTTCGAAAGGTGCATTTTCTGACCCTCGTATCTGTTTGTGTGTTCCTGTTTCCTGCTGGGTTTCTCTCATGTCACCTCATCTCATCTAGCTGGCTTTGGGGTTATGTGGTTGGAGCCAAAAGTCACCCAGAGAAGTGATCCCACTGGGAGCCAAGGAAGAGCCTGAGTTGGCCAGTAGCCACATGACCTTGAGGAGGATTCTGGGACTCCCCAAAGGAGACCAGCATGGCCAACAAGCTTTCTGCTCCAGAGGACCCTTCCCTACCTTATATAAAACACCTGCTATAAAGTGTGACTGGTCTCCCTGCAGGGTGGGATGGGTGGGGTTTCTATTGTGAGACTTCCCTCTGTCCTTTAGGCTGCAAGCCCATGTGGCCTTGCCTCACACCTAAGGATAATGAGTGTCTCACCTGGCTCCAGGGCTTGTTTGAAGCTCTAGGGTGGAGGCAGCCAGTCACCCTGTAGATGTGGTCTGTAGGGCATATGAGGACGGGGCTCACCTCACCTCTGAACCTCACCTCTGAGCTGTCCATGTCTCCTTTGGCTCTGTGCCCTAACCCTGAGAAGGCAGGAACCACAGAATATTAGATGAGGGAAGGCCATAGAGACCCTCTGAGAGGGTGAGAGGTTTGCTTAAAGACACACAGAAAAGTGCAGAGCAGGAGCCAGCTCCTTTTCCACCATGGTCTCAGAGTAGGTCCTTCTGAGAACAGCCAACCTCTGCAGAGGGGAAGAACATCTCTAGGTCCAGCCTGCTTAGGTCTGTGCGCAACCTTCAAGAGGTGGAGGCTGCACTCAGAAACCAGACCTCGGAAAGGGCTGAGAAACAACCTCAAAATGGGTTCCCATTTACAGATGGAAAAACAGGGCCAAATAATAGGCCACACTCCTCATGTGTTGTATGGCTTCCATGCTCACCTGCTGTGTAACTTCCAGACTGTTACTAACCTCTCTGGGCCTCCACTTTTCCGTCTTTCTAATGGGGATACCAATGTTTTTTTTTTCCCCCTAAGGTTGTTTGAGGCCAATCTGAGTGAATTCTGGAATCCCTGAAGCTACTGTCCTCAGAGGTCACCACAGGCCACTTGATCCCAAAACAGAGGCTGCAGGCTAAGAAAGCAGGCTTGACTCCCTAGCCTGGTGGCCTCTTGTTCATTTGGAGACTGTTTTCTAGGACAGGAGGCTGTGACACAGGCACCCAGGAGTTGTTCACCTTTCTGAGAATATAAGAGAAACAGCAGCTGGCTCCCATTCACCCAAAGCCCTGTTTATCTCCTCTGCCCTGCTCAATTGCCCCAACAAAGTCTGTCCAGTCCAGACAGCTGTGGTCTGGGGAGCTTTACTAAACTCAGGGTCTCATCCCAGCCCCACTGAGCTCTGGCCATTGTCTAGCCCTGGCTCCCTGCTCCCCCTGACTGAAGCCAGCACCAGCATCACTTCTGCGAGGCTGGGAGAATGGATGTACCTCCTGGACAGCTTTTGGATGGACCCCCAGCATGGCTGGTGACAGGATGCTCTAAAATCAGCCTCCAGGGGTTTGAGGCAGGAATGAGGTGTAGGTCATCTAAGCTCTGACCTATACTGGGTCTTCTGTCCCTCAAGACCTGGTCCTCACTCACTTGGCTCACTAGCAGGGAGGTGCCTACGTGGAGAGGTGAGAAAATATTTCTGAAAATTGAAGTCTGGGGTGGAAAAGGGAGAGACAGAGAAAGCTGAAAAGGGTGAAGCCTCCCTGATGACAGAAGGCTGGGGATGACTGAGCCCCTTCCATCTTGGGAGTAAGTCACAGTTGACCCAAAACAATCAAAAAATTTTCAAAAGGCTACACTCTGGGATGGGCAAGACATGGGGCACTCTGACCAGCAAAACAATGGCAGAACCCTGAAGTGGGGTGAAGATGGTTTCTGGGAGAAGTGGGTCTGGTTTTCATACAGCTAGATGAGGCTGTGACACTTGGAGCAATGGCAGTCACATTGAGACCATAAGGAACTGCTCCATTCCATGTATGTCAGATAGAGAAAAGGGATAGAATCATGAGCTTGAGGGATATTTGAGTCACAGAATTAAGTAACTCCTCCAGAATGTTTTATCTGTGAGACAATCCAGTTCTTGTTCATGCTTCTGAATGTCAGTCACTTGCTGTCTAAGGCATCTGGTCTTCCTCTCATCAGGTTGGGCTGATGTGGGTGCTCAAATTAGAAATGGAAGTGGGCCAGACATACAAGGATCTTAGGCAAGTAGGACAACTCCACCATAATCCTTACCCCCAAGATCCTAGATCCAAGAATGCCTGACAACAAGCTTCCCCTGGCCAGAGAGGGACTGTAGACCCTGCTCCTGTCTAGTGACCTAGAAAGTTCTGGTTCCCACCCTTGAGTCCTCAGGAACTTCAGGGTCAAAGACCAATCAGCTGTTATGTTCCCAGCTATGGATCCTGCACACATGCCCTACCCACACCAGAGGCCATTATAGAGCTCCCTATATCTCCTCTAGAGAGACTTTCAGAAAGCTGGGTATAGACTAACAGTCTCAGAGATCCTGAGAACTTGTGGCTTCATTTGGGAACAAGAGTGGACAGCATGAAACACACTCAAAAACAAAAATAAAACTCAGAATCTAGATGGAAGCACTCGTGGTGTGCACTGAACCCTGACCTTGACACTAATGTAACTTGAGCCTTTCATGGACCCGGAAGGGTCTCAGGATCAAAGAGGAGCAAGGGATCCTGTCTCCCGGGCACCATGACAGGATCGGAAGAGTCTAGATTTCAAAGTACTTTGTATTTGCTGCCCAGGGGATAAGCCAACTCTCTCCTTACCTCACTAGCTGGTCCCAGAGTTCCAGGGCACCCTCCTCTCAGCCTGAGGATGGCTTCTGGATTAGAAGGGTGATGTTCCCATGGGCCCCAACATCTGCTCAGGCTGCTTGCCTCAGGGTTCCCAGGCCTTTCCCCATTCAAGAGCAGCCTGTTTCCACCTGTCAGGAGATTCTCAGTGACCTTCACTTCTCTGGGTCTCGGTCTCTTCATCTGGACCCGGATCTGCCCACCACTTGCTTGCTCATAGGCCACTCAAAGACATGACTTGAGAAGGACTCCAGTGTATCCAGCAAATGCTCCGGCTCCAAATTCTGCAGCCACTTGCCTGGGGGTCAGGCTGTGTCCACCACCTCCTACAATGTGACCATTGCTGGAACGAGGCAGCAGACAGACAATGCTACATCAAGCACTGACCCCCAAGTGCCTCCCTGGAGGAGAAGATCAAAAGAATAACTAATTGAAAGAGAAATATCAGCTCTGCCCCAGGATGCTCTAGAGAGCGTCTTCCTTCTTTCTTCACCCCTTCTACCCGTCTTCCTTCTCCTTCTCTTGCTTCAGTCTCCTGCTCACACCTTTGTAGATGGATGTCGCCTACTTGTGCCCCCTTGAGAGAGAGCTCTGCTGGTCCCCTTCGATGGGCCATGTCACTGAGAGCTTCTTTTTGTGTGATCATGATGACAGCAAAGTCAGAGAAGAAGTTTGACCTCAACCCGTGTTGGGGGAGAGAATGGCTGGCCTAACCCACCACACAGGAGGGCCAGGATACATGCCCTAGTGGCCCTTTCCAGTGGGGGTAAGGTGGGATGAGGTAGTTTTCCTTGGCCGAATATGTCCCTCCTACATTTTCCCTTTCTCCACTTCTGCTCTTCAGAGCTAAGTGCACAGAAAAGTGGGAGCCTGGGCAGGGTTATCATTACCGAGACCCACGGCTGTTTCTTCTGTGTCTTGAACACACAGGCAAGTCCTAAAGACTTCACATGAATCTTGACAGCCCACAACCTACCAGCTCAGTGCTATCAGTTCCATTTTACAGAGGTGGCAACTGAGGCACAGAGAAGGTAGGTTTCTCAGTCAGTCAAACAGCTCAGTAGTAGAAGCAGCAATCAAACAAGGATTTGGGACTTGCCAGCCCTCTCTGGCTGCCTCTGGCTAGAATATTCAGCAAAGACTCAGATGCCAGACCTTCACCACCCTCTCTCCCCCATCATGTCCTCCTTAGCTCTCTTCTTTCTGTCTTCTCTGGTACAGTCCATGCTCCCTCCTTCTCTCTCACCTCATCTGTCCCTTTTTCATCTCAACAACAACCCTAATCAAGGCTGATCAGCACAGATGTTGTGCAAGGACACCAAGGGGCCAGCACGAGAAATTAGATGTAATGAAGAACAAGAGTGCTCACTAAAAAGCCCTTGAGGACCACTGAGGACTCTCATAGTCTCCCCTCCCCCTGCTGGCCCCTAGTATGGCTTCCTTGGAATTTAAGGACTAGATTTAGGGGCTTGGGTGTAGCTTGGTAGCATTGTACAGAGCTCTGGGTTCTGTCCTTAGTGCTGAATAAAAGTAGCTATGCCAACCCCCATCTGTAACACCAGTACTTAGGAGGTTAGGCAGGAGGATGAGGCATTCAAGGTCATTCTCAGCTACATTGTGTATTTCAGTCTGGGCTGCATGAGAGCAGGGGTGGAGGTGTGTCGGGGGCAGGGGAGGGAGAGCAGAACAGTGAGATGGCTCTGTGGGTGTGATGGTTTGAGTGGGGTTGGCCTCCATAGGCTCATATATTTGAATGTTTGGTCCCCAGTTAGTGGAACTGTTTGGGAAGGATTAGGACTGCAAATGTGGCCTTGGTGAAGTAGGTGTGGCCTTGTTGGAGGAGGTGTGTCATTAGGAGGTGTGTCATTTGAGGTTTCAAAAGCCCACACCAGGCCCCCTCTCTTTGCTGGCAACTTATAGATCAGATGTGAGCGCTCAGCACCGTGCTTGCCTGCCACAACAATGAAATCCTCTGAAACTCCAAGCAAGGCACCCATTAAATGCTTTCTCTTCTAAGTTGCCTTGGTCATGGTTCTTCATCACAGACATAGAGCAGTGACTAAGACAACAGGTAAAGGTCCTTGCTGTCAAGTCTGTTCTGACGACCTGAGTTCAATTCCTGGGACCCATGTGGGCAAGGAAAGAGCCGACTCCTGTAAGTTGTCACCTGACCGCCAGCCATATGCTATGTGGCATTTATGCTGTGTGGCGCTTGTGCACACACAGTAAATAAATAAAGAACTGTAATATTAGGGAAAAAAAAAGAGAGTCATTTTTTGCCTGGCATGCCTAAAATCCCAGCACTCAAAAGGCTAAGGCCAGAGGCTTGGAAGCAAGTTTAGGCTGTAGCCTGGGCTCCAGAGAGACACCCTGGTTCTAGAAGACAAAAATTTGATTCAGCTCCTGAACTCTGGGGCAGCCTGGCTAGTGTGTATGTGTGTGTGTGTCGGGGGGAGGTGAGCGAGCAGGAGGGGCTATCCCTAGTTTGAAGACCCATGATCTTGTCAAATGACTTTCTCTCTGGTGACTGTCTCAGATACTCTGGAACACTTTGGGGAGCCCCCAAAGTTAACCTGACATCCAGCTTTCACTGTCGGATACCTGTAGAAAATCATCATGACAAGAAGCACACTCGCCTCCTATGGGAAAGACGAGCCTCTCAGCAGTGAGCAGCAGGCAAGGCCAAGGTGGCTTCTGTTCAGTGAGAGGGCACCAGAGGCCTGGGGAGAGAGGGCTCAATCAGCAAAGTACTTATCTTGCCAACTTGAGGACTGAGTTTGAACACCTCAGAACCTGCATTAAAAAAAAACAGGGAGTGGTGGCTGGCACATGTTTGTAATCCCAGTGCTCAGGAGGCTGAAGCCCATGGCTCTTGGGACTCACTGGCCAGTGGGAGACCTCTTGTCAAACAAAAGGCGGGGGGTGCCAAAGATCTGGTTTCACGTGCACACACCTGTACACACACACACACACACACACACACACACACACACACACACAAACACACACACACATCTCCAAAGACCATACAAGGTCAGGTCACCAAACGCTTGATCCTGGAGCCAACTCGAGAAGAAAAGGGAGAAGAATGGGTAGACAGGGGACTTTCCAGTTCAAGAGAGGTGGGTCTAGGGTTCCCATGTGTCAAGACTTGTGGTCTGCAGAGGATGGGCCTGCATCTGCTGTGTAACCCTGAATAAGTGGCTCTCTCTCTCTCCTGAGGCCCAGTTGTCACATCTGCAGAACAGGATGACACCCCAACAATGGTGTCTGCATGTCAGGGGTGCCCAAAGGTCTCTGCCCTTCTTGCTAGAAAGGTCGGTGTCTGACTTGCTCCCCTCCCCCCTCCACCTCTTGGGAAGCTTGTACTCCACTGGGGCTTGTATGAGCTTGGAAATGTGAACCTCAGTTAGGACCCAGCTCATGTGATGGCTGGTGGCTGACCTGGATCCCTGGGAGGCAGCCACAGGATGTCGGCGGATGGTACCCATGAGGGAGACCACGTGGACACACGCGGCTGTAATCAATGCTGAGTGTCATGGTCGCTGCTAGCTGACACACGCCTACACAGTCGGGCTGACATCCATTTCTTGTCAAGGTGACTTGTCAGAGTAAGTTTTTCATTAAAAAGGGGATTCTTGCCAGAGCTGCAGAGTCCTATTGTCCAGGGCTCTTTGGGAGACAATGGGCTCAGAACAGCTCTGCCCAGCATCTGGGTAATCTGAGGCTGGGGAGGGGGTTCAGGATGGGGGATAGGGGCTGCTTTGAGTCTGGCCTTTCTGAGGTCAAGGGCTCACAGGCTTCTGAGGGATGATTCACATGTGAGATAGCCCCCATAGGCGCTTGTGTTTAGACACATTTTCAAAACATTTTTAAAAACATTTTTCTTGTATGGGCTTGTGGGTATGCATGCCACAGTACTTGTGTGGGGGTCAGAGGACGACTTGCAAGAGTCAAGTCTGTATTTCTATCACGTGGAGTCTCAAGACTGAACTCAGGTTGTCAGGCTTGGCAACAAGCATCTTTCCCTGCTGAGCCATCTAGCCAGCCCTCTTGTGTCTGGATACTTTGTTCCATTGTTGCTTTGGGAGGTTGTAGAACCTTCTGAACTGTGGCCTGGTGAGCAGAAGTGGTTTGTTGACAGGGGTAGCCGCCTCTTGACCTCTGGGATGGTAGGAACCACTTCTGCCACCATGAACTCCACCACACGTTCCGAAAAATGACGGACATGCTCTTTGAAACCGTGAGCCAGAATAAATCCTTCCTCTCCTGATGCTGCTTGTCAGGCATTTGGCCATGGCAAGGAGAAAGTAATTCAAATAGGAGATCGGTAACTGAGGAGTGGGGCCACTGCCCTGACAACTGTGGCAGTGTGGGTCCTTAGGCCCTTGTGATGGTTAGAGATAACTGTTAATTTGACAGTAGACTCGCCTGAGAGATGGGCCTCTGGGCATAGCGGGGAGGTTGTTTTCATTATGTTAATTGATGTGGGAGATCCATCTGAATTGTAGCAGGCACAATTTTCCCAGCAGGGGATTTCAGATTGTCCAAAGGCAGCTGGGCATTAGCTTGCTTTTACCTTTCTCTGTTTCCTGACTGTGGATGCCGTGTGACTAGCATCTTCACACTCTTGTCCCATCATCAAGATACCTTTAACTGGGAGTTAAAACCAATGCTTTCTCCCTGAAGTTGCTTTTGTTAGGGGAGGTTTTTTTTTGTTTGTTTGTTTGTTTTTTTGTTTTTTCCACAGAAGCAAAAAAGAAAACTGAGACAGCCTTTAGAACTGGAAGAGTTTGAAGCTGTGCCATAGGACATCCTAGCTGTTGTAAGCAGAGCTTGGGCAGCTGGGCAGCTCGAACGATGATATGATTATAGGCAGTAAAGATGGTGCTCGTGACCTTTCATGGGGAGCAGGGACTTTGGGAATTACAGAAAACGTGTCACTAGGGGCAGGCCTTTGAGAATTAGAGTGTGGCCACAATTCCAATTCTATTTTTTGTGTCCTGGCCTCCAAGAAATGTGCTTCACCTTCCCTACCATGATGGGCTATTCTCTTTAAGCCAAAATAAGCCTTCTTTCCTTCCATCCTTCCTTCCGTTGCTTCTGTTGGGGGTTTTGTAACACTGTAGAGAAAAGCAATGAACACAGTCTGGGCTGTGGTGAAGGTACCTTGGAGCTTGGTGCTTTGGTCAGCTCAGGGCACCAGCAATTTGCCCAAGGTCTCGCAGCCTCTTGGAGAGTCAGGTCTGGAGGCAGCTTTCTCAGGAGTGAGTGTGGAAAGCGCAATGGCCTCCATGGACCCTGTTCTGGGACTAAGATGTTGTGTTGGCTAGTTTATGTCAACAGAAACTAGAGTCACTGGAAAGGAGGGAACCTCAATTGAGAAAACATCTCTGCAAGATCCAGCTGTAAGGTGTTTTCTTAATTAGTGATTGAGAGTAGAGGGCCCAGTTTATTGTAGGCAGTGCCACCCTGGGCTGCTGGTCCTGGGTTCTATAAGAAAGCAAGCTGAGCAAGCAAGAGGGAGCAGCCAGTGAGCGGCACCCCTCCATGGCCTCTGCATCAGCTCCTGCTTCCAGGTTCCTGCTCTGTCTGAGTTCCTGCCTTAATTCCTTCAATGGTGGACTACAACTCGGAAGTGTAGGCCAAATAAAGCCTTTCCTTCCCAGCTTGTTTCATCACAGCAATAGAAACCCTAAAACAGATGTGATGGTCCATCCTCTCTGTCAACTACAGGGGCTTTAGAATCACCTAGGAGACATATTTCTGGGTAGATCCATGAGGAATTTCCAGAGAGGTTTAATGGCAGAGAAGATCCTGGTCAGGAAAGCTGCCCACTCACAGAATGGTTGCTGGGTGCCCTCTGAGCCCGTCCTCAGTCAGGTCCTGGGACCTCAGAGGGACTCACTTTCCTGGCATAGAGATCTTCAACCAGCTGGCAGCTCTGTTCTCCTGTGTCCTGGGGACTCGGGTAGTAAGTGACATGGTATGCTGGCCTTCCTGAGGACTCTGTAGAGAATATAAAGAGATGCTGAGCTTGTCCTGGAAGTCCTCAAGCAGTACTAGAAATGCCCCCATTGCCTTCTCAGATGAGGCTGGAGATGTGGGAAGGGCTCCTGGTGTCACTGTTGCCAGAGTGTGGGTTGGGTGGAAGGCACATGGGCTACGAGCCACCTTAGAGACCATTGCGTCCAAGCCTGCCTGCTTCAGAAGATGGAAGCTGTAGCTCAGGAAAGACAATGGAGTTCTCAGGACACACATGTCAGCTGCAAAGCTGGGACTAAAGTAGGCCATTGAAAACCCTGAAGGCTGTGCCTTCTCACAGACCAGCAAAGAAAAGCGCGGAGGGTTGGGGTCTGGAGCCGGAGGAAGGTGAGTGCTTTCTGAGGGCTCTGGATTTATACTCATGGCCTCTATTATTTAGGGCCTCAGTTATAGAAAGCCAGACTCCGATCCTGTCAGTCAGCTATAATCAGGAATCACACCGTGTCCCTTCAAAAACTATTCACAACAAAAAGGCCCTCCCCGCTCCCTGTCCCCTGCGGTTGAGGCCTGTGTGAGTCACTTAGAGATGTCCCAGCTGGAGCTGTCTGCTAAAGCACAAAGACCTGGTGCCAACAGGGAGAGAGGACTACCACGCTAGGCGTACTGGGCAGGGGCTATGAGGCAGGCCTGTGTTGAAGGCTGGACTGGGTGTTCTCATTCAAATATCATACAAACGGTGGGAGGCTGGCATTATCTAACCCCCAAATTACAAAGGAGCCATTGGAGGCACCAGAGACAGATGCACTTGCTCCAAGACATAATAGCAGGCACCCAAGCCTGACTCACACACAAGGCTAGGTTATTCAAGATCTGAAGGTTTTTATCATATCAAGGTGTCTCTTAGGAAGACAGAGAGAGAGAGAGAGAGAGAGAGAGAGAGAGAGAGAGAGAGAGAGGGAATTGTCTCAATGGGGGGCAAAGGCTGGGGAGAGGTGGCAGGAGGAATGGAAAAAACCAGTTACTCCCCGGTACCTTCATGCTTTGACTTTCACTCCGAGTCCCACACTGAGCTGAGCCCCAGTTGAACAGTACAGTGGTGCCATTTGGGTGAGCCCAGGGGGCTAAACGTCTAAATGGGGAAACTGAGGTTCAGATAGGCTTAAGCAACTCCTTAGGCTAGCTACTGTGATCAGGCTGTAGTCTGGAGCTCTGTTCTGTCCCTGTCATCCCAGAAATAACTGTGGTTCGGATAGAATTCCAGTGAGCCCCGTCCTTCTAGAACTCTGGAGCTGAATGTGGTCCCCCCCCACTCCCATTGCAAGCTTTTAACTCATAACTCAGTCTGGGGACTAACTCATAACTTTAGTGGTGGGGACTTCGAATAGTGATTAGGATAAGGTAGGCTCACCAGGGTAGAGGCCCCAGGCGATTGAATGCTGATGGCTTTATAAGAAGGGGGGAGGGGCCAGAAGATGCACCTGAGAGCGCTCTCTGTACCCTTGTGGGTCCTCTGTGCCGTCTCAGGACTCTACCTCCAAGAAGGCCACCAGACATGGTGCCTTGACCTTGGGCCAGAACCCTGAGCCAAAATAAGCCACTTTCTAATGTTCCCAGTCTGTAGTATTGTTATTTGAAGCAGAAAATGCTGTAATTTAGTGATTTCAGCATGCAGATTGGAGTCTTGGTTCTGGGCCCAGCTGGGCCCACAGATAGCCAGTCCTTCTCCATTAGTGAGTGACAAGGGTCAGTGGAAATTTCCAGGAGGACTGCAGTGCCTGGAGGGTGCATGAACACATATGGGCACACATCAGCTCACCTTTCTCTTCCTTGTAGCCCTCCTTTCTCCTCGGCCCTCCATTCTCACTGCCCTACCCCATTCTAACCTTTCGTCTAACCTCCCCAGGGTGGGGTGGGGAGGAAGCTGGCAGGGACATTCCAGGTCCCCTTCTTCAAGCAGGTGGAGAAGCAAAACGCTGCCTTGCCTCCTAGCCCTGCACCCTACCCTCCATCTCAAATAAGCTCCTCTCCCATGGATTGCCATGGCAGAGAAGAAAGGAGGGGGGGATTATTTCTGTTTTGCTCCTAGAAAACTTTAAAATGCTATCACCATGGAAACTGCTCTGAGCAGCCATCGAGTGCTTTTGGGAGGGAGAGAGACAGGCAAGGGGAAGGGAGGAGGGGGAAGAGATGCTCACAGGCCTCCTAGCTTCCTGGGCTCCACTCCATTTCTCAGTTTAGGATCTCCAGCAGGTCCAGGCTTCCCCCCTTTGAGGTGACCTGGCATATCTGGGGTCTCTGGGATCTGCTCCTGCTTTATAATGAGCCCCTTCCCCCAGCCTCACTGAGTCTCTATGTGAGCAGCAGGCTAAGTATGAAAGAGAAATGAGCACGAAGCTAAAACACAGCTGGCCTTTTCCTCCAGAGGAACTTTCTGGCTGCAGAAGGAGGAATGGACACTCTTTCAGAACCCACTAGTAACATGTGCCTTTAGCTACACTGCCCTTCTGCATCCTTCCATCCATCCTGTCAAAAAGATAGCTGTTTTCTCATTTTATAGAGGAAGAAAGTGAGAGCAGGAAAGCCAAGAAATACCCTTCCCAAGACAATGGGAGCAGATCCTACCTGGACTCAGAGGTAGGAGAGATGATATTTGGAAGGAAATGTTTAAACAGGAGGGGAAAAGCTTCTTGCAATTTAACTAGCATGTGCTTTCTTTCTCACAGAGAAAGGGAAAGAAAATACAGCATTTTCCAACATGGGCTGTGTTATGCTGCAGTAACAAACAAACAGCCAGTGACTTTCTCAAGGATGCTCTACCAGCTAGCTGATGGAGGAGCTATACCTGCAGAATTCAATCTACTGTGTTCCAGGCACTACTTGAGACACTCTGGAAACTCAGAATTCTCACAGTCTTGTTTTTACTCCCCATTCACAGAGGAGGCTCAAGTTACAGAGTTTCCCCAAGGTCCCACAACTGAGAGTTGACAAAATGTCCTGGAACAACCAGAACTGACCTCAAGGTGCCATGAGATTGAGTAGAAGGGGCAGATGATATTGAGTATAATTTATAGGGAGATTTGGGACAGGAGTGTCGGTCCTGATGGCAGCAAGACCAGTGGATGCCAGCTACAAGGATCAGAAAGGAGTATAAGACAGTCAGGACAAAAGTGACTTCATCCAAGACAGGATGCAGTTGGTTGGTCCGGAGCCAACATCAAAGGCTTCTGGCACAGCCCTGGATCCAATGACATTCCTGTGGCACTGGAACATTTTATTCTATTAATAGCATGCAGGGAAACTGTTGTGTGAAAGACCAGAGATATTGACTGGCAACTATGGTGAACACAATGCAAGACATCCACCCTCAGGCTAAGCTGAATCCATATGCAGAGCCAGCATGAGAGATGTAGAGCAAGGCTGATATTTGAACCCAGGAGGGTCTGATGTTGACGCTCCTACATCTTTTACACCGGCGTAGACTGAGGCTGGTCCCCTCATCTTGAGGATTCAGAATGAAGACCCAAGTCACAGCCTTGTTGCCTTTTAATGCTGTCTCAAAGTCCTAGTCAACACTGGAGATCTTGGCCAGCAGAAGAAATGGCTCAGTGAATACCCTTCCCAAGGACGTGACAGCTGGAGCAGGTCTTACCTGAGAGGTAGGAGAGAGGATGCCTGGAAGGAAGTGTGTAAACAAAAGGGGAAAGCTTCTTGCAACTTAACTGCCACATGTTTCCTTTATCAGAGAGAAAGAGAAAGGAAATTGTGTAATATTCAACACGGACTAAGTTATGCTACAGTAACAGTATCCCTAGATAACTGTGGCTTAGTATTCTGATGTCTATTTCTCATTCATGCTACATTGCATTAGCTGGGTACCTTCGCTGAGTACAAACAACTGGGAATAGTGGCTCAAAAACAAAAACCACTTAACATAAGGTGTTAAATGGGTACCTGACCTTTTTACACTGTCATCTAAAAATGTATTGGGTACAGCTAAACTGGGACTCATAAGGCTCAAGAGATGCCGGGTTAATAGTTCTTAACAATTCTCTGGTTAGCTGGGGCGTGGCTCTGGACTGCTCCAGTTCAGAGGGGGTCTTGGTGGTTTAGTGGCCCTGTTCAAATGTCTGGCATGGCTAGGGGACAGCAGGGACCCTTCCATTTGTACTTTCTCAGGCTACTAGAGGCTTGCTCACAGTGACGTTAGTACTTCAAGCTGAGAAAAAAGACCAGATCCAATGTGCATGTCTCTGTTTCCTCCTTTTCTGATGTCATATTGACCCCAAGCAAGGTCCACAGTAGAGAAGGTCAGGGGTCATGTGGAGGGACTCCATAGCCTCACAGAGGGTATTAGTAGGGGGCTAAGCATCATCATGGCCATCTTCCAACCTTCTGATGTGTCTCCAGATTCCTGCTCCTTTGGAAGGACTAACCAATATCCTCCTCATTCTGAAGGGTGAGGGCCTCGCTATGGCTCCACTATATCACTGTGTTTGACAAGGGCAGAAGAGGACATGCTAAATAGTACATGAGCTCTTAGAACCTCACAAGAAGTGACACATGACCCTGGGCTTGCACTGGTCAGAGCAGATCATAAGGCCATGTTCAGTTTCATAGGGATGAAGAAGTAAGACCACATACATCTGGAGAACAGCAGTAATGACTAGGCAGGCATCGTTCATGCATGGTTTCTACCTGCTGGACCAAACTGCAGGCCTCATGGTGTGTTTGCTGGGGATGGGGATAATCTCTTAGGTATTAGAACAGAGCATCCAAGTCACCCACCCAACCCTATCCATTTAACAAGAGGTACAGCCTGGCCTGGGGCCTAGGGAGTCTGACCTCAAAGTGGCATGCCTCCCCTCCCCCTCTTCAGAGAGCATAGAATAGATGCTGGGAGGTGACTTGCTCTCTTGGCCATTTACCCCTTTGATCCTGGTTCCTTAAATGCCACCATAGATAAGAGGTGAGAAAATTTAGCTGGACTAACTTCCTCCCCTCATGGAGCTATGCTTTGGGGCATCTCTCTCTGACACCAAAGGTCAAAGGATCTTTAAAGCTTTGCTTATGAAAAATGGGCAGTTTGGAAATTAAATAGGCTCGCAGGGTTCCCCAAGGATCAAAGGAGCTGGGGGCCACTGTCCTCACCCCTGGATTTCTCAGAAAGCCTAGTGGGCCTGTTAGCCTCTCAGGTGTTTCTGCAGGAGACACACAAGTGCTCAGAGGGGAGCAATGAGTCAGACGTGCCCTTGCTCTGGAGGACGTTCCTCTCTTGGCTGCTTCTGGGGCCCCAGACATGATGTCAAGGACTCCAGGACCCACACAGAGAAGCTTCTGTATATAGTAGAGCTTGAGGGGAGGCCACAAGCATTTTAAGTCACCCATGGCTCTTATAGTACCCAGTTTGTTTCACTCTAGGACACTGGGATCCAAACAACTAGGGGACAAGGCCCAGACATCTCTTTGCTCTCACAATTTTCAGAGACCCAAGCTTGGCTACTATATGCCTGTCATACAGTCCCAGGTTCTTTGGGCTACTTCTAAGGGACAAGAATCTCACTACTTCCAGTGAGTACCTGTCCCCAACCCCTTTCTTATTATTTAGCTCATGAAACTAATGTATCACCAATCACATGGGGCCAGCATATGCTGGGTTGCTGCGTCCTGGGTTCAATGACACCCCAGTGGCCTTGGGAGGCTAGGCAGGAAGGCAGTGCTATATGAGCAGATGGACAAGGCCCAGCCTGTCATTCAGAGATGCTGGGCCTGTACTTGTACTAGCTTCCAGAAAGTACAACTATTTATAAAACATGAAGTGTGCCAGCCTGGGACATCTGCTCCCTCTGCTGGGGTGGTCTGGTGCTCATAGGGCCTTAGTTTGAGCTTCCTGGAGCCTCATCTGCCCCATCTCCCTATCCCCCAAACCATCTTGGGAATGGTTGAAGATGCTGTTTTCTCTAATCATTTTATCTTTCATACCCAGCTTCTAGGGAGAAGGGGTGTTTCCCTGGGCAGGTGACATGAAGCCTTGCTGCCCCTCGGACTGTACTGGCTTCATCCTCTCATTCTGAGATGCTTTCTGGCCACTGACACATCTCCTCGGACTGGCACTGTTCTGGTGGCAGGGACTAGGATCCATCTGCATAGGTCCATGCAGCCTGAGGCATAGCACATCGGCCTGGAGCCGGCTGTGGAACTTTCTGGAACAGATGCAGAGACCGAGCTTAGCATCCTGCCCCAGGGGGTTTTCTGAGCTAGTCTGTTCTCACTTAGCAAATGGGTGGGAAGGAGATTTGCTCTTCAAGGTGGTGAAAATATTCCATGTCATCCAGGGTGAGACTTCCACTGTTATGTGAGTCCCTGAGCTCTGAGCCTGTGTGGAAACAGATGAACACAGAACCATATGTCTGAAGACTTGGGCTCTCCCACTGTACTGCAAAGAGACAGGAACTTAGCTCTCTGCAAGCCTCTGCTTCATCACCTGTGCCATCTTTATTGTGACAGTGACATCTGTGGCTCTCCCTCAGGCCCTGCTGAGAGATCTAGGTGGGTCAGTGAAGAGGGAACTGTCCCATGCTTTGAATTTTATGCAAGTAACGACCATGCCTGGAGCAGGTAAGTGATTTCCTATGTAAAAGACGCAAGGGTGGAGAGGTTTGAAATGAACAGACCCCAAAAGATAAACTAGAGGCCAGTGGATGGCTCACTGGAAAAAAGCACCCGCCTCAAAGCCCGACGGCCTAAGATCAGTTCCTGGAACCCACATGGTGAAAGGAGAGAACTGAATCCCATAAGTTGTCCTCTCACCCCCCAAATGTGGGCCTTGGCACTCACACCTCCCCTGACACAAATAAATGCAATAAGGGATTGTAAACCGAGTTGGCTCTGAGCTACCAGCTTAGTTCTGCTCCCCACTTTCAGGAAGCTTCCCACCATGGAGCACACTGCTCTCCAATGTGGGGGTTTTCTTCCGAGAAAATGGGGACAGCATCGCATTCAGAACATATGATGAGGAAGCCAGAGTTTCTGGGGCTGCTGTGTGGGATCGCTGAGGTCACAGGGCACGCTCACAGCCGCCTGTTGGGGAGGACCTAGGATATCCCTCCAAGCACTTGTATTTGCGGTGTTATGCATGAACAAGACCAGAGGTCACCATTTGGCCTCTTCCTTGATCACTCTTTCCCTTACTGTTTTTGAAGCGCAATCTCCAGTGATCTTGGGGCTCATCCGCTGGCTCTACAACCTCTAAGTGTGGCCTTATTGGAAAAAGGGGTCTTGCCCATACTATCCAGGATGTCACTGTGAGGTCCTGTGTGTACACTGGGCCTTAAATCCAACCACTGGTGCCTCTAGAAGATAAAAGAAATGGACATCTGAGAAACACGGTCTCTTGGAAAAACACTCATAGGCTGAATGGTGTCAATGCAGCTACAAGCCAATCATGCCTGGAGCCACCAGCAGCTGTTGCCAAGGAAGACCTTCCCCTCTTGGACCTAGAGCCTTCAGGGACAGTTTAGCCTATTCACAGTGTAATTTTGTACTTCTGGCCTCCAGAACAGGGAGAGAATGTGGTTCTGTCCCCCTCCCCCCCAGTATTAACAACAGCACTGGAAATCAGAATAAGGTAGAGCTGGTGCCAACCTGACAGATCTCCATAGGGCACCGAGGATGGATGAGGAGGCCTAGGAGAGGTGGAGTCTGAGACAATCTTCTGGGAGTTGCACGGGCTGCAGGGCCAGTGTGGCTCTAGGCAGAAGAGGAGGAGCCAGAAACCTGACAGCAGTACCCCTAAACACTATTGCAAGCTCTTACTTCCTTCAGAGACATTCAAGTCCCTTGAGGAGGTCAATTACCTGGGTCTGTATCGAGTGGCACCAGCTTACTTCTGACCTTGGGCAGGCAGGTTTCTCCCTCTGGAAGCCATGTTCCCTGCTGAGCACAAGCCTGGAAGCAGGAGTCTCAGGGAAGCTTTCCTCCTGGTAAAGGGAGGGAAGCCTCTCAGCCTGCTGTGGTTCCAGATTAGACTGAGCGGAATGTTCTTGGCAGGAAAAAAAAAAGAGCTCCTGGGTTCTCAGGAGAACGTGCCTATAGACACACAGGGGAGGGCTTGGCTAAAGACAGATTCAGTCTTCCAGGGAGGGTGGAAAGGACAGAGCGCCCCCCCCCCCAAGCCCGCAGTGTGCAGTGGCACTGGAAAGGGCCACAAAAGGTCAGCTGATGGAGCTCTGCTGGCCCTGCCATCTATCTATCTGTCTATCTATCTATCTATCTATCTATCTATCTATCTATCTATCTATCTGATTTTTAAGTGTGTGTGTGTGGGGGGAGTGGATGCAGAATCCAGAAGAGGACATCCAGTCTCCCTGGAGCTGGACTTACAGGTGGTTGTGGCCTGCTCACACGGGTGCTGGAAGCAAAACTCTGGTCCTCTGCAAGATCAGTACAAAGAAGTGGGTGCTTTTAACTACAAAGCAATCTTTCCAGGCCAGAGCAGTAAAAGAATTTAGTAGTAAGTAACATCACATTAGAGGTAGGGCGTTTTGCCTCCCTCAGAATCTGAAGATCAGGCTGGAGCAGGATATGCTAAAGATGGAGGGCGGCAGGGGATACAGGGGAGGTCCAATGAAGAGGACTGAACTGAGCAGGCTGTTGGGTGACCTGGGACTGCTGGCTCAGGACAGTGAGGAGCTGGAGCTGGGCCTTCCTCAGGTTGTGGGGCATTGTAGTATTTCCTCGGTGTGACCCAGCATCTGAAGAAAGCAACTTAAACAGTCAGGATAATGAGAGATGCATGCCTGTGCTCCGTTCACTTTCTCATTTGGGGGCACATTGTCTCAAATAGCTCAGGCTTGCCCTGACTATTAAGGATGATCTCCATTTCTGATCCAGGAGTTACAGGCATATGCCACCATACCTGGCTTGTGCAGTGCTGGGAACCGAACTGAGGACTTTGGGAATGTTAGGCAGGTGCTCTACCAGCTGAGCTGTATCCCCAGCCCCGACTTTCTCCTTTTCATTCAGCTTAAGACCTCAGATAGTGGGTTGCTGCTGCCTACATTCAGGGTGGTTTTTCCCTCTTTAGTTAAGCCTTTCTGGAAAGGCCTTTGCAGACAAGCTCAGAGGTGTGTTTCCATGGTGATTCTAAATCTGTCATGTGGATGATGAAGATTAACTGCTATGGGCACCATTGCCTGGGTAGGGCCAGGAAAACTCCAATGCACAGCTTGACTGCCACCCTGCTGTGCAGTCTCGGGCAAAGCATTGCACCTCTCTGATCTGTTTCCTTGTCTTTAGTTATACATAAGACACATCTCACACAACCCAGTTGGCTATAATACAATCCTCACCCCTCCTCAGGGTGATGATGACATCCAAGGACAATATCTCAGCCCCTCCGGGCCTCTTCTGGAGAAGGATGTGGCTCTCTGCCAAAAGTCTGGCAGCCAGCTACACGTGGAACCTCTCTCCTGGGGCTGATGCTAGTCTTTCTGCAAATGCCAGGTGTGTTTTGGGGACAGCGAGACCATCGCTGGTGGTGCCATGCAGAGGCAGAGACTGCTTCCAGCCACCGGTGCAAGGATGGAGGCCTCAAGGCCCTGGCAGGAGTCAATGGTGGTGAAGCTGCTGGGGAAGGCTGTGAGAAAGGCTGGGCTTTCTGCTCCCACACTGAAGGGAAAGGCCGTCTCTGCTCCAGATGCAGGAGATGCCAGGCTTCATTACTTCCAGGGATTCTGCCCATGTTCTTGCTCTTGATTCAATTAAAACAATCTGAGGTAATTAATTGAATTTGTTATTTGATTAATAAAGATAGGAATTTGGCTAAGTTGCCGTGAAGGAGGAAGCCATGTTGAGACCTGAGGACAGAGGATCCTGGGAGCCTCATTTTGCTCCTGCTTCCAACTCTGGCTTGCTCCTCCTCGTTCCTTTTGTGTACCCACTGTGTCTTTTCTGAGTCCCCTCTCATTCCAGCGAGGACAAAGAGACGGATCCTCAAAGTCAGGGGTGTGGATGAGAAGTTTGAGGAGGTGGCTAAGGAGCAGTGCGATCTGTGGGGGGTGGGAAGTGAGAGCAGGAGGAACCTCCACACACCTGCAAAGGGCTTCATGCCGGGAGGGCAGAGGCTGGGCAGGCTTGAAGAGTCTAGCACAGGAAGACTTAGGCCAAGTACATGGTAGAGAGCAGGGCAGGGGTGCTGTCTGTCTAGAGAAGACTAGGCACACGTGGAAGCTGTCAGCATTGGCTATGGGTCTACCAGGGAGGAAGTCCAGACTAGACCGCAGTGTAGGGAGTCACCGTGCATCAAGGGTTAAAACTTTGAGAGCCTCCTAATATGGCCCTTCAAACCTAGCAACTCCACAAGATTCAGATCTGTAAACTTGATTAATGTACACAAAACTAAACACCCATAAATATATTTAGAAGGCAAATGAAAAGATGGGAGAGATATTTGAAGCTCACATCACATATGAAAACTGAATTCCTTTAATATGTAAAGAACCCCACTGAGTCAATAAAGGAAAAACTCCCACATAAGAAACTTGGGGAAAGGTTTGAAAAGAACAGTTTTAGGAATGAAACCACATGTTTATTTATTCATTTCTTTTTTTTTTTTTTTTTTTTGCTTAGTTGGTTTTTTTGGGAAAGACTCTCACGGAGCACAGGAAGACTTTGAATACCTGATTCTCCTGCCTCCACTCCTGAGTGCTTCGATTATAGACGCGTACCATCTCACCCAGGCAACAAATGGCTTTTAAACATATGCAAAGTTGCTCATTCTTTTTCTATAATGAGGAAAATGCAAATGAAAAGTGGGCAGAGATTCCATTTTTATACCTAAGGTTGAGCTGGGCGTTGTGTGACTATTCCTGGGGCGATGTGAATAAATGTCTACTCACCCCACAGAGAGAACCACGGACAGACCAAAGTGAGGACGCTTTGTCCAGCGCTGTGAACCCGTGGGTCTGTTTCTTATAGAAGCATAGACGAGGGGTTGCTTACGGAGGCAGCTGCGTCCCAGAAAGCCCACCCCAGCATGGGTGATGACTTACGAAAAAGCTGGAACCCTGGATCTTCTTGCACAACTTGCAGGTAGCTCCACAGGCTAGCACCTCCTCTCCTCGACAGTCCTTCAGTTTATAGAACCTAGGGGAAGGAAGGACCTGTGAATCTAGTAAACTTCAGAGACTTCCTGGGGCTTGTGATAGTCTTGTTTCCTAGGTCTTAACAAGCTTTGTTTAGAACTTCTTGGGTGTTAGGAAGCCTACCTCAGGGATACCATTCAGAGGAAACTGCTCCACAGCGCTGAACCCCTACCTCCAGCTCTTCCGTTCTTTCTGCTTCCGGTCCATGCTGTTCTCTGAGCCTTGGACAAGGTGATGTAGCTGTGTAAGTCTTGGCATCCCTCTGCCACAGCAACAGTTGCTTGTTTTCAGTCGTGTTGCTAGTGGTTATCGGTCTCTGCAGCTTACTGTCATTTGTGCCACTAGTAGGCCTGTAGGCGCATCTTTCTTGACATTTAGATGGTATCGCATGCAGCATTTTCAACCCAGCGAGACTATTGATGCAACTCTCCCCCAACAACCTGTGACTTATGCCTTCCAACATTAGGAAAGCCAGCCAGCAGGGAAGGAGTTTCCAGTTCAGCCCCACCCTAATCTCTCTATGTCCTGTGATCAGCTCATGAATCCCCTTCAGCTGTGCGGGCTTATCTAGTTCTGGCACACAGCCAACAGCAGGAACAGTGACCTTTTTCATTTGGGAGGCTTTTAGGGCCTTTCTGGCCAATAGCTCACGGGGAGGTTACCCACCCCTGGTATTACAGTTTTTGCTTAACCATCTTGTGGCTTTAGGCACTTGTGTTTCTCCAGACACATTGGATGGCCACTGAAAATTTTTTTATTGTTGTTTTTACTTTTTCTCCCCCTAGATGTTTGTGTAAGAAATCTGTAAGAAATGCCGAGGCTTAAGTACTGATTCAGTTGTTGAGAATGCATGCTCTTGCAAAGAAAAAAAAAAACCTGGGTTCGAGTCTCAGTACCCATATGGGAGCTCACTACCCCCTTAGCACCAAGCACACAGGTGGTGCACAGACATACATGAAGGCAAAATACTCATAAACATGAAATAATAAAATAAACCTTTATAAAACCCCGTGAGATGCTCAAGCATTAGTATTATGTAACAAGACCCTTTTACAGAGAGTGTGCGAGATCTTCGAAGGCCCACCGTTGTCAATTTCAAGTATGTGTGGTTGACCCTGAGGAGCTAAGGAGATGCTGAAAAAGAAACATTATCAAGGCCCAGTATGGTAGGAAAGGATCTTACAGCTTTTATCAATTCTTTAGCCAAAAGAGCAGTGACATAGATGGAAGATGTTGCCCCATATAGCCTTTCATGATCCACGCACAATGCCCTACCACGCATGGCCTCAGTAAGGCCGGCTTGTGTTGCTTCCTCTGGCTTTCGTCCAAGAGCTTCACTCTAGCCTGCTGTGCCTACTGCTGGAGCTGGATCTCTTGTTCCGACAAGCTCTAGACCAGCACTGTGATCCTCAGTTCCTTAATTTTCTGTCAGCCACATTTGATTGCTGAAACACAGCCCCCACCCACTCCCACCACACTGCCCCGATCTGAGTGAGTGATCTCCTCTTTCAGCATACTTACCACATACCCTGGGATGGGGATGGTTGTCATTCCCTAGAACAGGCTTAATTTTTATTCTGATAGTTGCTGCTCAGGCTGTTGGACCTTCCAGGATTTGACTCACATAACAGTTGTATTTCTGTTGATTTTTTTCCCCCTAGAAACTCCAGCTTGACAGAAATCTAGCCACATTGGCCACTAAGTGGTCTGTGCAGACCCGTTTGTTTGTCTTTCTTTCATACCTTCTTCATTAGTTCAGTTGATGCTCCCAGCTGCTGAGCTTCCAGCAAGTCATGGCAGGGCCCTCCTACAGACCCAGAGCCCTGGGTACAGAGGGGTGAGTAGGTGAGGAGTTAGGACAAATACAAGTCAGATGTGTGTCTTGTGCCTATAATCCCAGAACTAGAAAGGCTGAGACAGGAGGATTGCCTTGAGTTTGAGACCATTCTGGACTATTATCCATGTAGTCTGGGGAGCCTGGGATGGGAAGACCTGAACACATTATACACTCTGTGACCTACAGCTGGGTGCACCAGGACAGAGACAGACAAGCGGTTTGTGATTAAAACCTAGTTTAGAGAGCTGGGTATAAAGAGGGATGGGATTAAAGGCACATCACTTTAATCCTAGTATTCAGGCAGTGGATCTCTGTGGGTTTGTGGCCAGCCTAGTCTACAGAGTGAGTTCCAGGCCACCCGCCACTATAAAGTGTGACTCTGACTTTAAAAACAAAACAAACAAACAAACAAACAAAAAAAACCCTAAACAACCAACAAACAAAAATCACACACACACACAAAAAGCTAAGTTAAAGCACAATAAAATGACTTATCTATTTCAGGACCTCTCAGCACTGTCACTTGTTAGAGAAAATTGTGTTTCTTTTCATATATCTGCCTTGAAACGGACTCTGAACTCCATATCTAGACAGTGATGGCTTTGACCTTCTGATTCTGCCGGCACCCCCTTAGTGCTGGGGTCACAGCATGCATTGTGGCACTGAGTTTCTGAAGTGCTGGGAATGGAGCCCACGACCTCATGCTTGCTAGCAAGCACTGAACTAACAGAAAGCCATAGTTCTAAGAACTGATGCTGTTTTCAAACTCCAGCTCACGTGACCACATTTTTATGCCTAACCTTGAAGGATTGGTTCACCTCAGAACCCCTGGAGAAGAGCTAGTCTGTCAATATCATCTACCCTGGTTCCTCTCCTCCTCTCTGCCTCTATGTGAATCTGTCAACATGGCAGTAAGCCACAGGCAAGCACTTGACCTGCTATTCTGGACACTGGGAAGCCTTTCAGCTGGACAGTGTCACACACCAAAGAAGCTATGTTAAAGCACAATAAAAACTCTAGCTCTACCTGGCATTCAAGGCTCCAGCCCAATACCAAATGCACTCTTAGAGATGCCCCTGGATCGGCCTTCCCTGCATCCCAGCCAGGCCTTTCTCCTAACTGCCTAGGATCACTGGTCTTGGGCCTGAATCTGAGCCTTTCTTCAGGGTGCCCTTCCTGACCATCTTAGCCTTGTTTCCAAACTCCTGGGGTGCTAAGAGAGACAGAAGGCAAGTAGCCCTAAGTGTTCATTCCAAATGATTGTGAAACCACACTCTGATGCTGGAGATGATAACTAGGCCCCCATTTACCAAGAACTCTGGTGGGAGCCAACCTCTCAGGAGGAACGGCCTCCAGCTTTCTCAAAGAATCCCTGTAACACTTGCACTATCCACACCTCGGGACGCCCAATCTGAGCTCCTCGCTGGTTCCAATTTTCCCTTTAACACTTCATTGTGGAAGCTGGGCATGGCAGCTCACACCTGTAACTCGACAGTTTCCACATAGAGACAGGACAATCAGGATCTCAAGGCCAACCTGGGCTAACAGGTATTTAGCATAACCAGCCCTCAAGACACAGTTTGACTTTCCAGTCAGCTTAGGCAAATCTTTTTTTCTTTTTTTTGTTGTTGAGATGGGAGGGTGTGTGTGTCTCACTATATAGCCAGGCTGACCTTGAACTCCTGATCCTTCTGCTTCTGCCTCCCATGTACTGGGATCACAGGGAAGCCCCTACTGAGCCTTTAGAGTTGTTGATGGAAATGAATCCACTTACGTTTAGGGAACAGTTCCAGCCCTATGTGAGGGCTCCGAGCTTTGAGTGATCGGCTTACCCTCACTGGACCTCAGTTGTCTCAGCTTCCAAATACCAAACAAAACATGGGAACAGATGCTACCTGGTGTGAGTCCCCCTGGGATTGTGATAATTAGATGAGATGGTGTTGATAGAAGCACGGTGATTTGTGAACAGCTCTGAGCCTCAGCTATCACGATCCCTGTTATAAGGCGGTTAGTCAGTACATAAAGGGAAGAGAGTAGGTCCCTCAGCTAGGGAAGCCTGAGGCCCTCAGGGGTTAGTTGATGATGGTTACTCCAGGCAGGGATCTGTTATTTGAAACACGGGAGACCAGACATGCTTCTCATTTTAGATTCTGGAATGTTTGCATATACATAATAAAATGTCTTAAGACTCGAGTCTAAACCTGAAATCCATGGTTGCTTCCTATATGCCTCGTGCACAGTCTAGATATAATTATAGACAATTTTTAAATGACTTGGGCACAAAACGGAGTTTCGTGGTTACTTTTTTTTTTTTTTTGTCTCTGTGACAAAGAGCCTGACAAAAGCAACTCAAGGAAGGGTTCATCCTGGCTCACAGTTGGAGGGTACTGTCCCTCACCGCAGGGAGGGTGTGGCCCCAGGGGCCCCAGGAGGCATCCACAGCCAGGAAGCAGAGAGATGAGTGCTGGTGCTCAGCCTGCTCTCTCCTCCTTCTTCAGTCCAGACCTGAAGCACATTAGATGGTGCTGCCCACTCCCTCAAAGGCATGTTCAGTATTCTGGATCCCCTCAAGTTGGCAGCTAATATTAACCATAACGCATGCTGTGGGATCTTCCACGTATGGTGTCGTGGCAGTGCTTGGAACAGCATTGGATCTGAGGATGAGGGATGAACCTGGGTTCACCGGGCACTCACCAATGTGCCAAGTGCCTTGCCCAAAACATGATGTGCTCTTAGCTGCATGAGCCGCCTTTCCTATCAGCCAGGCAGATTGACTGTCATACACCACCTCTGAGTCAAAGCCATGGTACAGGTGAGTAATCTGAGGCTCAAACAGCCTGGATGCCATTCCAAGGTCACGAGGCTCCAAAGGAACACTGTGGGTTCCAGGCCAACCCTTCTTTCCGTTACCTTGTCTTTGCCTCAGCTATAGGTCAAAGAGGAGCCTCTGACCTGTCTGTGTTTCCTCCTCTCCTCCCCACCTCTATCCAGCGCAGCACCACAGGGTCTGACCCAGAAGGGAAGCCTCTCTCTTTGGGCACACATTACTTCCAGGCTTATCTCCCCTCCTGTGGCATGTGGTGTGCGGTGTTAACTGACAAGGAGATGGCCTGAGAGAGAAGCAAGTTCATTATCTGGCAGGAGGTTTAGCCCTTCCTGAGGCGCCACAGCACCCTCGGATATAGCTGGCTGGACTCTAATTGCTGCCCCTACTCTTTTCTTCCAAAATTGGAACACTGAGCTTGTAGACAGGGCAGGAAAAATCGAAAGGTCCCAGGACCTGGTGGCCAAGAAGGTGATGAAGAAAGCCTGGATTGAGAGTGTCCTGAGAGGGCCCTGCCTCCTCAATTCTGGACTGCCCTGCCACTCGTCAGACATCACTCATTAGCCCTGCCCTATCCATGATGATCCTTGCCGCTCCCCGTAACAGGGGTCTCCAGCAGGAAGCCACCTTGATCCTGAGATGCTATCGTGGCCTCCGTGAATGCCCAGAATCCAATTAAAGCCTCCATTAGAGTTGAGGAAAGGGATGTGTCTGGAGGTGATGAAGAGGGACGCACTTCTAATTAGACATATGGCCACCCACGCCTGTCCTCTCTAGATAACCTCGCCGGATCAAGTGGAGAAGTAATTAAATCTCACCAGTCCTACAGAGGCTGCGCATGTGGTTCTATCCACATGAGCTCCGCCCCCTCCCAGCTCCTGGGTCCAGATTGATTTCAGATTGAGGCCAGTCAATTCCCTCTAAGCAGGAGGCAGCTTAGAGGAAGGCCAGCAGACATGATGGTCAACTCACTCCCACCCCAGTTCCAACAGGCTGGGAGCTCCTTAGGAGCATGGACCAGGTCAGTTGGCCTTGTCCTCCTCCGATGGGAAATAAAGGCAACTGGGAGCTTGTGCTGTGTGTTAGGCAGCCTGCCTGGGACAATATGGGGTGAATAGATAGGGCCATCTCAGCCTCTCTCTGGACCTACCTTTACAGCTTTATCTTTCTATCCTGGGCCTTTCCCAGGTTCCACGCTTGAGGCTGGAAACCGGGTACCAAAAGTTATTTGGGAATTAACACATCATACCACATAGACAGGGAAAGGCCCTGCAACAGACAAAAAGCAGCAATGGGAGTAAAAAGATGAGTTCATGCAAGAAGTTTCAGGTACGTAACAGTGGGCAGGTCTCCAGGAAGATTTTTTTTTTTTTTTTTTTTGAGACAGACTCATAAATCTGAGGCTGGCCTTAAACTATGTAATCAAGGATGACCTTGGAATTCTTTTAAAAAATATTTACTGATTTATTTTATGTGTGCCTGGATGAGTTTTATGTATGCCAAATGGATGCATAAGCCTACAGAGGCCAGAAGAAGTCAGCAGGGCCCCTGGAACTGGAGTTACAGGCACCTATAGAAACACTGTGTAGGTTCTGGGAACTGAACTTGGGTCCTCTGGAAGAGCAGTCAGTGTTCTTAACCACTGAGCCATCTCTGCACTTCAGACTTTAACTTCTCTCCTGCCGCCACCTCTTGAGTGCTGGTCTTGCAAGCATACACCGCCATTCCTGCTTTGTGCTAGGGACTGAACCCAGGGCTTGGTGCATGCTGGGCAAGCCCTCTACCAACCAAGCCACTAGACAGGGCAGGAAAAATCGAAAGCTCCCAGGACCTGGCGGCCAGGAAGGTGATGGAGAAGGCCTGGCCTGAGAGTATCCTGAGTTTTAAAAGAAGTATCGAGGAAAGAATGGGTGGACTGGATGTGTGTGACTGTCAGTCACCTTCTCTGGCTTGGCGACGTCTCAAGCTCACAGGCCCACTCCTCAACCCGAGCGCGCATCAGTGTCCTCATAGGACAATTGTGAACAACCTCTGTAATTTCTTTTTCTTTTCTTTTTTTCTTTTTTGGAGACAGGGTCTCACTATGCAGCTCTCACTCTGTAGACTCACTCCGTAGACCAGGAAATTGGCTGGCTTCAAACTCAGAGGCCCACCTGCCTCTGCCTCCTGACGCTGGGATTAAAGGTGTGCACCACTGTTTCTTAAACCACTGAACATGTTTCACATCATCCAGCAGCCCTTCCCCCGGATACCACCGAAGAGCAGAAAATGCACACGTTCACACTAAAACTCATTTCTGATCAGAGAAGCAATGATCACAATGGCCTCCAAGTGAAAAATTTACAAAAAAACATACATTTCACTTTTGAATGTGTGGACACAACATAGGGACTTCCATTCAACTCTAAGAAGTATGTACATGCATGCATGCCATGAATGAGTGAGTGAATGAAAAAATAAATAAATGTGGCAATTTTTTTTCCTTTTCTCCTAAAGCCTGGTAACTGGTAAAGAATCATCCCTTCATCTCTCCCTCCTGCTTTCTGACTTCATTTCAGCTCATATTTCTGGTAGTTATACTTTGTGTCCCACAGTGTACCACCACCGGGGACACAAGAGAGTGCGGGACAAACTCTTCCTTCAGTCTGTTTCCTGTGTGGCCAGAAAGATGAGCATCAGTAGTAACTAACCAGGGAAGCTGGCCAGCTGTGTGCACTGATAGCGGAGCTGGAGCGGGAGGGAGGAAGATGAGGCACAGGTCTCCTGAAGTAACGCCACTGAGGGTGCCTGAAGGAGGAGCGATGCTAGCAGCTAAGGAAGGTGCTTGGATACCAGGAGCCACGCTCCAAAGGTTGAGGCAGGAGCTGGCTGGGGTTTCTGAGTGGGAAAGGCAGTGGTAGGGGGAGGCGGGGAAGGTGACTGAGAATGTCAGAGGCCATGGTTACAACTTCAGTGGGTGTTCAGCGTGAAGAGAGGCTTTTGGGGTGTCCGAGCACCACCCCAAGCTCACACTTAAACTCCTTACATCTTCAGGATCGTTCACTAATTGGCCTCCATTCTTGTTTCAGAGAAAGGATGAGCTGAGATTTGGGTAAGTGATCATCTAGCTGCCCAGCCAGGAGTGGCCTGGCCTGTGGGTGGGGAAGAGGGGGATATGAACCCAGGCAGACCCGGGTGCAAAGTTTCCCGCCACTTCATAGCTGTGTGGCCTCCAGCAGGTCACCTAGCCTGTAAACTGGGGCTAATGGTGACCTTGGAAGCCATAAGGTCCTGTGGGCAAAAGCACTTTTGTGGCAGCTGACCTTTCCTTTTGAGCTGATGGCAGCTGCTCCTCCGGTCAGTTTCTTCTCCGAGCACTGGATGCCATGGCCTTAAAGGCAGAATCTTACTGCAGCTCCGTTCTCCTGGAGCGCAGTTGGCCTCACCAAAGCATCAGGGTTCACGTGGTACTGGCCTGCCCCCCTCCATCCTTGCATGTTCATGGCTGCCATTGGTGATTTCCGCCCACCTCTCCAGCTTGCCTTCTGGACCCATACAGCTCCACCTCTTGGGGGGGTCTACAGCAGGCAGAGCCACCCTATCACGTGGAGACCTGTAACACCAGCCCCTCAGCCCAACTGCAGAAGGCAGAGGGGAGACCTTGGCAGGTAGTCGAGTGTGGTGAGAGCTGCCAGCTGGGCTAAAGCTGGAGCCGTGCAGGGAGACCCCAAGGGCCTAAGCAGATGGCTTCCTTCAGAGTCTAATTATCCACCCACCTAGAGCCAGCAGGTGCTAAGGACAGGGAGCAGAAAGGGAGCAGAGGGCTATCTTGGGTGTGGCTGGACAGAGTTCGTCACTGTGGCTCTGTGTGTGCCAGCTCACCTGTGCTCCCTGGTTTTCCTCCAACCTCCCGGGGTGCTTGGGAGCCCCTGGTGTGCTTGATTCATCACAGGTCTCTGGTGCCCTGCTCATAATGTGGTACACAGTTGGTGCTCAATAATTGGTTGCTACAATGAATGAATGATGGATGTGCTTGCCACTGCTTTGCCCTTCTCTTCTCTCAAGTTACTGTCAGGCATACTTTGGGGCAAAATTGAGATGAATAGTTTATCTCAGAGCCCTTCCCCCCTGGCTTCCCACAATGATCTCTGTCCTTATTTGGCAGCCTATGACCTCTTCCATCACTGTCTACCTGAGAAAATGATCAATGTATTTAATTTATATCAGACTAAAGATAACTGATAGTACTGTTACTCTTCACATACATGTTGAGGATAAGCCCTAATCCAATGGGATGAAGGCTAATGGCCAAATCCAGGCCCTTTATTGGGTCTCATCTCTTGGTGCTCCCGTGTTTGCTCTTACTGGTCCTGTGTGCTTTCCAGGCTTCACCATCACATAACTCAGTGGTTCATTAGAAGTGCAGAGGTAATAGCAGCACCCAACACAGCAAAGCCCTCCAGTCTCTGCCCCTACCTCACACACAGCTGTCACTGCTGGCCCGAGACTTACTGCCAAGTAGTCATTTTACCAATGCCTATTGTCCGGGGTCAGTTCACAGAGTAGCATTCCCTCTAAATAATGATCTCTGGGCATGCATCTGTCTGTGCTCCTCCAATCCCTACACAAGAAGGGCCCTGGGGTCAACCCAGAACCTCAGGAAGGCTTCCAAGGACTGGGTACACCATTGTCTAAAGGGTGCTAACTGCCAGCCAGGCTCCATGAGCAGAGACTTTCAGGAACTGGCTTGTGCTGTCTTCACCCAGTGCCACACCCTGGACCCTGCAACCAGCTCTCTCATGAGAGAGCTTCAGTAATATTTGCGAAGTGAGATAACCGAAAGCAGCGGAGGCAAGATTTGAACTCAGATTTGTCTGATTTTCATAAATGTGACGAATCTCTGCCAGAGCCCGATACTGCCATCCCATGTGATCGTGTGTGTGTGTGTGTGTGTGTGTGTGTGTGTGTTTGTACAGTCTTGGCTTTAAAAATATTCCTCTTCCTCCTCTTCATCTTATCCTCTTCCATTTTCTAAAGTGAATTCTTGTAGTCTAGGCTAGCCTAGAACTTTCTATGTCAATAAGGTAACCTGGAACTCCTGATTTTCCAAGTGCTGGGATCGTAGGCATGAGCCACCACACACACCTCATCTTGACAGCAACAGGTGATAGCTTTCCCAAGGTGTGGTTCTTGGTGTCTTGGTGGTGAACTTTCAAAGCATCTGTCACCTCTTAGCAGTAGCTCTCTCATCTCACCTGTAATTCAAAATTCATTTTTAAAAATGGTTTCATTGGCCCACAAAGTTGAAGGTCTAAAAAAAAAAAAAGATGACAAATTTGGACACACACTTTCACTCAGGGAATCATCACTATCTAGAGGGGAGGGAGGAGACACCTGTTCACACCTGTTAATACCTGCTCCCCCTTTGCAGCTAGACCACAGCTGTTCACCCCTTTTTTGTGGTGGTGGACCATTTAGGGAAGTCTCCTGTCCCATGAGTCTTTGCTCCCTCCACCAGGAAACCTTAGTGTCTTGACCTGAGTGTCTCCTGCAGGCAGTCAGAGCTGCTCTGCCTGGCTTCCAACTTACTGTGTAGCCAAAGATGCCCTTGAACTTCAGGTCCTTCTGCCTGTACCTCCTGAGGGCTGGGATTTCAGATGAGCACCATCATGCTTCCTCTTAGGCCATCCTGGGGGTGGAATCTGGGGCTTCCTACTCTCTAGTGAAGAATTCTGTTAACTGAGCCACACCCCAGCCCAGAAGTTGTTTTTTTTTTTCCTTTTAATTTTTGACTTTTTAAAATTTTAAGTAAGATTCATAACCTTCAAATAAGTAAACTTTGATTCCTCTGTGCTGCGGCTGGGTCTTTGTAGAAAAGGGGTTACCTCCCCAGGACGGGGGGAGTCAGACAGCAGATGGGCACTCAGACCTGAGTGGGCCTCTTAACTCCTTTCTGCTCCTCAACCTGCTTGTCTGACTGACAATTTTTTACTTGCATGATTCTTAAAAAAGAAACAAGAAAGGCCACTGCCTCTTTCTAAACGCACACACGCACGCACACACACTCCACACTGGTTTGTCTCTCTGAAGAGTCTAGCAGGAGGATTAAGTGAGCACATAATGTACAGATATTATGCCAAACAAGAGAGTACACATGAGCTTCCGCTTCTGATGCTCAAAAGTTCTCTGACTCCCCCTGCCCTGCCGCCTACTCCATCACTGTCCTCTGTGTCTGTGGCTGACGGAGCTGCTTATACCCTGCTGCTGTCCAGCATGGAGAGAGACTTCTGGATAGGTGTCAGCAAGCCAGACAAAGACCTGAGAACAAGCTCCTGTCTCTGTTTCCTCCTGACTGTGTGCTGCTTCACACACACGGAAGTGTGAAGTTGGGGCATCATAGTTTGGAACCTCTGTCCTTGATGTGTGATTCCCAGAAAAGATGGGCTTAATCTCCTGCAGTGGAACTGTGTGGTCCAGGGCTGGAGCTGGGAGGATAGAGGCAAATGAGCTCTAGGGTCTTTAGAGGAATGACAGAATAAGCTGTGTATATGTTGGGATTCTAACATCTATTAAGACTTATCTGATTTCACCCTCAGAAACGGTGTAATTGATGCTGGGACTGGGCGTAGCGAAAAGTGTGAAAGAACAAAGTCAAGGATAAATTGTGGCCCAGGACCTTGGGCCTGGAAACTCAGTGGTTACCAAAAGTCCACCTAAGTTGGTGGTTTTCCAGTTCATTGTCTCACGCTGATGGACATGAAGAGCTGATGGATGAGAAGCTTGTGTGGGAGTATGAAGGTAAGTGCAGATCTCATTCAGAGAAATTATGGAAGAGTGGGAAGTTACAGACAATAGAAGAGGTTCCCAAGAGAGGAAAATTAGTGGGTGGCTTAGTTTTGATAGAATGACTGGGGTCTTTTCTCTTGAGATTGGTTAATTCCCTGGGCCTATTGCAAGTCCAACTGATGGATGAAGGGCTCACAGATCTGTAAATGACCCCACAGCCCATATGGAGAGATGACTGTGTGCTGTTCACACTTGGCTCACCCAGCTATGGGTGGTTGGGACCTCACTTCCCACCTCTGACTCATACTTTGTTACCTGCTCACCTTCACCGTCTGCTCGTTAACCTGCTAATCGCTGACCTCGCAGGCGTCTCTTCAGCTGTTAATTAGACTCAGTGCTCTCCGTTCTCTGGATTACATGATCAGCCTGCAGGTTCACATTGGCGGGGTGGGGGTGGAGGCAGGGGTGAGGGAGAGGCGCTAGCTCCCCACAGCCTCCAGAATGTAGCAGTTTGCTCTGGTTACTCACTGCTGTTGCCTGGCCTATGGAGCAGTCTGGGGCGGTCTCTTTTCTGTATTAGGTGGAATCTCCTTGTTAGAAGATATCTTACCCATAATTCAGTCTGTTACATTTCCTGCATTAGAAGCAAAGGGGCACGAGAGAGCAGCAGGATCCAGCTTGTGCTCCCAGGGCATCATGGGAGCCAGTCTGCCGACACAGAACCTGCTTCCCAGAGCCTCTGCCTTTTCTCTTACCTCACCAGCTTGGCAACCTCAAAGCTGCAAGCCCTCTTATTCCTCTCCCTTGGTGTTCCTGAGTATAATCGCTTTAACACCAACCTTCCTTTAAAGCCAAACAATTGTGATCAATGTGTAGTTCTCACCATCGGCCCCTTTCTTTCACTCCCTATGCTGAGCAAACTCTGCTTTATACCAGAGAGAAGTGAAAAATGTATGCTCACACAAACATGAACACACAGTATTGTGAATAGTAGTCAAAACATGGATACAACTCAAAGAATGAATAGCTAGATGAAAGATGATATTTGCAGACAACAGAATATTATTTGTCAGTCAAAAAAGAGTGAAGTATTGGTGCATTTTAGAATGCAGATGAATCTCACAAACATTGTGATGCTAAGTGACAGAAGCCAGACACATAAGGCCATTGGGACAGGAGAGAACCGGAGAAAGAGAGAGAGAGAGAGAGAGAGAGAGAGAGAGAGAGAGAGAGAAAGAGAGAGAGAGCTCAAAATGGTAAAATTTCCCCACCAGTTATATGTGAATTCATCTGTGAGTATCTACTAGATATGTCCATGAATACATAAAGGCTCTAACACGTGTGTACATATACACGGCTCTGAGCAATGTGTAGATATACCCATTGATCTATTTATGCATGTAGAGCATGTGCCCATATATTTACATGAAAATTTCATTGTGTTTGTCCGTTTCTTTTTAAGATTATATTTTGAGATGGGGCTAGGCTAGAATCTGCTCTATAGACCAGGTTTTGAACTCACAGAGATCTGTCCACCTCTCCCTCCCACCTATTGGAATTAAAGGGGAATGTCACTACACCATACTACTGTGTGTGTGTGTGTGTGTGTGTGTGTGTGTGTGTGTGTGTGTACACATGAATGCAGATGTTTGCAGAGACCAGAAGAGGGCATTAGATCTCCCTAGAGGTACAGGTGGTTCTTAGCCCCCTAATGTGTGTCCTGGGAATCAGGCTGGGGTCCTCTATAAAAGCAGTCCCTGCTCTTTACCTGCTGAGCCATCTCTCCAGTGCTTCCGTTACGTTTTATACATGTATGTTAAGCTCTCCGCATATGTTAGACTCTTCATTTAACTTTACTGAGGCGAAACCCACACATGATCTTTACCAAAAGATACATAGCAGGGTGCACTGTTCTCTCAGCTTTCTTGAGCTATAATTGACATAAGATTCCTCATGTAAACTGTACAATTCAATGGGGCCTAGCACACAGGCCCCATTAACACCTAATTAATGGTTGTTAATTCACCTAATTAACAACCGTCATCACAGTCAACCTCCCCCTCGCCCCCCTCCCCCCTGTATCTCATGTTAAGTCACTTGGTCCCTTCAGTCTTCTGGAGCCCTCTCTGAAGGTGAGGACAGAAGGGAGAGCCACCTGAAGGAGCCATTCATACCGGCTTCTTTCAGCTCAGGAAAGGCTAGGCCTGGCAGGCCCCTCCCCACAGCCTGCCACACAAACTATTTTTATGGAGTCCCTCTCCCTCGGCGCCCCCATGCCCCACCTCTGCCACCTCCAGGTTTCTGATGTTGGCTGCTGTTTTGTCCAGTCTGGACAGAGCAAGTGGGGATTGCAGAGAATGAAGTGGGGAGGAGGCCATGTGACCCTTCATTAATGACAGGTCCACACAGCATGGGGCACAGAGGCCACGCTGAGATTTGTCCCTGTGTTTAATTCATCTCGCAGGGGCTTGAGCTTAATGATATATTTATCTGCAGAAAAGAGGGGAGGCTTGAGGCAGAGAGCCACAGGGCCAGAATGATGGGGTGAGAGACAGGGGGAGCCGGAATGAGGGAGAGGCATGGAGGCTGGAGGTGAGGGGGGCATACCAGAGAGGCTTTCTAAGAAAATTCTTTAAACTTCTATGTGATAAAACAAAAGGAAACTTTCAGAAGAGAGACAAAGAGACTGGGTAGTAGGGCATGAACACAGTCGAGGCTGAAGCAGCCACATGTCTGAGTTTAATCTTGGCCTTTCCTTTTACTGAGTGTTTGACCTTGGACAATAACTAAATCAAAGATTCTCTAAAACAAGAATTAAAAGTGAAGGTACGTGGCTTGTGGATGTGCTTGCCTAGGATGTTTCAGGTCTTGAGTGTGATCCCACTATGGTATTAAAAGACTTGGGTGTGATGGTGTATGCTTATAATACTAGCTCTTAGGGCCTGGAGGCAGGAGGATCAGAAGTTCAAGGCTATCCTCAGCTACAGAGCAAATTCAAGGCTAACCTGAGCTACATGTTCTCAATAAATAAATAGAAATTTAAAAATTGTGAAATGTCCTGGCTTGTTTTACGTCATCTTGACACAAGCTAGAGTCATCTGAAAGAAGAGAACCTCAACTGAGAAAATGCATCCATTAGATCAGAGTGGTTGGTGAGGTTCAGCCCATTGTGGGTAGTTTTGGTTGGTGGGGTCCAGCCTGTTGTGAGTGGAGCCATCCCTGGGCTGGTGGTCCTGGGTTCTATAAGGAAGCAGGCTGAGCAAGCCATGAGGAGCAAGCCAGTAAGCGGCACCCCTCTGTGGCCTCTATCATCAGCTCCTGTCCTCAGGTTCTTGCCCTGTTTCAGTTCCTGTCCTGGTTTCCTTCTGTGATGCACTATAATGCAGAATTATAGTCCAAATAAACACTTTTCTCCACAGCTTGCCTTTAGTTCATGGTGTTTCATCACAGCAATAGAAACCCTAACTAAAACAGATGTAATCCATGAAGCACAGTATTCTTTTCCTATTATTTCTCTCTCCAGTTAGACTTCTTGCTATCTTGGGGAGGAGGTGCTGACATGGAGATAAGCCAATAGCTCAGACTGTCTGTAAACACTGTCCGTGAGTGGACACTGGGCAAGCCCTTCCAGGAGTGTCAGTCTGAGGAAGAGCTGGACAGCAGCTGGGTGTGAGGCTGGGTGGGTTGGTAGTGGTGTCTGGGAGTATCTCAGAGCACACTTGCCTGTGACCCCAGCCTCTGCCCCTCTCCAGACAAGCTCTGAAGCACCTCTGCTCCTCCCGGCGACTCCCTGATCTACCAGGCTCGTTGCCATGGAAACTGGTGATTTTGCACAGGACAAAGCCAGGAGGCTCAGCAATGGACAGAAACTCAAAAACATATTATGTGACTTTAAAAAGAGCGTGGGAGGCTGCGAGGGGCAATAAAGGGCTCCGCTGTCACTTGTTTAGGAGAAAAATAACAACAAAACCTCCACAGAACCCCAGGTGAAAAAAAGAATTTGAGCATATTCACAGTTTTTTTCCCCTGTTAATGTCTTTTTCTTGCCCCCATGGAGACAGATCCTAGCAAAACCGTGACAGGGAGCAGGTGGGGGGCTGAGCTGTCAGGTCTGCAGGCCTGGATCTCCCATATATGTCCTGTCACCCCAGCATTCTCCTGTCAGGGTCCTAAGACCTACTGTTCCCATGGTTACATAGCTAACCAGCTCTGCATCAGCTTTGGAATGGCAGGCCTGGGGGAGCTAGGGAGAAGCGGGCGACGGGGTCCTTTCTTCTAGAAAACTTTGATCTTGGGCTGATGACAGTTTCTTGGGTTCATTTCACTTGTTACTTTAAAATTTTAAGATAAGGGTGTGGCTGACAGGATGGCTTAGCTGTCGTAGGTGCTTGACAACAGACCTGGGGACCTGGGGGTTCATACAGTAGAAGCAGAGGCATTTGTCCTCTGACCTCCACATGGGCACTATGGTGTGTACTAATGCAATAAAGATTTCTAAAATTTTAGGGTGGCAAGGGACTTAAGCTTCTAATCAACAGAAAGCGAAAAGATTCAGGAATCCTCTCAGCCTTTCAAACTTTGGACAGCAGCAGTGTCAACTATGAAACCCAGGAGCCCTGGGATCATCCTAGCAGGTGCTAGATGAAGCTCCTGCAGAGTGCATGGGGAGGAAAACCAGCAGAGCCCAGCAGTGTGCTTCCCTAAGCAGAGTGGAGCAGGTGGGAACTGAGGCATCTGGGACCACAGGACACAACACAGGGAAACGGGTAGTATCATGCTTAGTCTTCATTGTAGTTAGAATCATCTGGGAGACACTCCTCTGGGAAGACCCACCATGAGCATAAGTCCAGCCATCCTGTGGGCCAGGGTCTTAGGCTGGATAGAAAGAAGAAACAGAGCTGGGTACCAGTATCCATCTCTCTGCTTCCTGACTGTAGTCACAGCTGCCTCACACTCCTGCTGCTTTTACCTCCTCACCTGGTGAACTGTGATCTCAAAACATGAGCCAAAATAAACCTTTCTCCCCTTTTCTTCCCCTTGCTTTTTCCCTCCCTTCCTCCCGCCCTCCCTCCCTCTCTCCCTCTCTCCCCTTTCTCTCTTCCTTTTTTAAATTTACATTCAATTTTTAACTTTTTATTGATTCTTTATGAATTTCACAGCATGCACCCCAATTCCCCTCATCTCCCCATCCCTCTATATCCACCCTCCATCCTTGCAACCTCCTCCCCAAAAGAAAACAAAAAGTAAGAACAAATAAACAGAAAAACACAACAATAACCTTTCACTGTAGAAGCTTCAGTGTGTCATACTCTTTTGCTCAAACAGCTTTAATTGCAAGTGTTCATTGCTATGAGTTTTTGGTCTGGTTAAGGCTTCTGCTATATTGTCAATACTTGATCTTCACCTGGACTCCTCCTAGATGTCCTGTTGTTGCCCTGTAGCTTTGGTTCTGCCAGAATAGCCCCTTCTCATGCCCCAGCAGTTCATAGATGAGGTAGATGTTGGGGTGGGCCAACTCAAAGCCCTGGACCTGGGCCTGGGTGGCAGCTGAGTTGGTCAGCCTGCCAGCTCTCCTGTGCCTACACTACCAGAGCCAACGTTCCCACTCTCATGCCCTCATGTTCTGGCTCTCCTGGGCCTTTGCCACCAGGGCCAGCTCTACTGTGTTCCCCAGGCAAGATGTGGGCTCCTCTCCCAAGGGCTACAGCCAGCAAGGGACAGGGACAGCTCACCTGCTCTCATGCCCTGTTCTCTGGACTAGCTTTCCCAGGCTACTGGGCGATGGCTAGGTCCAGCTCTCCTGTGCTCATGCCCTTGGGCTGGTTCATTGTGCCTATGCCACCAGGGCCAGCTCTACTGTGCTACCCAGGCAAGGTGAAGGCCACTCTTCTGAATACTGTAGCCAGCAAGGGACAGGGCCTTCCTTCCTCTTTTTGTCCCTCCCTTCCCTTCTTCTGTAAGCTGCCTTTGTCAGGTGTCTTGTCACAGCTATGAGAAAAGTTACTAACATAGGAAGACAAGAGACAGAGGTGACAGATGGATAATAGACAGGTACAGCTTTAAGATCCCAATCTTTGAATGTTGGTGTAAGAATGTATGAGGTGAGGTTGAAAGTGTAGTTCAGTGGTAGAAAATTTCCTGGTTTGATTCTTAGCAAAGGAGGATAAGATGAAAACATGAGATGAGAATAAGTACTTAGTAACTACCAAAAAGAAAACCCAGTAAGCTGGGTGATCTTCTGGGCTTATAGAGAGCTGGGAATGATGGTCTCCCACCAGAGCAGATAGATCTCAAAAGGTGTGGGTATCAAATGGAGCCTTGGTGCTGGAACAAAACAGACTTACAGTAATGGTTGTTTTGAATCCACTACATGTAGCTTAAAAAGCAAAAGTCAGAAGATCAAGCTGATCTCAGGGACTTAACTACAGGCCTAAACACTGGTGATAAAATGTACTGTGTTAACATCCAGCATAACTCATGGCCCAAAAAAAAAATCAGCCTGACTTAGACCTTCAAATGATAGATGCAATAAACTCACCAGAGGAAAGTGCAAACTAACAGGGAAAAAAGCAAAAAATACAGAAAAGGCACAAAGGAAACATTCAGAGTTGAAACATACAGTGAGTTCAAACCTGCACTGGTTAGGGTTGAGAGCAAAATAGAAACATCTAAAGAGAAGGCCAGGGAGCTTGAAGATGAAGCAATACAAGCATCCAAGATAGAGTACAGAGCTCATCAAAATGAGAGAGAGAGAAAGAAAGAGACAGAGACAGAGAGAGAAAAGACATGTGCAAACAGAACAGATGGCAGATTAAAAACAAAGCACATGATATTAAATATAAATGAGCTAAATACTACAATTAAATAGAAAGATGGTCATTTGGGCTAAAAATAAATCACGGTTCAATGATATCCATAAGAAACACATTTTGATTCAAGACTCAAATTAACAGTAAAAAAAAAAAAAAAAAAAAAAATGGAGACAGATATACTACACAAATACCAGGAGAAAGCTTGGATGGATCCATGGGTGTTAAATGGACTTCAGAATAAGTATTATTGGTCAATTTATAAAGCCAGTTCAACAGCTCTGTGCCTGTTTGAAGTGAGTGGGCATGGAGAAACAAGAAGCAGACACCAATAGATCTCAAAAAAGGAAAAATAAGATCTATATATACAGCTGAAGAGTTCAATGCTCATTTACCAGTAATTGAAAGACCATGCCAATAGCAAGCAATTAATAAGTAAATAAGCGGTAAGAACTTGACTTAGCTGGCCTCTGGAACACTCTACACAACACCAGCAGAGCACATACTTCTCTCAAGATTGCTATGTAGTTGGCTGCCAAACGTCTACAGTGAAGAGGATTTAGGTCACACGCAGTGTGCTTCCTGACCACAGCTAAGGCAAATTTGCAATCAGTAATCAATAGCAGAAAGACATAGAAAAGTTCCACAAGGACTGGGGAAACTGGCTCAGTCTGTAGAGTGCTTGCTAGGTAAGCCTGAGAATCTGAGTTTGGACTCCAGCACCCATATAAAAAGCCAGGCATGGCAGTGTGTGCCTACAATGCTGGCACCGGGGAGGTGGAGGCAGGGTTCCTGGGACAGCCGCTGTAAAGGAACTGGTAAGCTCCAGGTTCGTTGAGGTGCTGTGTCAAAAAATCAAGGAAGAGAGCTATAGAGGAATGGTTGTGGCCTTGTCCTCTGTGTGTGTCCTCCACACACGCACACATAGAGGCATGCACATACACACATACATGCTTTGCACCCACACAAAAATTTTTTTTTCTCAAATGTTTAGAAATTTGAAAAACGCACTTCTGAATACTTCAGAATTTAGTATTTAGACTTTAGAAATTTAGTATTTAGACTTTAGAAACCAGTCTAAATACGTTTACAGACGAATGAAAATTAGATCAACGTTTGTTGAATTCTAATAAAACAGTGCTTAGAGTAAAATTTATATCAACGGATGCTTCTATCACAAAACGGAAAGAGGCTTAAACCAAAGATCTAAGCTTCTGCGGCTGAAGTGTAGTTTAGTGGTAGAGCACAGCTCTACCGCACAGGAGGCCCCTGGGTAGGAAAGATCTGAGAGTCCACCTGAGGAAATTCTACAAAGATGAAAGACAAAATCCATGTATGCAGACCATAGAAAGCCTGGACCTGGGAAATGGGTCATTTGGTAGAGCACTTGCCTAGTACACATGAAACGCTGAGCTGGGCTCCAGCACAGCATAACCTGGATATGGTGGAGCACACCCGTCATCCCAGCACTTTGCAGGTACAGGAAGAAGGAGCAGGAGTTCAAGGTCACCTTAAGCTACAGAGAGTTTGAGACTAGCCTGAGATATGTGGACCCTATCTCAAAGGAAAAAACACTTATATGTGTGTGTAATATATATGTATATATTATATTGGCTACATATATATATATATGAGTAGCAGCCAATATTATTGAAGGAAAGAACAGATAAAAATGATTGAAGTGGGAAGATTAATACAACAGACAGACTTCTAGTCCAGAAGAAAAGATTATGTTTATCATTGTGAGAAATGAAAGTAGCAGTGCTACTACAGGTCATTCAGACATTTAAAGGATAATAAAAGAATATTTGATTGGTATTTCACCACTGATGAAATGGACAGATACAGCCTGTCCCCTACAAAATTAGAAAATCTAAATGAAATGGATGGAGTTTTTGAAAGATTCTATTTATCAAAGTTAAATCAAGATCAGGTAAACAAGTTAAATAGCCCTATAACCTCCAAGGAAATAGAAGCAGTCATTAAAAGTCTCCCATCAAAAAAACAAAAACAAAAACAAAAACAAAAAAAACAAAAACAAAAACAAAAACAAAAACCCCAGGGCCAGACAGTTTCAGCACAAAATTCTAGCAGATTTTCAAAGAAGAGCTAAAACCAACACTCCTTAAACTATTCCACAAAATAGAAACAGAAGAAACACTGCCGAACTCATTCTATAAGGCCACAGTCAGCCTGATACCTAAACCACACAAAGACCCAACAATGAAAAAGAACTTCAGATCAATTTCAGACCAATTTTGAACATTGATGAAAAAAATACTTAACAAAATACTCACAAACCGAATCCAAGAACACATTAAAAATGTCAGCCAGCATGATCAAGTAGGATTCATCCCAGTCATTCAGGGGTGGTTCAATATATGAAAATCCATCAATGTAATCCACCATGTAAACAAACTGAAAGAAAAACCCCCACATTAGATGCCAAAAATCATTTGACAAAATCTAACACCCCTTTATGTTAAAAGTCTTGGAAAGAGCAGGGATACAAAGCACATACCTAAATACAAAAAAGTCTATAGTCAACATCAAATTAAATGCAGAGAAAACTTAAAGCAACCCCACAGAAATCAGAGACAAGACAAGGCTGCCCACTCTCTCCATATCTCTTCAATAGACTACTTGAAGTCCTAGCCAGTGCAATAAGGCAACTAAAGGAGATCAAGGGGATACAAATTAGAAAGAAAGAAATCTAAGTATCACTATACACAGATGATATGATAGTATACATAAGTAATCCCAAAAATTTTACCAGAACTCCTACAGCTGATAAATACCTTCAACAAAGTGGATAAATACAACATTAATTAAAAAATATCAGTAGCCTTCCTGTATATAAGTGACGAACAGGCTGAGGAGGAAATTAGAAAAATTACACCCTCAGTCACAAATAATATAAAGTATCTTAGTGGAACTCTAACCAAAGCAAGTGAAAGACCTTTATGACAACTTCAAGTCTCCACAGAAAGAAATTGAAGAAGATATTAGAAGATGGAAAGAGGTGCCATGCTCAGGGATCAGTAGGATTAACATAATAAAAATGGCCATCTTACCAAAAGCAATCTACAGAAAGAATGCAATTTCCATCAAGATATCAACACAATTCTTTACAGGCCTTGAAAGAACAATTCTAAACTTCATATGGAAAAACAAAAACCCAGAATAGCTAAAACAATACTACACAATAAAAAGAGCTTCTAGAGGTAGCTCCATCCTGACTTCAAGCTATGTTACAGAGCAATAGTAATAAAAACCACATGGTACTGCCATAGAAATAGACTGATTGATCAACGGAATCAATTCAAAGACCCAGAAATAAATCCACACATCTACAGACATTTGATTTTTGACAAAGAAGCCAAAACCATACAACGGAAAAAAAAAAGAAAGCCTCTTCAACAAATGGTGTGGGTCTAACTGGATGTCTACACATAGAAAAATGCAAATAGATCCATATTTATCGCCCTGCACAAAACTCAAGACCAAGTGGTTCAAAGACCTCAACATGAAATCAGATACAGTAAATCTATTAGAAGAGATAGTGGGAAGAGCCTTGAACTCATTGATACAGGAGACAACTTCCTGAACATAACACCAGCAGTTCAGATGGTAAGATCAACAATTAAGACATGGGAACTCATGAAACTGAAAAGCTGCTGTAAGGCAAAGGACAAATTGTCAACAGAAGAAAACGGCAGCCTACGGATTGAGAAAAGATCTTCACCAACTCTACATCTGACAAAGGGCTAATATCCAAAATATATAAAGAATTCAAAAATTAAACACCAACAAACCAATTTTAAAAATTGGATATGGAGCTAAACAGGGAATTCTCAACAGGAGGAATCTTGAATGGCTGAGAAGCACTTAAAGAAATGCTCAATGCCCTTAGTCATCAGAGAAATACAAATCAAAATGGCTCTAAGATTCTATCTTACACCTGTCAGAATTGCTAAGATAAAAAACACAAGTGCCAGCACATGCTGGCAAGGATGTGAAGAAAGTAGAGCACTCCATTGCTGGTGGGAGTACAAACTTGTACAACCACTTTGGAAACCAATCTGGCACTTTCTCAGAAAATTGGGAATAGCTGTACCTCAAGACCCAGCTATACCACTCCTGGGCATACACCCAAAAAATGATCTATCATAAAACAAGGACACTTGCTCAACTATGTTCTTAGCAGCTTTATTCATGATAGCCAAAATCTAGAAACAACCTAGATGTTCCTCAGCTGAAGAATGGATAAAAATCTGTGGTACCTTAACACAATGGAATACCACTCAGCTATTAAAAATAAAGAAATCATGAAATATGGAACTAGAAAGGTTCATCCTGAGTGAGGTGACCTAGTCCCAGAAGAACACACATTGTATGCACTCACTCGTATAGTACAGGATAAACATGCTACAATCCACAGACCCAAAGAAGATAAGTAACAAGGAGGACTCAAAGGAGGATGCTTAAATCTCACTCAGAAGGGGAAATAGAATAGACAGCAGAAGTGGTTGGAGTGAGGGAACAGGGTAGGAAAGGGAGTAGAGAGAGAAATGGGGGCAGAGATCAGACCTGAGGAGAGTGGGTCAGGAGGACAGAGGGCCTTCAGAGAGAAGAGAAACCATGGGTGAGGCATCTCTGTGACAAGCAAAAGACCTAGGACAGGGTAGGTGTGCAGGAATAAAGATAGAACAGAGATGGAGGAAATGCCCAGCCAATGCCTGGCCCAACTTGAGACTCACCTCATGGGAGAGTGCCAACCCTTGACACCACTAATATTCTGCTATAATATTCTGCTATTCTCACAGACAGGATCATAGCATAGTCCTCTGAGATGCTCCACCCAGAAGCAGATCAAAAACAGATGTTGAAACTCATAGCCAAACGTTGGGCAAAGGGTAGGGAGTCTTGTGGAAAAGTTGGCAGAAGGATAGAAGGACCTGTAGGGGACAGGAACTCCACAAGAAGACCAACAGTCACTAACCAGGCCCAGAAGGGTTGGTGAAGACTAAAGCATCAACCAAGGATCATGCATAGACTGGATGTAGGCCCCTACACAGATGTAGCTGATGGGAGGTTCAGGCTTCATGTGTGTTCCCTAGTAAAGAGACTGGGGGCTGTATCTGACATGGACTCTGTTACCTCCTTTTTAATCACTTACCCCTGGTGGGTCTACCTCACCAGGCCACAGGGGAAGAGGATGTGCTCAGTCCTGATGCGACTTGATGAGCTGGGGTGGGTTGGGGCTCCCCTTCTCTGAGGAGCAGAGAAGGTGAGATGGGAGTAGAGGGAGGGAGGGTGGCACTGGGAAGGGAGTAGAGAAGGGGCTATGGTCGGGATGTAAAATGAGTAAATAAGTTAAAAAAAAAAAGGGAAATGGACAGAGACCTTAAAAGTCATAAATTATGTACCAACCTGATCCAAGAGGGCTTAACTGAAACAGCTTTGTATTTTCTAAAGAATGAAATCTGCAATAAAGAATGCTCTCACAAGGACATCTAGGCTTGGATGACTCACTTGCAAGTTCTAGCAAACACTTAAAGGAGAAAGCATATTAACGTCACACACATTGTTAGGAGACAAATGTGGAGAACGCTATCCATTTTGTAAAGCCAACTTTACTGAGGTACCCAAAGTCGATGAAGACGTCACAAAAAGCGAAATCTACACATCGACATATGCTGTGAACTTAGATGCGGAAACAGCACTACCAAATGCAGCCATCGACATTTTGAAATGCTAATACCACTGCACGGTCAAGTGTGGTCTATCCCAGGAAACAACCCAAGAATCCTTCAGCAGATGAAGCGGCAGACAATTCCTTCATTGTCTATACTCTGGTTACGAATACAAATGAATCAGCACTAAACAGGTTGGAGCATCTTGCCAAGCTAAACACGCACACACACACACAAATGAACGAGTAAATGGAATTTTAAAAGTTTTGTTTTTCTTTTTAATAAAGAGTTGTTGTCTTTGCTCACTATTTCTCAACAAACTTGATTGTTAAGAGCCCCATGGCAGTGGATTGGAAGAAAGAGTGTTTGTATAGTCCTGGGGCATTGAGCAGTAAGGATTTCTGAGGAGTCAACAAGGAAGTTTGGTAACAATGGGCTCTGTTTTTGTCTAGAGCATAGGAGAGTGAGACAGGGGCAGAGGGCTGCTGAGAGACAAAACGGGCACCAAGGCTCAGGGAGGAAGGGTCTGGACGCCGCTCTGCTGCTCCCGCTAAGGACAGAGGCTCCTAGAAAAGCATTGGGATGTACAGCCTGGGAGGTGTGTCCCACTCACAGTCCCCTGCCAAATGTCCCCATTCAAGTCACAGCTGTTGTGGCATGCCTGCATGGAGTCCTGTCATCTAGGTATGAACCCTGGGTGCTGCCACCTAGGCTGGGCTGGCAGCATTGCTTCAGTGATTCCTTATACAGACCCAGCTGCTGTCTGTCCCCTGGTGAGTGGGCTGACGGAGCCCTTGCGTTGGCACGGTAGCTGTTCCCAGCTCAGACATCTTTGTAGGGGCACATAGGGTAGGTCCAAATGTTTCTGTAAATTCACAGTGCTCTGTGAACCCCACAGGCTCCTTCCTCTGCCTGTGTGCACTCCCTGTGTGTCTTTTCTACAGAGTGCTCCCTTGCATGTGCTCCTCACAGGGTCCTCCTGCATATATGCAGCTTGCATCCATCCCTCTGCATACACAGCACCACAGGCACCCTGCCCTCCTTCCTCAGGCCCAACAGAGTGCTCCCTTTATTGTATTCATGCTCACTGCCTCCTATGGACACACATAACATGTCACTTCCCACAATACCTTACACGGCAGGTATTGTCTTTTGAAAAGCTAGCGCGAAGAATCAATTAGTTCCCATTTCAATCCGAAACTCTTTATTCTTTTGAAAAGGCGACCAGTGCCTGGGCTTGCTTGTCATCATTAACAAATGTCCCTGGAGTCCCTCTTCTTCCCACTGTTTCCAGACCTGCCCACAGATGCTTAGTCCCCTTCGTGATTAATATTTCTTACACCCATACCAAATAAATAAATGTATAAAATGTATTTTAAGAGAATCATGGAAAATAGACTGGAGTGGGCAGAGTATGATTGTGGCTGACAGGGTGGGCAGATGGTCTTACTCAGGGACAACACTGACTGGAGCAGCAACTGAATAAACAGAAGAAATGGATCAAATAAGTGTTTCAGGGATAACAGTGTCCTGGGTAGAGCGAACAGAAGGACCCTTGGATCACTACTTAGGACATCTGAAGCATAGCAGGAATGTCACTGTGGCTGGAGTGAAGTCAGTCACCGCATCACCAGAGGCTGTAAAGTATACCTCTAACATCTACCAAATCCGTTTGTTCACTGTCCTTCTGATGTTTTTCACGTGAGTTCAGGTCACCTCCTCTGTTTGGTGAAGCATCTTCCATTTTTGCCCCCCCCCCACACACACAATTTTTCTATCCATCCTCCATACAACAGCCAGAGTCTTCTGAGATGGAGAGTTGGATTATGACTCTTAATCTATCGTTTCTTCCCCACAGTAATTGCAATAGAAATCATCAGTGTCTCTCTTTATGCTGGACCCATGCACATCATTGTTCTGTTGATGAGGCACTTGGCTGTTGCCTTCTCGTGGTAAAGGAAGCATTCATGGGCATGATACAATAGAAATGGCATTAGTTAAACTCATGTTGTCATCTTGGCTTTTTGTATATCTTTCATCTTCCATGAGGTGGGCATCCCTTGATAACCACTGGACACATGAGAAATACATGCAGAAGACTCAAGATCAATTATTAGGGTGACCCACAACCATCCCCAGCTGATGATCTTTAGTGGATAAGAGAGTAATTAAGCAATGATAAGGCCACTGAGCTGAAAGGGTTGTTCCAGGGCATCATTGCAGCAATAGCTGACTAACAAATTTGGTTATTACACAGAAACTAAGATACAAGCTCTACACTGTGTCTGTAAGACCCTACCTGCCTGTCTGCTTTGATTTCATGTGGTCCGTTCTTCATTCTTTACACAGCATTTCGGCATCTGCTTCACTCTCAAATAAACCATTGAACACTGTTCCCAGAAGCCTCTGCACATGAGCACAAATTTTCTCTGTTTAGAAATATCATTCTTTCTTTCTTTTTTCTTTTTTAAAATAATTCCTTCAAAGTCAACTCTGGTTTTAAAAGTCTCTGCTCAAGTATCACCACCTTCAAAAGAAAGCAGTCAATCTGGTGAAGTGCTCACTATCTTTCATAGAATTTACTACTTTCTAAAATTATTTTTTAATGGCATTGGCTGTTTTAACTCAGGATGCCTGGAAACATTTTATCAAAGTTAACTCAATAAAAAGGCTACTAAGACTCAGGAACATAGGCTGGGAGAACAAGAGAAGCACAGACTAGAAAACCAGAAAAGAGGCATCACTACTGGTCTTACAGACTTACAAGTAAATAATGAGTAGATAATAGGCTTATGAATAAATGATGAGAAGATAATATGGACAAGCTTATGTAAATAAATATAAAACTTAAAAGAAACAGATAACTCATTTAGCAACAGAACTTTACAAAGTGGTTTCAAAACACAATTCGAGTTATATTTTATAATTAAAGACGAAACTCATAAATTAAACTCTTTTCACCAAAAGAAAAGCTGTAGTAGTCTCAGATGGCTTTTCTGTCAAATTCTTCCCATTTAAGAAAGTTGTATCATTATTCTTATACTGTTTCAGGGAAAAGGACACACACAAACACACACACACACAGACCGAAAGAAAGAAAGAAAGAAAGAAAGAAAGAAAGAAAGAAAGAAAGAAAGAAAGAGACAAAAACAGGAATAGAGAGAGAAGGGGTCTAAGCACTTCTCAACTGATTTTATGATGCCAGCATAACTTTCATACAAAAATTTGTTAAGAACGTTGAAAATCAAATAAAATTGATAATATGTTACAATCAAGAGTCTCAGGAATGCATTTTTAATTAATTTTTTTATTTTTTATATATTAATTAATTATCTGTAGCCTCATTCCCTCCCCATCCCACCCTCTCAGGAATGCATTTTTAAAGTTGATCATGTATGGCTAGAGTATGGCTTAGCAGTTAAGATCACTTGCTACTCTTCCAGCATACCCCCAACACACACATGGCACACACACACATAAATAAAGACAAAATCTTTAAAATAGATGATCATGTAGTTTTCTTCTTTTCCTACAAATGTCCTAAATGGTAATATTTACATGCTAAATCAATCTTGCATTACTGAAATAAGCCCAAACTCAGAGAAGGGAACAGTCTTAGCGGCCCATGAGTCTGGTCCTATCCCCTGTCACCTGATTACCCTGCTCTCCCCATATGGTCTGATGCTCTCCAAACATAGCAATGTTGGTTCCACATGGCTTGCTGCTGCTCTGACAGATCACCCTTCTCTCCCAGACCCACATGCTGGCTTCCTCACTTCCATTCCCCTGAAGTCATTTACCACCTGCCCTCAGGTTCTCCAAACGACCCCTGACCATGTGTCATGGCCTCCCCTGCTTCCGGTTGACATAACTAACAAATGAGACAGTCTGTTGCTTGGACTGTTTGAGTATCTGTCGTCAGAGCAGAAGCTTCCCAGGACAGGGATTTGGGCTGGTTTCACACCATGCTGTCTCCAGTGTCTAGAACAGCACCCATCACACAGCAGGCAGTCTTCATACATGCTGGCAGAATGAATGAGTACTTCATGACATTTACAGCCAGAACCCACTCAGCAGACACATGCTGAGAACCAGGAGTGTTGGGAAAGCATGAATGACTCAGACCTCCTTCTTCTCCCTGCAGCTTGGGGAGCTTCAGAAGCAAGACGACTCCATGAGTCACATTTGGTTGACTGGTATTGAGGCACAGTAAAGGATGGATGAAATGATGAATAAAAGCACTAAGCCATTGCTTCTAGTGAGAATTCAAGGTAATGTTCACCAGGTTCTGCTCACAATATTGTTTTTGTATACAGCTCTAAGTAAATCTTTTTAAATTACATATAATCCTAAAATTTAAGCGTACGCATATGTGTTTATGTTCTCTCTCTCTCTCTCTCTCTCTCTCTGTGTGTGTGTGTGTGTGTGTGTGTGTAGATGCCTGCAGAGGCCAGAAGAGGGTGTCAGATCTCCCTGGACATGAATGAAGTTACTAGTGGCTATGAATTCCGACATGCATGCCAGGAGCCAAGCTCTTCTGCTAGCCGTTATGTACTCTTAACCACTGAGCCAGCTCTCCAGCTCCCTGCAAGGCATATGCCTTGTATATATGCTATATACATGTTTATATGCAGACTGCTGATTCACCCTCTTCTGACAAACACACTTGCAATCTGCTAACCCTACATGGGGTCAGTAGCCATAGCACATTCTCTCCATCGGGGACAATCACAGCTTTCTGGACTGAAAGACACTTGACACCTGTCATCACCGCACTTGGGTACCATTCTAAACACAAAAAACCACCAAGGAAAAGCACCAAGATAATCGGATAGTGGCGCTAAGACCGCAGAAGGTAATCATTTGGGCTGCCAATATGGGAACCGAAGACAGGGGTGCTGGGCCTCAGCTGAGAACACGTCAGTGGTGTGACTCAAACTCCAGTGTTTGTGGGTGCCCTGAGCATGACTGGGAATTAGAAGTGAGTTTCAGTGCACTTATGAGTCTGTGGAAACTGAATATACTCACTGGAGGCTGTCCTGATGGGATCATGGGCAGTTTACCAGGCAGAAAGGGGCATAGACCAGGAGAGAAGCTGGAAAGACGGAAGAGATGGACAGAAAGGCTGCTCCCTATTAGAGTGGAGCCAAAGTCAGGATCATCAGGCCTCAAACTCCAGTGAAGACCTGGCTGAGCAGAACAGACCTGGCTCCTCAAGTTGCCAGGGTGATGATTTTCCCTCCTCTACCCGTTCCCCCTCCAACAAACTCATTTGCAATCTGCTAACCAAGGCTGGTTTGAGTGACTCTGGTTGTCAGGTCTGATTTTGTTCTCTGAAAGTCGATTCTGGTTTTTAATTCCTCCTCCACTGGTTCAGTGGAGCTGACAGCTCCCTGCAGCACTCACCGCAGCTGGGGGAAATCTCGGGAAAGAGAGGCCAACTTCGGGAGTGAAGGCCTGATGTGAGCTTCTCTGACAGCTTGGACTAATTGTCTTGTCTCTGCTCACGACACTAACAGTATTTACATGGGAACGGTTACGGTTTTACAGCTCCAAGCCACCTGAAATCCTCACCCTCCAATAACGATGCTCAGTGGTTGCCAAGCAACAGCAGGGGATAGCAGGGGTGGGAGAATCTCAGCAGGACCCCTCTGCAGTAGGAAGTCCCTACCTGCCTGCATCAGCAACCAGGCAAAAAGGCAAAAAGAAAGGCTTTTCGGCTGTTGTTGTTTTTTGAGACTAGTCTCACTGCATAGCTCGCTATAGCTATAAGTCTCTATGTGGATCAGGATGGCCTAAGACTTCCAGAGATCTGCCTACTCAGTGCCAGCCAGTCAGTTTTGAGAGCTGACTAGTTTAGCTAGATGGCCAGCCAGTGAGCTGTCTCCACTTTCCCGACACTGCCATTACAGATCCATGCCATCACACCCAGCCTTTTATAAGAGTATGGGAAGCAGACTCAGGTGCTCATACTGGTAAGGCATCACTTCATCCACTGAGCCATCTCCCAGTCCTGGGCTCTCCTTTTTCTCAGTAGGGACATAGTACCCCGAAGAACAGCCAGCTTGCTTGCAGTGCTCAGCAGTGTAAGCGGCTTCTGATTTCCTGACTCTTTCCATTTTGATGTCCAGTGCAGCCTGCCAGTCACTATTCATTTACTGAGCATCAATTATGCCTCCAGCCTCATGCTAGCCCTGGAGACAGGACAAGGGTGAACTGGAGAGCTGGGGCTCCTGACCCTACGGAAACACAACGTGGAGATGAAACTAACACTCTTCATGTGTTGGTTCAACTCAATTAAGGTAAGAGGCAGGCAGGAGAAACTTAGGGAGCAGAGGCTGCAGGGTGAGGATATTATCAGAGACCTAACCCAGCTCAGGTGTTCATAAAAAACCTCCAAGGAGAAGTGGAAATAGGAAACAGGAACTGGCTGAGGTCAGAGGAAGAGCCTGGGCAAAGGTCCCACAGCAGGAGGGCATCCCTGTGGAAACCTTGAAGATTATCTCCTGATACCCTCATCACCGCATTATAGATAAGAAACTGAAGAGTATGGCTTGCTCAGGGTCACAGGGTAAGGACCAAGGTGGACATTGGCTTCTGGGAACTCCTGTCCTGTCTTGGTCATGTTCTCTAGCTACCATCAAGTTCCGTCTTTCCAAAGAGAATATGGTGTTGCCTGTGGGGCCTGTACCATGGCTACCTTCCCATCCCTAACTCCACCTCCTGGCTCAGGCCATTGGTTCTGTAGCACTCTCATGAAATTTTGCTGATTGACTGAAACCTGGGAGCAATTACAGGAGATGCTGTCAAAAGCTGGCCCAAAGATATCCCTTTCAATGAGGTGAAAATGAAATGACAAGGCAGGTTAGGGGTGCGGGGGCAGAGGAGGGGAATATTCTGGAACCCAGGGTCATCCACAGGGGCACCATCCTAGATGTGAGCTCAGCAAGCTCTGGACGCCGTGCTCTCCCTAAATGAGTCTTTAATAATTCAGTTACACAAATTGAGCGTAATTAAATTGTCCCTGTTGAAAATGCGCTGCTGTACATATGAATGATGAAATCAGGATCCAAAGGCACCGCAGAGGAGACGATAAGGTAATTTTCCACTTGTGCTAAGCAAGCTGGGATCTTCAAAATGCAATTGTGCAGAGTGCCCACCTGGGATTATTAAAGGGCCAGTTTTTGGTGTACGGCATCTCCTGGCTGCTGCCCTCTCTCTCCATTTGGCTGCAGCCAATGGTCTCCTCTGGAGCAGAGGAGAAGAGGGGAAGGGGTCTCAGACTCTACCATCCTGCCAGCATCCTGGTGCTCAGAATACATCGTGCTTTCCTCTTTCAAAACCTTCTCTCCAGCTGTCCCCTCCCTGGGGTCAGCCCAGTGTTTAAACATGGCTGACTCATCCCCACAGCCTCAGAATCTTTTGGCTCAGCTCCTGTGTCCCCTCGCTATGTCACACACCCTTCCCTTTACCCTATCACCTCCAGCTCTGACTGGAGACATCACCTGCCTTTGGTTCTTGTCTTCAACTCTCGTCCAGTACCCATAACACGAAGCTTCAGAGCCCAAGGTCTCTGCCTGCCTCATTCCCCAAATGGCTCCAACTTTGCATCAAGAATGTAAACAAAGTTGGAGCTGGTGAATCCAGTGAGGGGCATGGGCTGTTCCAGATCACCTGTAGGTTCACAGGTGGAGAGGCAGCTCTGTTCCCTCATGCCAAGGTCCCTCTCTCTCATCTGCTCCAGACTTAGTTGTGACCTCACTAGATACATTCAACCTGGAGCCCAGCTGATAGGAGTGCTGTCCCCACCCACCTGGGGCTGGTGCAGCCAGGCTGTAGTGGGTTTGATATCTCCAGCAGAAGGGGCAGACTCTCAAGGACTAAAACTCGCACTGTGGAGCAGGTGGAATGACCATGGTTTTTCAGGTCTCTGACCTTGACTGGGGTGACCCTGTCAGAGTGCTAGCTCCTTGGAGCTCTGTCTTGTGCTACCTCCTCCAGGCAATGGGCAAGCTGAGGTGGTCCTCCCAGCTCTCCTCCCCCAACTAGGCTGCCCAGCACTCTGAAGGATAAGTTTACAGGGTTTGCTGAAGCCTGGACAGGGCTCAGACTCATGAGCTTATCTTGGGCGACTCAGCTCAACTTCTAATGGAGATGGCCCAGCAGCTCTGAGGATCTGTAGTAGAATGGCCCTTGGCCTAGGTGCCCTGGGTTCTTCCACCCCTTCCTAGCCTTCTTAGAAGATGGAGTCTCAAACAAGTGGGCTGTGACAGACTGTGGCGGTACAAGAGTGTGCCATGGCCCAAATAATGGGTTATAAAAAGAAAAGAAAAGAAAAGAAAAGAAAAGAAAAGAAAAGAAAAGAAAAGAAATTTGTAAGTCATGTTGTCCCTGTTAGTTTGAGACAGTGTTATACGCACACCTGGATTGGCCTAGAACTCACTATGTAGCCAAAGATGACATGGAAGCAATGATCCCCTTGCCCTACCTCCTGAGTGCTGATGTAGTATTGGTAGCCCTGGGTTCTGTTCCAGGCACCAAGCAACCCAGACACCAGTGGTGATGTGTGCCCACAATCTGAGCCCTCAGAAAGTGGGGGCAGGAGAATAAAAGAGGATTTAGAATTTATTTTAAAAGTGTGAAGCTGAGTGGAGACTATCTCTGACATGGACTGTATTGCCTGCTTTTTGATCACTGCCCCCTAGTATGGCTGCCTCGAAGGCCACAAGGGAAGAGGATGTGCTCTTAATGAATGGGGATGGGTTGGCGGGGGGGGGGGTCCCCTTTTCTGAGAAGCAGGGGAGAGGGGAGGAGGAAGAGGGAGGGATGGAGGGTGGGGCCAGGAGTAGAGAAGAGAGGAAGCTATGATTGGGAAGTGAAATGAATAAAACATAAATATATTTTTTTTAAAAAGTGGCATAGTGATGGATGCCTATAATCCTGACTGTTCAGAAACAGAGGTGGAAGTTCTGGGCCAACCTGGACTACACATAAGACCCTGACTTAAAGAGAGGGAGAGAAAGAAAGAGAGAGAGAGAGAGAGAGAGAGAGAGAGGAAGAGGGAGAGAGAGATTGAAGAATTATCAGAAATCCAACTTCAACACAAGTTCCAGTAGCAACAGGAGAAGGTTGTGTTCGGGTGACCTATAACTCTGCCTCTCAGGTGTCCCTTTCCCTGTTGCATTTCTTCTTGGTTCCCCAGGGCATCTAAGCAGAGTTCTGTTTCTCAGTCCAGTGTATTCATTTCACAGACAGGGCCACTATGGCCCAGAGAGGGAAAGTGGCCTGCCCAAGATCACCTAGCAAGTTAATCCCCCTAGTCAAGACTAGAGCAGGAATGACTGCTCTTATGTCAGTTCCTGCTCCCCCTCAGCCTCCACAGCCTCAAGTGGTTTGTGTTGGTGTTCTGGGTCTCCTGTCTTGGCTGTTCAAGGCAGCTATAGCCTCCTCCCCAGACTCTTTGGCTTCTGGCCCCCAGCCAGCAGGTATTGCGGTACAAAGTGGGATCTGGTCTCATTCTATCACTTACTCCCCGGCGCTGAGAAGAAAGAGAATTCCAGGCTGGTTCTGCGCAGCCTTAGCCTGCTTGTACCGCCTCCCTGGGTCACTCCATCTCTCTCCCTGCTGGCCTGCTGGCTCTTCCCCAAACACAGCTCACTGCTCTTCTGCTCAGCTGGTTTCTGTCCTGGGTCCCAGACAAGGTTAAGCATGTCTGTTCCTCCTTGACCACTCTGTAGATGACCTCAGATGTAGCAGATTTTCAGGTAGAGAGGGAGAGTCCAAGGCAAACCAACCAATGAATATGTGAGTGCTTATGGCACAGCCCAGGTGCTGTCAGGAGCTCCCAGGACCAGCTATACCACCTATGGAGGGCATCCAGGGTCCTAGGTTTTTGCTCATTTAGGTCCCAAAGACATTCTTGGGGTAATTTTTCTCCTGGCCTGTTGCTCAACCCCCAGTCATTCCCCCTATGTCACTCCTCTCTTGGCTCCCCACCTTCAAATGTCACCCTCTAACTGGAAGACTCCCAAAGTGGTCTTGTTTGGTGCTCATGATGGTGGTGGGTCTCCTCTGTGAGCTCACAGAGCTTCCCGTTCCCCTGGTTCAGAACTCGGTCCTCCCCTGCAGAGGAAGCAACCCGCCCCTACACACAGACACACAGACACAGACAGGGAAACACAAAGATGCATGAAAGCAAGCTCACACCTCTTAGGGGGAAGTTTCCCCGAGCCCCTAGGCTGGATGATGAATCCGCTCCAGACTTTCTGAAGGGAGGTGGGTAGCCTTTACTTTGTCCTTCCTGGCCTGGTGCTTTAGCCAGCTGCTCCTGGTGTCTGATCTCCCGATTCCTGCTCATCCCTGTCTCTGGGTGTTGCCAGGACTGCAGGAGGAAGAACCTGGTGTGTGTGTGTGTGTGTGTGTGTGTGTGTGTGTGTGTGTGTGTGTGCGCATGTAGGTGTGTGGCGGTGGAAGGTGTGGGGGTACTGACACTAGCACTTTTTTCTCTTACACTGGCTATGCTTTTGACCCCAACTAAGGCAGCCGCCCCCGGCCCACCATGACTATGGCATACCAGCTTCCCTCAATTCTGTATAGCAGCTGACTCCTTCCCTTCCCCGGGGCCCTTGCACTGGCTCCTCCCTCTCCCTGAGCACCTTTCTCACTCATTCAGATGCCATGCCACATGCCACTCACATGAGTGGCACATACTCCATCGGCACTTTCATGGCTGTGAGGCCTGGGCCCACTTGCCTTGTCTCCTCTGTGTCTCCACTTGGGGAGCAGAAAGACTGTCTGGCTCACAGTGACCCAGCACCAGGCACAAGGCCCACCAATATTTAGTGGATACTTTCAGTAGCCTCTGAGTAAACACAGGAGCGGGGAGGGAAAGAGAGCAAAGGGAAATGAGAGAAGGCCAGGAGGAAGGCGGGAAGGAAGAATATGCCCAGTGTTGTATGATTTAATCACTGCCAGGCAACACTTCAAAACACAGGGCATCTGTGCCAGCCCAGGATGCCGAAATCCATGTTTGGACTGGCTCTCTCTTTACCCTCTGCAGGTATCATGTGGGCAGAGCCATCATGAGCCAGTGCTATCCGGCTGAGAACCTTGTTCCCAGTCCCGAGAGTTCAATGATAAGAGGGACAGGTACGCTGCTGATGTCAGGTACCACAGGAGAGAATGATGGTGGGATGGATATCTGCCCAGAGGCCACATGCACGACCAGAAAGAAGAGAGGGTCACTGGAGATCAGGGAACAGCAGCCTTCAGGAGGATGAGCAGCACACCAAGATGGAGCCTGACTGCCCACAGCCACCAAGTCCACACAGGGAGAGCTTCTGGCTCCCAGAGTAAAACATGTTCCTGACCTGGATCACAAATTGGTCAGGGTCAGCGATCAGCAAGTCCTTTGATAATTCACAGGGGAAAATTTGTGGTGAATTCAATATATGGGTTAGTCAGTTTCACCTCTGGCAAAGCCGTTCTCCTGCTTTGGAGCAGAATGGCTCACCTGCAGGCCCTCCAGCTGGCTGTGGAGGGAAGCAGGTGGACATGCTGCTGGATTTTGGGCCCTTTCCCAGGGCCAGGGACAGAAGAGGGAGCTATGCCTGCTGCCTTCACCTGTTCCATTGGGCAGCTCTCTCGTCAGCCCCTGCTATTAACTGTGGAAACAGAAAGTACAATTTAGGTAGCGGCCCTCCTACCCCACTGTGGACAGCTGTGCTTTTGCTGGTTTGAGGCTCCTGCAGTCACCACTTGAGCAAGTGGACTGTGGGTGGGTTGGAAAATGAGACTCAGAATTCCTGACAGGAGCAACCTAGGGAAGGGAGGGAGGGTTTGTTTCAGTTCATGGCTTAAGGGTGGGTTGTATCATGACAGGGGAGGTGTGGCAGGGAGATTGGCGGCAGCTATACGGACTGGATGCTCACATCCACAGTGGGAGGGGCCAGCAGCCTCCAAGACTCCAGCTCCCATGTTAAGAGCAGACTGGGCCTAAAGACAGGTGTCAGTGAAGAACTTGAACTAGTGCTTGACCGGGGCGAGCACACCCAGAATGTGAGCATTATTCACTACAGAGGAAATGAGCTGAACATGATTGGATGACCTTTCTGTGTTGGGCTTTTAAATTAACTGCTATTTTATTTGAGTTCCTGGATCACTCTGTTTAATTGATTTAGAAACCCTTCCAGGAACTGGCCACTGCCCAGAATCTAGGCATGTCGTTTTTTCTGGGTGATTGACAGAGATATCTGTGGTCATTTTTCTTCCAAAGGGAAAAATATTATAATTTATAAAAACAATTGATACAATTGTTAGACTAAATAATCCATCCCCTGTCCCTCAGGGGGCCTGAGGAACTTGATTTTTAAAAAACTTTTTATTGATTCCTTGTGAGTTTCACATCATGTACCCTAGTCCCGCTCATCTCCCTGTCCCTTCATATTCACCCTCCACCCTTGCAACCTCTCCCCAAAAGAAAAACAAATAAGTAAATCCCAAAACAACAAACAAACAAAAATCATTGTAAAACTTATTGTAGTGTGTCACAGTGTGTCCACGCATCTTTACTTGCAAATGTTCATTTCAATGACTCATTGGTCTGGTTTGAGGCCTCTGGCTTCTGCTACTCTATCTCTACTGGATCTTCACAGGGACTCCTTTGGGCTCTCCTGTTGTTGCAGAATTTCATAGACGGGGTAGACGTTGGGGTGGGCCAACTCAAAGCCTGGGTCTGGGTCTGAGCCTGGCCGGTAGCTGAGTTGGTCAACCTGCCAGCTTTCCAGCGCCACCCTGGCTCACCCAATGCTGCAGCCAACAAAGGTAAGGGTGAGCTCACCTTTACCCATGCCAGCTCTACTGTGCTGCCCAGTGGGTGGTGAGATTAGCTCTCCCAAGTGCTGCGGCCAGTAAGGAGCAGGGCCAGCTCTTGTCATGGTCCCAGGCGGTATCCCAAACCAGGGGCCTCCCCATAGCTTTTGGCAGTACTATAAGCCACGAACATCAACACAGACCCCTACTTCTGCATGGCCATGGATTCAGACATGGCCATTGGCTACAGAGCCAGGACTTCATCATGGCCTCAGGTAACAATGCAGGCTGCTCACATCAGGCTGTTCTCCTCTCTTCAAAGTGCTCACTTCTCTTTCTCTCCCAACTCTTCACCATTCTATGCACATCAGGTAGTGGCTCCTGCTGTGGGCGAGCTACATGGTGGGCTGTGGTCATTTTAAGGAAACAGAGGGCAGGGTTCTTTAGAGATGAACATTCTTATGTTGTTTCTCTGGGAGAAACAGATTAGATTGGCGCTGTTTTGACTAACAAGTGCAGTTTACAAGCCCAGGCGAGGTGACAAACTAGCTCACTGCTGGAGGAGATCTTTGCAAAGTGCGTTTACACAGCTACCCCCCTTCCTGGGCATCTGCTCTCTTGCCAGACATCCTAACTCAATCACCCTCCTTCCAGAAGCTAGATCACACCCAAAGCTCCCAGGAGAATAGCCTGCTTCTACCAGATGCCAAATGGATTTTAGGGGTGTCTAAATAGGAGATGAGGAGATGATTCAGCTTGGTAAAGTGCTTGCTGTGCAAACATGGATGTGAATTTGGATCCTCAGCACACATACCAAAGCCAAATATGGTGTTGTGCATCTGCAACCCCAGGGCTGGAGGGACAGAGACAGTGTGGCCAGAGGCATACCCACCGGCCAGCCTAGCAGAAACAGCAAGTTCCAGGTTCAGTGAGAGAGCCTGTCTCAAAAGAGAAAGAGAGAGGAAAACACCCAACCTTGACCTCTGCTCTTACACACAGGCATGGGCCAGCATAAGGGCACATACATGAGCACACATCTGCACAGACACATCACACACTTTCAAACAAATAAAGAAACAATATAGGAGCAATAGAAGCAGCCAGCTGACTCGGACCTCTGGCCACACATTGCATACAGACATGGACGAGAGCCAGATTCTTACGGCGTCCCGGACCTGAGATCTGGTATTTGCTACAGCGGCTTTCTTATACTCACTGTTATGGCCTCACTCAACCACCCAGTCTCCAGCCTGTCTACCTGCTCCTCCTCATTGGTCTCAGGTTTTACATCCTGTGTTTGGGTTTCCACCCTCACTTCCTCCTGGGTGATCCTGCTACTTACTCTGTTGCCAGGTTAGCGATCAATGATACTTTCGGTTCTGCAGGCCTCCTTGGGAAGTGATCTCTCATCTCCAAAGAACTGAATAAGGGGCAGAAGGAAGCAATGATAAGGTGGTACAGATCTACAGTCTTAGAACCTGGAAGGCTGAGGCAGGAAGATGGATCCTTCAAGGCCAGGGTAGTTTGCATAGTGAGTCTAAGGCTAACTTGGGCTGCATAGCTAGACCCTCTCTTAAACAAACAGTAAGAAAAGTGTGCTAAGAGATCCAGGCTTTAATCTAGTGTAGCCTTTAATTTTACTTGCTGTGTAACTTGGGCAAAGCATTTTCCCTCTCTGGATGCTTCATCTATAAAATACAGGTCAGTTCTTACAAACAATCTTATTTATTTATTTATTTATTTATTTATTTATTTATTTATTTATTTAATGTGCATTGGCATTTTGCCTGCATTTATGTCCGTGAGGGTTGTCGGGCCCTGCCATGTGGGTGCTGGCAATTGAACTCATGTCCCCTGGAAGAGCAAACAGTGTTTTAAACTACTGAGCTATCTTTCCAGTCCCTAGAAGCTCTTTAACAGTAGCACTTTTGCAGGACCCTAGATGGCAAGGCTCACAAAGCCAGTTTCTTCAGGTAAGCATGAGCACTGGGACAGTTCTGAGGTCTGGCTGGGCACCTCAGCAAAGGTGGCCCACAGCAGCCTGGAGTGTTGGAGGCACGAGTGTCCTGTGGTCCTCAGGGGAACTAGCAGTAGACCTGGGATTTGGGATGCTTGTTTTTGCTGCCTAGTGTCATGCCCTCTTGCCACCTAGCCATCCTCAACAGCAGCACCCTTCAGGAGTTTCCCCGGGACCTGCTGCCCCTCCACGGCATCAACAATATTGACAAGCCAGGTGAAGCTGCCAGGAAACTCCCTCCCCCTGGTGACAACCAAGAGCCAAAGCCATCAGGGACTTTACCAAAGGACTTCCCAGTTCTGGGCACCCCTGCCCCTGGACAAGGGCTATACATGAAAGGATCACCCATGCATAGGACAGTGACAGGGACCTTCACTTGGATGCCCACTCTAGCTTCCAGGGAGGGGCTGGCCCAGATAGAGACAGACACAGGCTCAGCCAGAAACAGCCATCTCGGAGTTCTCACGGTCTGGGGCTAACTGTGGTGCTGTAGCCTCCTCTGTTCTAGCTATCTGCCCTCCATGGCTGACATTTTCGGTATGAGTGAAACCTATAAAACACCTGTAGTTAATCCAATCCACGTCTCCTTCAGGCTAGTTCCCTCCATAGGGGCATCACCTGAAGGCACTTTAATTCTCTCTCCCAGTGTGTGTGGTCATAACCGTATTTAGGTAAATTCTATTAGAGTCTAGAATATTAAATTCACCTGCAAATCTTGTATTATATTGTCTAGAAGTGTCAGGGGTGGCTCTATGAGTAACCAACAGTGTACAAGGACACAATAACCACCTAATTATTTTGTTCTTTTTTAACAAAAAGCTACCTTTCCCCTGAGGGCAAATGTTTCTTACAGCGGTCTAACTTAGAGCCTGTGACAGTTATTTCAGCATTCGGAGCCTCTGAGGACCCAGCTAGCCAGATATCATTACGAGACAGACTGTGATTCTCAAGCAGAAGGGAGCCCTTGGTGGCTCCTGGCCTTGTGAGGTGTGGCACGAAGGGCCTTCGACCTCCTTCTGGGCTGACTGGAGGAATCCCTCAGCTAACTCAGTAGACCGGATTCTGGGATGTAGTTATTCCCTTCTCTTTTTGTACAAGAGGCCTTGGATCATAAGCACATTGATTTCCTATCAGGCAGACAAGCTGGGCCATGGCAGGAACAAGCTACTGGGCAGGAAGGGGAGGCCTGGCTTGGCCCTGGGTTTTGCTGACTCATGGTGGAGGATGCTAATGCTGGACCTGGCAAGCCTTGAAACCACAGGCAGATGCCAGGGCCTCTGTGTCAGCCCAGCTGCTCTAACGGGCACTCAAAACTGCTTTTGCTTTCCGGGGAACAACCAACAGGATACGAGCCTGGCCTTCCTTCATCTCAGATCTAGCTGGCTTTGGGCATCATTTCTGTGTCCTGCTCCTCAACCCCAAAAGGGCCTCCAACTGTTGTCTTAGATTCACCCTCAGCTTGGGTTCAGCGGCATCAGGACTGGTTGATTAACTGCTGGAAATAATAGCAGGAGCTGCTGGAAAGAACCCCTCCCCATCCCCCAGATGAAGTCAGTTATCCAAGTTGGCCAGGCTGTACCTGGAGCACACTCAGGGGCTCCTCTGGCAATGGTGGTGATAACTTCTTGGGACCACATGCAAAACAGGAGCTGAGGCAGTGACCCAGCAGCCCACACCCTGACCAGGACAGCCTAAATACCTATACTTTTCCCTGATCCCAATTAGATCCAAAGCTCATGTCCTCAATCTCATGTCCTTGTGTTGGTACCTGATGATGGCTATAGGACTCCCTGGGCCTTATTTTCTCCTCTTCTTCTCAGTGTGGCTACATTGAAGAAATCCCTCTGATATCACCATCACTAGCTACAATTAGCTTGCTAGGAATAGGTAAGCCCAGCTTAGCCTCTAGAGCTCCCAGAACCAGACTGTGCCCTGAAAACTCCAATAGCACCCTGGGACTCCAGGTCTCCAGTTGAGTGACATTGACTTCATAGACTCTTGCTTTCAGGGACTCCACTGGCTATACCAGACCCTGCATCAAGCTTTGAGAAATGCCTGCCTGTGGCCAGTCCTTCCCCTGAGCTGCCCACCTAAATCTAAAGCACCGTTCTAGTGAGAAAAGGTTGTTGGGAACACTACAGGGCAAGAGGCTTACCTAAGGTTACTGACCTTGTCTGTACTGAACTTGAACCTGGGTCTAGTCTCAGTGTAAAACCTTCTGGGATTGAGGTACTCACTAAGTTCCGGCCTGTGGGAACCTGCCAACCTTGAGTCCAGCCAAATGTCCATGCAGGGCTGTGGGGGCCAACATGTAGGAGGGACCAGCTCCTGAGAAGATGTCTTCTAACTCTGATGCTGGGTGGTCCTTCTAGACACCCAATATCCATGGCTGTTATTGGCAAAACCATGGTAAGTCACATTCCAAGATGGGTGGGCACTACCTCCTTCCATTACACAGGTGGGCAAGCAGAAGCAGCCAAAGACAAAGCTGGCCCAGGGCTCTCTACAGCAACCCCTCCAAGTGCCAGGCTTAGCAACCCCCACCTTACCAGACCGGAAGACCACTTGGGCTTTGGTCAAGTGAATGCAATCCTGGCTTTCCCATTTTCCCATTTCTTTTGGGTTTTCTGAAGTGGCTGGACCATTGACCTTCACAGTGGAAAAAAAAAAGTCCACCAAAGTCAACCAAAGGAAGAACTGGAGAGCTGGTGGCTTCAGGAGACAGGTAGCTTGCCTGTGATCACTGTGAGAGAAAGGGAAAAGGCCTAGCAGACTCTGTGCCCAATGCCTAGGCTGACATGAGAGATCCAGATAGGGGCAAAGATGCTGGAGAGAGACACCCAGAACAAGCAGGCACTTTGGGCAGGTGAAGTGGGGTGCTGTCTATTCAGAGATGTGCTCACAGAAGGGAGACAGGGCCTATGGTCCAGCAAGCTTCATATGGCTCATGAAGAGAGAGGAAGAGGGGAAGAGGGAGAGAAAGGGAGAGGGAGAAAGAGAAGGCGGGAGGGAAGGAGAGAATGTGTGTTCCAGGGTTTTCACCAAGGAGATAGGGGTTGTTTTGGTTCCCACTTGCAGACACTCATCTGGTCCTGCTTTCACGCAGCAGGCATCTGAAAGGGAAAGACAGATACAGTTCACAATCCCTCTCCCAAGAGGCAGACTTATAGGGGTGCATTCTCCGAGCTGGTGTGACCTTACCACCACTGCTCCTTCCCCCTGCTTCCTGTTTTCTCTTCCATCCTCTTATCCTCTGCCTTGCCCCTTCCCTTCCTTTCCTTCTCCTCTCTCTCTAGTCTTGCTGGGTTTCTGCCCCTCTTCTTGTTTGTGTGTCTGATTTCAGGGACACCCTCTGACCCCTTCTTACATATCTGACCCCCTTCTCTCTGGGCACAACTTTGCTTATTATCCTTTTTCTCAGACCATCTTTGTCCTTTGTCATTTCTCTCACTCTGCCCCATCTCCTTCCTATCCTGTCAGGATCTACATCTCTGTGTCCCCTGCCCCCAGCTCCTGCTCTAAAGAAGAGCTCCCCATGGCTAGCCAGCAGGTTGTGAAAACACCCAGGGCCTCATAACCTGAAGGGGCAGGATTGATGAGAAAATAAATTCTTGATTAGTGTTTTAATTGTGAGGATCTTTGGAGGGGACTGAGCAGCAAGGGAAGCTTGCTGGAGAAAACTTGCATTATTAAAGCCACAAATCCTCTCCTGCCAAGAAGCTGGAGGGGAACAAACAGGGCTTCCTTGGGAACGAGGATACTGAGGCACAGTAGGGGTGAACAGGAGAATGGATGATCCCCAACCCTTCCCCAAAGAAGGCTCCTGGGAGGGATGGGCTCTCTTGGTCCTGTCTTTTTATCTTTTGGCCTCTATTAGTCTCTGATAGCATTGGCTTCTGGGAGAGATGGAAGAAGCTATCTTAGTTCTATTTGCTCCACACTGGCAGGTGCCCAGGGAAGTGGGAGAGTTTATCAGCCCTGGGCAATGCGAAAAATGGAAGGTCCCAATTGACAAACTGCTAGGAGTGGGTCTTGTTTCCACTCTGTGCTCCAACTCCCCCATGTGCTGGGTGGTGAGAAGAATATTCTGTTCCAGGGATGTGTGAAGATGGCATGAGACAGCACACACACACACACACACACACACACACACACACACACACACACAC
>NW_026585504.1:40664494-40720152 GCF_907164565.1 Psammomys obesus | reverse complement strand
ACACACACACACACACACACACACACACACACACACACACACACACATTCATATGGGTCAGTCGCAGAAGATATGTGTTAAATATTGCTGTTTTTCTTGCTCACCCCACTTGTGATTTCTTCCTCCATTCTCTCCAGGGAGGGGTTACAGGGTCATTTGGCCATGCCTAGATTTTTACATGGGCACTTGGACAGGATCTGAACTCAGGCCTCATACACAGCAGGTGCTCTTACCCACTGGCTACCTCCCAGCCTCTATTTCAAACATTTTGAGGAGCCTCCATGTTGCCCTCACCCCCATGACATGTTTGCCCTTCTTTATACATGGCTCGAGGCCTCAGCACCTGGCTAGAGATTACAATGCCTCAAAGGAGTAAAGGAAAGCTCAGCCTAGCTCTGGCCTGGGTCTTCAGCAGTCCCCTCCTCCCCCAAGGAGTGTACACACTACTTCCTCTATGGGAAGGCCTTCCTGGGAAAGGGGGCCAGCTGGGGCCGGGCTGAAAGATGTGGGTCCAGCTCAGGAGCAGGCCAGGTCCCTTTGGGTGAAGGCTAGTGAACAGAGTCACTAGGCAGAGGCCATTACATCCAGAATCCTCGATAGGTCTGGCCTCCCACAGCATATCACCAGGCAATGGGGCTCACTTATTTGGTTTCCGCACAAACCTGAGATCTATTCTTAGAAAGATGGCTGGATTCAGCCCCAACTCCTCAAGTGCTAGGGCTCATGGCCCTCTCATGCCCTCATGGAGTATTTTCCTCTTAGCTGATTTTAATTGTTAATTTTTTTTGTTTTTGTTTTTGTTTTGTTTAAGCTTTGTCTTTTCTCTGATAGCTCTGGCACAGAGGCCCAAGGAGGGGAGCACATGTCCTAGGATAGGCTGAGGAGCCTGGTTGGTTCAGCCTGATTTTCCTGCTTCCCTTGGGAACTTGTCCACAGCCTGGCTCCGTCCTTGGGTCAGGGGACACCTGGCTGCAGTAGTGTCTTGGCTGATTTTGCTAGCCTGCGGTGCTGGGTGGACAGGGTGGATTAGAAGCCCACGGCCTATGTTCTAAGGTGTGCTTGGCTGCTTTGGGCCACCTGACCTTGAGAATTGATGTTCCTTTTCTGTGCTCCCATTTCCTGCTCTGAAAAGTAGAGATACAAATACACACTCTCCACAAGCCACTCTAAGTTCAAGGCTAGCCTGGACTGTATAATGAGATCCTGGCTCAAAAACAACAACAACAACATACAGTAAAACATTTCTCTTGGGGAATTATCCAGGCTGGCCTCCACACCCAGAGGGCTATCTCGTCACACCTGCTGCTCTGGCTGCCTGGCTGTCCTATTGTTTAGGGTCTTCTAGGCATGACTGTAGTCATCACTTGGTCCTTCTCTGTCCTCAGCCTGCCTAAGTCTCATCAGTAACCCTTGCCTCAATCCCTCACGCCACCAAAGACACCAATCACTCACCAGTCCCTACACCCTGACTGAATTATGCCCAGGAGCTCTGGTAGTCTTCCAGCCCCCCCCCCCCCAAGTCAGCCTCACCAACCCCATTTGTAGAAGAGGAAACTGAGTTCAGCTCCTATTGAGAGGATTTCCACTATCTACCCCCTCCCAGTAATGTCCCAGTAACAAACCGATGAGTTTATTTGGCTTAGAGACATGGTTGAAGGGTTTCTGACAGGAGCAACCACAGGAAAGTCTTCATGCTGTGTGTATGATGGCTTCCCCGAGCCACATGGGAGTCCTCTTCCCCTATACTTCCTCAGCCATGTCTTCTAGCTCCTTCTGAATTCCCCTGCCATGTGCAGTTAGGGAAAAATTGCATGCAAATGGCTGGATACTCAGGTGAGGGTCCAGTGGCCTCCCCTGCCCCTCATTTTGGAGGAAATATGAAGTCCGAAAGCCCTTTGGGATGGAAACTAAGAAGTAGGCATACCTGATCTCATTAAGATAGCCAAAGTCTGGCTCTGAGGAGGGCACCTTACAGCAGTTTCCATGAGGTCATTCACTGCATGGAAAGTGTGCAGGGATTTAAACTTATGTGTACTTGCGAAGGGGCATCATTCACACAGCTGGGAGAGATGTGCACATAGGTGACCAGGGATCCTGTAAGCAGAGCAGGGAGAAGAGAGTGGAATGGCAGGTGGGCGGATGAGGCCTGAAGTAGAAGCCCAGATGCCAGAAAATACAATCTACTGTTCTGTTGATATCTGTGACAAGAAGATCCTAGCCCTTTTGGTAAGAGGTCCTGAGACCAAAAATTAATTATCTAGTTCAATCTCTAGATGTGTTGATGAGAAGGAAAACTGGCTCAGCAGTCCCTGAACTATAGCTCTCTGTGTGTCCTCAGGGAGGCAGTTCAACCTTTCTGTGCCTTAGTTTTCTCATCTATAACATGGAAGAACCTTGCAGGGCCAGACTGAGTATCAAATGGAGGTCTTGGTATGCAGCTGACATGACCTGATTTGAGCTCCTATGTGCTGCCTGGAGTCCAGGTCCTGTCCACACAGCCATTGCCTGAAGAAAGAAGGAGGTGGGACAGACATCCCCGCCAGCACTTCCTGTTTCTGTGGACGACCTCAGGCTGACCCAGCCCTTCTGGGACAGAGCCACAGGAATGTGGTGGACAGGGAACCACATAGGGGTGTCAGAGTGTTTCTGCAGGGGTGTGGTCCCCTTGCAAAGGAAATCAGCTGGAAGGATGGAGAGCTGCTCTGGGAAGGAGTGAGCCTCAGGGAAAGACCCCTTGCCTCTGAGCTGGGAAGGAAGCTGAGGCAGGAAGCAGGAAGGCCCTGGGCCGTGGCTGTGGCTGCCATTGCTGCAGCCAGTGTCCTGGGATGACCGTTATTGAGGACTGGCCACAGCCTTTCTGGCTATCCCTGACCTTAGGAACAGTTCATAGACTGTCAGGGACAACACAGCTCTGAGCATGTGACAGCATACATCCGTGTTTCCCTGTGTTTGGGACTCCAGGGGAAATTTTCCAATGCCAAAGGGGTGGGCTCTGAAGCCTGCTTGAACCGACATCGCAACTCCACCCTCAGAGGCAGATGACCGCCCACATCTCTTTGACCTAGCTGAGCCTCAGCTCTTGTTTAAAATGGGTCCAGGCAGCATTTGCTCCCTGTGCTGTTAGGATGAGGAGATGAGGGTTCTAAGAAGCTAGGGCTTGAGGAATATGGGCAACTCACTGCTTCCTCCACATACCTGGCTCCAACAAAAGTAAGGAAATCATGTGAGAGAGGGAGGACAGGTGGGAGGAATGGAGAGAGGGAGGGAAAGAGAGGAACACTGGCAGGCTGCGTCTCTAAAACAAGTTCTAGGCTCCCTCCCTGGCTGCAACCTGAGTCTGTGTGTCTGTCAGCTATTGGCGGTGGCATCGCTGCAAAATGAACCGTCCTGGACACTAGCCACTCACAGCCACAGGCGTTTAGCCTCACATTGCTGTATCTTCAGGTGATAGGCTATTGGTGCCTCAGGCCCTGAGCTCATGCACAGGCTCATCAGCAGGGTGCCTTTTTTGCAGGCTGCAGGTCATACTCTCAGGTTCACCATACAGAAAGTTAAAGGACATCATCCTGTCAGTTGAAGGACAGCAGCTGCTCAGAGAAACCTTAGGTTCTCATCAGTGTCAGGGACCAGCTCTGTCCCACAGCAACACTACCCCCTTCCCTGTCTGCCCTGTCCTGTCTGCCCAAAGCCAAGCCCATGGTCGGTAGTGCAGGAGCCTGACTCCTGTCCACATAGGGAAGGTGAGCATCTCTGTGCCACAAAACAGTGGAACCCAAAGGGAAGACCCCAGCTTCAATTTACAAATAAAAGTGGCCCATTTGAGTCACTGCCAGCTCAGGTCTCCTGGGTTCAAATGTTGAGGGTGGTGCCAGGAACTACAGGGTGACCAAGGGATGGGAGATGAATTTTGGCCTTGGGTAAGCCCAAGTCTTCCTGGCGCCTGCTTCTGTGTATCCCCTTCTGTGAGGGCTGGGAGCATCCCCAGTTCCTCCCCTCCTCTGGATGGCTGAAGCTGTCGAGCATAGAGAGACAGGGATGTATTGCCACCTTCAGCTGCTGGCATTTCAGCTCACAAACAGCTACCCGCAAGAAGAGAAGCAAGAGGATGTCTGCTTTGTGGGGGAAAAAGTGGCTGTCTCACACCCAAGCAGCAGCTTATCATGGGCAGACATCTGCTTACAACATGGGGACAAAGGTGGCACCCATATGGCTGTGGGCAGTGTGAGGGCTGTGGGAGGGGCAGCTGAGTATGCTTGGGCTGGGCCAGTATGTCTGTGAGGTCACAGTAACTTCCTTCCCTGGCCTCAGTTTCCCCACCTGTGGTGTGAGTGAGTGGCTCCGGAAGGCCCTTCTTTGAAGCTTTGGTCCAAAGATTGAGTTCTTATGGCTGGCGTTGTGGCTCAGTTAGTGACATCTGTGTACGTAGAATCTGTCTTTGCTCCTCCATACCTCACAAAAAAAACCAGGTGTAGTGATATGCACTTATAATTGCAGCATTTAGGAGGATCAGAAATGTCTTTACTTTTGAGACATGAGTAAAAATTAAAAGTTCTGAGCTGGGCATGGTGGTGCACGCCTTTAATCCCAGCACTTGGGAGACAGAGGATGTGGATCTCAGTGAGTTCAAGGCCAGCCTGGTCCACAGAGTGATTCCAGGACAGCCAGAGCTAGTATACAAAGAAACCCTGTCTTGAAAAACAAAAGACAAACAAGCAAACAAATTGAATATTCTCAGCCCTTTCCTTCCTTCGGTCGGTCCCCTTCCCTGACCCTGACGGTGCTGGCATGTACTGTGACCCTCTCCTCCTTATCAATGAGTGTTCTCTCTTAGCTCATGAGCCACTGGACTAGAGGTGGGTCACAGACAGGGCAAGAGAATGTCCTTACTCCAGGTGTTATTATCCATGAGCCAACTCCACTCCCAGACACTGGCTCCAGAGGCACTCCAACTCAGGCTCTGGAGAAGGGAGAGGCTTTTCAGGGGAAAAAAAAAAGTCCCCCAGTTGTTTCCAGACAACTTACTGTCCTCTTACCCCACATTCAGCTTCTTGTGTCCTCCTGTGCTTCCAGCCCAGGCCGTCCAAGTGTCTGCAGAGTGCTGACAGAGTTCACCCCAAGACAGAGCAGCCCTCTCTCTGTGGATACTGGCAGCCTACTTTTTGACAAAGGGGAACACTAGATAGGCATTTCCAAGCAGGAGAATGAGGAAGGTGGACTCCAGCTCCACACTGCCTCAGCTCCTCATTGGTTCCTCATCCCTGGGTGCTCCTACCCTTTGCCGGACATCCCTCCAGGTTGGTTCCATGTTGCCTGAGCACAGAGAGCACTGCTATAACCTAACACCTGCATCCAAATTGCCTCTCTTAGCCCCAGGCCTATAGGCAGATATTTAAAACAATTAAAGACTCACATGCACTCAGCTTGGAAGGGCCAAGAGAAAGGAGCAGTTGCCAGAAACTTCCGGAACCTTCTGAGATCTATAATGCATAGAAAGAGACACCTGGAGGAGATGTGCCTGTAGCAGAGACACCCAGACCACTAGAGACCATCCAGAAGCTAGTGGAAGCCAGTGCAGGCTGTGTAAGTCTGTGCAGGGCGATGAAAATACATTGGTGTATACAGACACCACGGATGCATTCACAGGTGCACACATTCCCATTCCTCCCAGTTCCCTTGAGCACCTGGCTAGGCATGGAAGCCATTCTGATTGCCAGGGCATTGCGGCAAATGATGTCCTTGGTCTACTCGGCTAGAGAATGTGGGGCCTGCTTAGAAGCAAGCTTGGAGTCAGGGTAGCCTGCAAACAGGGCTTGCCTACTCCCTCAAGGGTGGACCAGCAAACGAAGGAAGGAAAGAAGACCTGGAGATGGAAACACTATGACGCTTGATGCCAACAAAGACCTGAGTCTTCTATATGCCCTCTGGGGAAGTCACTTGTGGGCTCTGCATGTCTATAACTCCCATAAGCAGCCCCAGCCTCCACCTGCGGGATCCCTGGCCCTTCCTGTGGGACCGTGATAGCCCAAGGTCTGTGGGGAGCCCAGATAGCTACTGACCAGCCCTCATGCTGAAGGTAGAACATACCAAATGCCGTCCAAAGGACCAGAAAGCTGTCTGTTCCACCTCTTATCTGATTTTAACTACATAAGCTCATTCTCTCCTCCCTCCCCCAGCGCCTCCACAAATGGTCCCTTGTGGCTTGGTTGGGCAGCCAGCTTTCTCAGTGAAGTCTGGGACCAGCAAAAAAAAAACCCTACAGGGACCCACTGCTTCTGTTCCCCTGCAGCTGGGCTCCCAGCCTCATCACCAAAGCAGTCTTGCAGAAAGGAGCTGGGCAGCTCAACAGTCTACCATCAGGGCTCCCTCAGTGTCTTTTGTTGGGGCCTTCACATCCAGAGGCACGGTAACTTCTCAATCATTGAGCAGGGCTCACCCTTTGCCTGCCTGTGTTTGAGAGGCGCCATTGTCTATGGCCATAAATCAACCTCTTTAATTATCACCAGTGACACATTTTGGCAAGAAGATGGCTGCTCTGCTGAGAATGGAATGAGGGGTCAACTGCAAATATGCTTAAAACTGCGCCCTGCCCTGAGGTTCAGAAGTGCCTGCTCAAAGGGCAGAGGCCACTCTGAGCAATGTTCTTGTGAGTGGCAGAAGACTGGGGGGGGGGGGAGTTACTGTCACACACAGGACTCTGGCACACATAGCACTAGAGCATTAAATGCACCAGCCTGAAATTCAGGCGAATGCTTTCTTCTCATTCCCACTTTCCTTCTCTCCCTTCCTTCCTTCGTTCCTAACTTTCTCTCTTCTTTCTCCCTTCATCTATCCTTCCCTCTCTCCTTCCTCCTCCTTCCTCTGGGAGAGAACTCTGCCCTAAACCTTTTGCATGGCTGACTCCCTCTCAATATTTAGAAGCTCCCAGATGCCAGGCTTGTGCATAGGCTCAGCCATGCACAGCTCAGCATTGCTCAGCTCCTGGCTGTGGCCCCAGGAGCTTCCAGTCTAGTTGACAAGCCTGGCATTTTGGTGAGGGCCAGTACTGACCACGAATTTCTGATGCTTTGTTGTGGCCCTGGCTGAGTGTAGGGAGGGAAGTTTTGAGTGAATGTATATTGTTGACACGGGCATAGCCACGTGCTGCTTGACAGTGACAAAGCCTTCTCCGAGTGAGGCTCAGAGGGGTGGAAAAGGCTTCCTCAGGTCCAAGTGCAAATGTTGACTGTGTGCAGAAAATGTCTACAGTAGTTTCCTTCCCCACATGTTTATGGCCTGAAAACTACTCCTACTGAGATTTAGCAGATGCCCTCTCCTTGTTCAGCTGTATATAATAGCCCCAACTCCTTGTTTATTTGTATGCAATAACCCTGCCTCACTGTTCAACAGTATATAAAAAACACCCTGAGGGTACCATGGCTTCTCCAGCAGACAGCCCAGTCCAACCAATCCTATCTTTTCTATGCTATGTCTGTGTGCCTGTCCTTTCTTTTTTCCCTCTCCTCCCCGGTTAGGTCAGTCCATGAAGGTCTTCTGAGTGCAACGGTTGCGCCTGAGAGAATGGCCCCTCCAGCCTCACCCATTCTTGGAGACACTAGGCAACTTGCCCGGGGATCTTTCATTCACAAAGCAAACATCCCACAGCCCATGTTAGCCTTCTGGAAGTCCACATGCCACTTGTCTTCATCGAACCAGACCAGGAGCTGCACAGTAAGGACCAGCTGCTGCCTGACGCAGCTGACACTGTCCACCACAACTAACCTGAATCTGCTTGTATGATCCTCTCTACAGAAGACATAGTTGGGGCCAATGTCAACATGTCTCGCCTCTCTGCCTCCTAATCCACCTTGCACTTCCTCAGGTGGCTCTGGGCAGTGTGGCCCTGGGCAGTATTGGCCCTAAGTGGGATGGCCTGTGCTCTTCTATTGGGCACTAATAGTAACAGGCCTTCCTACTGGAAACTGTCTTGGGAGCTTTCCACCTCCTTAGATTAGACTCCTTGAAGAGCCAACCTTCTAAAGCAAGGCTGTGGGGCGAAGTCGGCCCTGCACACCGCAGTGACAGTGATAGGAAAGGACTCATACCCAGGTGTTTGGAAGGGCTGGCATGGAGCTCTGACAGCTTCACAGGGTCATACGCCTTCTAAGCAAAGACACAGGCCCACAGGGGCCAGGTAGCCAAAGCGGGGATGAGCGCTGGGGTCCAGGCAAGAGCCCCCAGCAGGAGCCTGGAGAAGGCTAAAGACCAGCATCCAACAGACCTTGCAGGATGGAGGCTTCCAAGTTGATACCAGGCACCTAGAGAGATGGGACTGTGCCTGTTGGGATGCATGATCCCTGGGTATTTTTCTCTTAAGCCACAGTCCATTTGGCTGCTGTCCTGTGTAGGTGACACATGTGTCACCTGGCCCCATTTTCCACTCAGTTCCAGCCTTGCTTGTGCCAGCCCTTTGCTGGGTCACTCAAACAGCTGCCATTTCTACCGGGACCCTGACACTGAGTCAGTCCTGTCTATGTCTCCCTTCTCCACTCCCTAAGCTTCAGCAACCAAGGGTGTTGGCTGGTGAGTGAATGGACTTGGGTAGCAGATAGAGCCATTGGTGTGTGCATCACTCAGAAGCTCAGGTCCCTGGGGAATCTGACTCAGCATGTATTTCCTGAAAGAAAATGCAATGGGGTGGGGAAGAGGAACAGGGCCATTGGAAGGGGTGTCGGGGTCCTTAGAGGCCTGAGAGTCTTCCATCTCTATTTCCTGATGGGCTAAGCTGGACCCCAGGAACAAAGAGGAGAACCACTTTGCACTGACTTGGAAGGAGGGCTGAGCATGGAGAGGTTCAGCACTCAGGGAGGAGCCTTTAGGAGTCAGTTCAGGAAGGAAGTGACCTCACTGGACTTCCTGTGACCTGGGCTGGCATGAAGGACACAGGATGTTAGGAGCAGTTCCTTGGGGTTGAGACACATTAATGGAAATATTTGCTCATTTCTTTCATTCATTCACTCACTTGTTCATTTCCTCATTCATACAGCCACTCAATATGCTTTATATGTCTGTCACATTCTGCAGCATCTTGGCTCTCTCTCTGAAGAGTTTAGAATCAGTTAGCAGAGATGTCCTACAAGTGAACAAGGAAAGAACGTAATGTCATTGAAGGACAATGTCAGGAAGTAGGAGCAGGAAGATAAGGAAACAGGTCAGGCAAACTGAAAAGGCTCTCAGGGGTAGGCATGACAGGGCACCCAGAGGATGCTTTTTTGTGTGTGTGGTGACAAAAAACATCTGAATGGGCTGTGAGGTTGCAGGAGGGCACTCTCACAGTGAAAACTGCACATGCAAAGGCCCTGTGGTAGGAGCCTGTGTGGTTTGGGGCATGTTCAGGCACAACAGGGAGTCTGTGGCCTCAGTGCTGAAAGTAGAGGGAGGGGTTAGGGGCAAGGTGGGGAGGTCCGTGTGGAGTCCCCTGGAACAGAAGAAAGCTCGGGACTTATGATGATCCACGTGGAGAGATGCAGAGATGATGAGGATGAAAAGGGGCAGATGGCTGAATAGTCAAACATGATCCATTGTCAGCTTTCTGGAAAAACCATGCCAAGCAAGGGCCAGGTGGGTAAAGATGGCTAAGAAAGGGCCAGAGGCCTTTTCTTTTGCACAGAGTATGTAGTTTGGCAAGAGAGCTGGTTCTTGCACACTTGTAATGATTACTTCTCTGTGTGTGTGTTCGTATGTAAAGATCTCTCTCTCTGTGTGTGTATGTGTGTACTCACATGTGGAGAGCAGTCTCAAGTATCAACCTTTAGGAGCCAGAAAGCTTTTCTTCTTATTTATTTATGTTTAAAGACAGGGTTCTCACTGGCCTGGAGCTGTCCCGGTAGGCTAGGCCAGCTGGCCAGTGAGCCCCAAAGATCTGCCTGTCTGTACCCTCCCCCGCAGCATTGGGCTTACAAACATGTGACACCACTTTTTTTTTTTTTAACATAAGGGTTTTGGATCTAGAACTCAGGTCCTTGGCTTTGCTAGGCAGAAGTCTCACTCTGTAGGCTGGGCGCACTAGTTTTCTTGTGTGAGTTCCACAGCAACCACGCGACAGAATGACATTATCTCTCCACTTCACAGATGAAATCAAGATCGAGAGCAATCCACTTACTTGCTCAAGGTCACAGAGTAGGTGCAGGGTAAGGGATCAGTGTCTAGCAGATTAGTGACTTTGACAAAGGGCTTATCTACCACTGTAGTGCAAGTCACAGAGGTGACATATGTTCTGAGTTGCCAGAGGTCCCGTGAAAAAGTGTTCTCTGCAGCAGGGAGCACTAAGAAGGGCTGTGGGGATCAGGATGGGTGTCGCCAGTGGTGGTGCTCCAGGAAAAGAGCCTGGGTGCACAGACTCAGGGACAAGGCTCATGTCTGCAGGAGCATCATGGGGGGCAGGTGTGGGGTGTGGGCAAGGGCTGCTCTGAGGTGACCTAGCTATAGAATAAACCTCAAAGCTTCAGCTCACCGGTGATGGAGCCACTGAGGGGGTCTAGGTAGAGGAGAGGCTGGACAGAGGGAGTGGGCAATGACAGGCAAGAGGGCTGGATTCAGGTCCTCGGGCTGGGCTGCAAGTGCTTGCCTCTGACCATCTTGTTGGCCCCTTCTTCCTCACTTGTTAGACAGGGTCTCACTCTGCAGGCTGGCCAGGAACTCAAAGTTCCTGTGCCTTGGCAGTGGGGTTGCAGGCTGCACCATTGGCCTGGTCCTACTGTTTCTTGGCATCCCCTCCCAAGCACACTCTTGCTTTCTTTCCTGAGGTTGGGATCTTGGGAAGGCAGAAGAAAACAACAGTCTGGGTGAGTCACTTAGTTGTCTTTACTTCAGCTTCCTCATCTGAGAATGGGGAAGTTAACGCTTTCCCTCTTAGAGTTCGCTCTGAATGGATGCAAGGAGTTTGGCGTCTCACACTTGGTACAATCTTAGCAAGAGTGTGCCAAGATCACTTCAGAACAGATGCGGTAGATGAGGGCAGAAGGCTGGGTGCTGAAGAGGGAACGGAGGACAGCTGCGAGAGCTGGCAGGAGGGCAGGAATAGGGCTGTGTCAGGCTCAGAGCCAAAGGAGGAGTGTCATTTACTGCTGTGTGGAGGAGCTGGGTTTGGGGAGAGTCTAGGTTAGAGTTAGGGTGTGTTTAGGTGCCGGACAGCATGTACACAGCAGAGAGAGACAAACATGGCCACTACATGGCTTAGAAGCTACCTGAAGGGGGTGGGAACTTGCTGGTGTGGGAAGCAGAGATTGAAGAGTGGGGGGTGTCAATGAAGGCAATGGTAGGGGAGGGCTGGTGAGGTGAGTGCTTTAGGGAGTCAGAGGAAGGAAAAGGGAAAGGAGAATGCAATCTATGAGGTTGTAGATCAGTGGAAATTTTTGAGCCTGGAGTCACAGCAGGCCTGTATTTTTGTTGTTGTTGCTATTGTTTTTGTTTTTGTCTTTTTGAGGCAGGGTTTCTCCATGTAGCCTTGGCTGTCCCGGAACTCTCTCCTCTCTCAGTAAACCAGGCTGGCCTCAAACTCAGAGATCCACCTGATCTTTAGTCACAGCCTCCACAGCGCTGTGATTAAAGGTGTATGCCACCAACCGCCTGGCTTCAGGCAGGTGTCTTGAGTCTGGGTCACTTGAAGCAGAGCCCGAGGCAGGGATTCGGGACCCATGATTGAGAAAGAAAAGCATAGTGAGAAAAGAGAGCAAGACAAGTCCCAACAGGAAGTGTGTGGTGTAACTACACTCCTCTTATTAACCGATCACCTTCCCTTGGCCACCAAAGGACTTCCTGCTGGACCAAGGTTAAGTCTCCCGATGAAGAAACACCCATGAGTCACTGGCAGTCAGAGTTCATTATGTGAGAGGTGGGCTCTGACCCAACAACATGTGAGCTGGACAGAGCTTGGACCCTGGACTGGACCAAAAGACCTCTTTTGGACTAAAGAAGGCGGTCCCCATCCAAAACAAACAGGAGAACTGCCCTGGCAGAAAAGGCAGAGGACCTAGAAAGAGTTTCCAGATTTCATTAGGGGAACACAGTGACCTTTGACCTTCCCAGTCAGTTTGACTGAGCTCGGACCCAGTGGCATACTGGTTACTTTCCTGGAGCTGTGATAAAACAATGAGTGACTTCCAGAAGGAAGTGTTTATTTGGGCTTATAGTTCCAGTAGAGAGTCCACAGTGGCAGGGGAGGATGGCAGCAGGCTCAGAACAGGAAGCTGAGAGCTCTCTTCTAACCCGCACATAAGAAGCTGGAAGCAGGGTGTAGCTACAAGTCCTCAGAGCCCACCCCCAGTGACATGCTTTCCCTAGCAAGGCTCCATAACCTCCCCAAAAGGGCACCATCAGCTGAGCACCAAGCGTTCTAATACCTGAGCCTATGGGGATGTTCTCTCTCAGGCCACCATGCATGAAGCAGGCAAGCAAAGTCAAGAGGAAGGATGGCACCACGCAGAGCTGTTCCTGCCAAGGATGCTCTTGCTTCACCAGGGCCCTCCCACCTTAGGTGCTGAGCCCCAAGAGAGAACCCTGAGTTCAGTCTAGCCTCAGAGCCAGGCCAGGCAGGTTTCACTCAGGAACACAGAGGACAGCATGCATTGCCTGACCTGACATCCTCAGCCCCACTGACCCATGCTCTGTCCAGCAGCTCAGAAAGAGACCCAGTGGACTTCAAGACTTCGTAGGAGTGGGGCGTCTCCATTCACAGGCTGTACTGGAAGGCCACCATGCTATCCCAGCTTAAGAACTACTTGGCCTCAGCCAAACAGTGGTGGTGCATGCCTTTAGTCCCAACAACCGGAAGGCAGAGCTTTGCAGGCAGGTCTCTAAGTTCCAGGCCAGCCTGGTCTGCAGAATGATCTCCAGGACAGCCAGGGCTACACAAAGAAACCCTGTAAGAAAGAAAGAAAGAAAGAAAGAAAGAAAGAAAGAAAGAAAGAAAGAAAGAAAGAAAGAAAGAAGGAAGGAAGGAAGGAAGGAAGGAAGGAAGGAAGGAAGGAAGGAAGGAAGGAAGGAAGGAAGGAAGAAAAGAGGGAAGGAGGGAGATGGGGGAGGGAGGGAGGGAAGGAAGGAGGAAGGAAGAGAGGGAGGGAGGGAGCTCAGGAGGCCTATAATCAGAAGAGGCTGCTGGGACTTGTCATGCATGCCTGGATGGGACTTTGGCACTCTACAGCATGGACCTTCCTCTGCCTCAAAGTCACTCTTTTCTCACACCAGCCACTTAAAACCTCACCCGAAGGAGGAGGTCAGTCTGTGGCTTCCCATCCAGGTGACTGTGAGGCTCTGGGAGACCGGATGAGACTAGTCTCCTTGCCAGGTTCCGCCTTTGAGCATCTGTGTTTGCTCTTCCCTTAGGCTAGAATGCTTTTCCTCTAGTCATCTGCGGGTCAACTCTTTATACCTCAGGTCCACGTTCAACCACTCCTTTCTCAGAGAAGCCTCAGTGGATAAAGTACTTGCTGGCAAGCATGAGGACCCGAGTTCAGATCCCAGCACCCACACAATAAAAGCTGGGCATGGTGGTGAGCATCTGTAACCCCAGTTCTAGGGATGTGGGCGTATAGAATCCCGTGGGCTCTATGGCCAGCCAGTCTAGCCAAAAGGTGGACTCCAGGTCCAGTGAGAGACACTGTTTCAAAACAGAAGTTGGAGAGCTATTGAAGAAGATGCTTGATGTTGACCTCTGGCCTCCACTTGATCATACACACACTTGCATGCATGCATACATGCTCACACACAAATATACACATATACACAGGCAGACATATGTACACACAATGCACACACATGCTTGTACACACCCATGCATGCACACATAGAACAAGACAGTGCCTTCAGCTCTGTTCCCACGTCATTCTCTCCCCCGACCCCCATTTTGTTCCACTACCACCTGGGCCTGTGTGTGCAAGCATGCGTGAGTGCGTGCATGCGTGTTGTAGCCTTGTCATTTGCTGTCCCAAATGGTGGGCTCACAGCACTGTCCAACATCATCAGTGGGTGTGTCCCGCCCGGGAGCCCTGTACCTTGTGCCCTCTGCTTCTGAGCCTTTACTTCTGCTCTTCCCACAGGACAGACTATCTTTCCGCCAGAAACTTCTGTCGTACATGTGCATGTGGCAAAGGTCACAGTAGGTCTACAATGGGGGTCATAGCCAAAGCATTTGAGGGACCATGCGGGAGTTCAATACATGTGACTGATGGAAGCTAGGTCAGGAAGCCAAGAAGTCTGAGACCCAGAGACCTTTTACCCCACATCCTGGCATGATTCACACTGTCTCCTTTTACTCCTCTGTGCTGACATAAAAATACATCTACACACTTGTCAGACATGTTTTCCTTCAAGAGTGGGCCTAATCCCCTCCCCTTGAGCATGGGTGGGAGATGGTAACTTGCTTCTGATGAGTGGAATGTGGTGGAAGTGTCGCCATGTCCCTCTCAGGACTGTCACAAGACCACTAGCTTCCTTGAGTCGCCCTCCCTGTCGAGGGACTGAAGTCACGTGCTGCGGAAATCTAAGTATTCCTAAAACAGGTCAGGGTGTGAGAAGCTGAGGCCCCTGTCAATAGGCTCCTAGACCCTGTGGGGTTTCCGAGAATGAGAGGAGCAGCGTTGTCTTTCTTTGACAGACAGAAAGGAATGAGGAAGAGTGATCATGAAGAAACAGTTTAGAATAGCTGACTGGACAGAACATGTCAAAGTCTAGTGTGCACCTCAGCTCACCCAAACCATCATCTGGTTTCCCCCACTCTTACTTCCTTATAGGGTGACTGGACTTGCAGTCCAGATGGGTGGAGGAGACAAGGCAGGTTCACATTTGAATACCTCCCTACTCTTGAGTTAGGATGAAGAACGGAACAGAACGAGGGCTATTTCATCGCAAGCCATCATCCCCATTCCAGCCAGCTCAGTGATTTTTAGGCAGAGACTTGAATAAACACACAAAAGATGTGTCCCGACAAACCTCAGAAGCACACAGTGTTTTGACATAGCTGATTTATGATCCAAAACTTTCTTCCTAGGTGGAATTGCCAGCCCCAAATCAACACTCAGAAATTTAACGGTAATCAATGTAAAGTCAGATCAGAAAAATCAATCACTCGGGAACAAGCCGAGGGCAGGGCAGTGCAGCGCCTTGTTGGGACTCACTGGAAAGGATCTGGTGATTTGCATTTGACCGCTGAGGTCAATGTAAGCATAACTTAAGGAGCCCGGGGAGGGATAGTCTCCCATCTAGTCTCAGCCCTGGCTAGGGATATCTGGACCCCATACTAATGGGCACAGGACAGCAAGGCCTGACGACTTCCTGTGAGCATCTTGAGGAAGGAGTAAGGGGACAGGAGGGTGGGGCTGAGGTAAAAGAAGAGATGCAGCAGCTGGACTGATCCGGCAGAAACCAGTCCCAGGTAGAAAACTGGTTCACAGCAGCCAAGTCTTTTTCTGCATCTGTGCAGACAAGGCTGCTGGTTTCCATGGGAGCTTTCCCGTGGGGGTGGATAGTCCTTGGTCAGGCAAGGGGTCAGGTGAGGGACTCCCTTTATGTTGGCTGGTGTGTGCATACACACACACACACACACACACACACACACACACACATGCGCGCGCGCTTCTTAAACAGGAAGCCCAGGTCACTGTGGTCATCACAGCAGGGGCCTCCCTGGGAACCATGACTCAAGTGACATTACAAAAAGGCCATCACAGCTCTCAGGGAGTGCATGTCATAAGCCGGCATTGGCTCTACATGGAAATCCCCCTACCCTCTCTCTCCTCAACCCCCTCCCCCAGGAGCGTGCTCTCTAGGTGATATTTTTGTCATTTTCTGTGATGACATCCTGCTACCCTAGGGAGCATGTGGTTGATACCGCATGGTCTGAGACATGACCTACTGAGGTTCTGCCCCTCACTGTGATAGAACTGAGGTCCGCCCACATGGATTGCTGTGCATATCTGTCCTCACCTGGGACCTGGGACCACAAGACCCAAGACCCTCAGGTAATGGGTACAAACCCACCTGATCTGCGGGCATCCCTTCATCAGTTCCTCTTCCAAGTCCCCATGGCAGTCAGCCAGCCCACTGTTCATTCGGGTCCTCCTCACATCCCTCCCTTCTCTTTTCTCTCCTCCCTTCCTTCCAGCTCTTCTCAGCTCCGAGAATAAATCTGATCTTGGCAACTGTGGCTTTAATTGTATGCATTTGACAAATGGTTCTATTGGATTGGCTCAGGACAACAGCTGCAGTCTGGATCAGGCTAGAAACAGTTAGGGGATGCAGAGCCATTGGGACTGCCCCTCGGTGACCACACCCTGACAGTGGCCGTCTCTTGCCCCTCAGCAACCAGTCTAGTTGGAATTGGATTGCAGAAGCTCTAATGGAGCCTTGGGAACCCATCCCCCCCCACCCTTGCTTAAGTCCATACCTGAGGACTTCGGGGAATCAACGCTCAGAGTCGTCAAGTGACTCTACGTGCCAAGGGCACGCAGCTTCCTAAGAGCACGGAGATTCCTAAGAGTCCCGAAAATACTTCAAGATCCACGCCAGTGCTCTGCCCACCATCTTTGCCTCACTTCTGGGTACCTAGCCAACCACGCTTCCTCTTTCCTGCTCATCCGACCACAGCCACTACCTCTCAATTCTCTTTTCCGCAATACCCAGAGAGAAAGACCTTACCTGTAGCACACAATGGCAAGACCTCAACCCCTGAACCTTTCTCTGACTTGATGGGAACTTCAGCTCACCCATCATTGAGATGGGGTTAACATCTATAATACGCACTTCATGCTATTAGCAAGAGGTTAAAGGAAAATGCAAGCAACAAATTCGGTACAATGCTGGCACAAAGCTCACTGAGTGAGCTCAGTGGTTAGGGCTTGCCTAGGGTGTGTGAGGCTCTGAGTTCTGCCTCTCACTCTTCGAAAGAAACCGGATGGAAAAACTAACAGCAAACAATACTGGCATTGGGTGAACTCAACCTTGTCCATTGTTATTATTAGTTGGGTCCTTAGGGCCATTGTGAATTGCTGCGAAGTTTGTGCACCTGGTAGGTAAGGAAGCGAGACCTGCACCTGCCCTGCTGGTACCCAGGAGCTGCCCTGAGGAAGTGTGCTTTCCAATCAGAGGCCAGAGGGGGCGTCCTTGCCTAATTTGCACAAAAGTGCTTCAGAATGCAGCCCTGTGTGCCCCAGCTGTCATATGAGGGGCACAGGGCAGGATTCCAAGCCCTATCTCTCATCTGGGGACCACAGCGGCTGGATTCTGCCATCTGAGTTCCCCCTTGGGTGCCATGGTCATTTACAGTGTTCCAGAAATCCCATTTAAAATGGAGCCTCCTCAGGAACAATAATCCTAAAAATAATCAGCCCTTATCATCATTTCCATGATTATTGCCACTATTATTTTAGACCTTGAGTGGAGTAGTGGCCATCAGGCAGAAGGCAGGGTAAGCCCCAAGGACAGTGGGGGGGAAGGAGCCGGGAGTAGGAAGAGACAAGTCGGGCACGGGAAGGCACACACAGCTCTCAGGATTCTCCCCAGGGCTGGGAGGAAGCTCTGCTTGAGGCAGCTGAATTTTAGAGTGGAGAGTAAAGGATGTGTTACTGGGGAAGCAATCTCAGAGAGAGGGAGGGAGGGAGGGAGAGAGAGAGAGAGAGAGAGAGAGAGAGAGAGAGAGAGAGAAACCATAGAGACATAGCACATAGTGCTACGTAATGTACGTAGCACATAGTGTGCCTATGTGCTTTGCACAGATTTAAATAACACTATAGGGGTGGTGCATCCCAGCATCCCCTTTAGGTGCACCTCAGTAGTGCACATTTGTGCACATGATTTATTAAGAAACTGCTTCCAGGTCAAGGGGTGGAGCTGGGAAATTGGGAAGGAAGCTGAAGAAACCAGGCAAGGATTGATATCTTAGGCACGACCCCTATCTAGCAAACTTCACTGTGTAAACTTCTCTTCGGGGGCTGTCTCTACCTGAGCCATTAGTTACTGGGCACTGTGATCATGGGGGAGGATGGAAGATATAAATTTCCAGGCATTTCCAGCTGTTTGCTGTGGGCACAAGCAGGTCCGAAAAAACCATTGCAGTCTCCTAAACGTTTTCTCAGGAGCTGGCTGCTGAAGCTTCCTGCTGCTACTCATGGAGCCAGAGCATGAGTACCTGTAATGTCCACTCTATGGAGCAGGGGAGGGGCCTCTCTGTGATGCAGCCTCATTCTTGCATTTGGAACCTTCCTTCGTTCAGTCAATTGGCATGTGGACAGGCGGGCTTACTTGAGACCATGACACTGGTACCCAGCTATGTTGGCCATTTCTTCTGCACTTTTACAGGGCCCTCAAGGCTCTGCTGTTTGCCTCATTATTTTCCTTAAATCGCTACTATTTATTTGCTCATTCATTCATTCGTTTATTCGTTTGCTCATTCGTTTTAAATGTTATTGATTAGCACTAGATCACCACTCAAGCAATTAAAAAAAAAATCCCCAATCCATCAGGAGAAGGCAGTGTTAAAAGATATGCATGCTCCAGCTACTCACTGGACCCTACAGCCTCAAAGACTGTACTTTAGCCTACCACTCATCTTTCAGGGTAGCCTGGAGGGGAGTCAGTGGAAGATAAAGAAGGGTGGCCCTCTATTTGGTCAGAAGCTAAATTGTTTAGAAACTCCTAATGCTGGTAGATGGGCTGATCAAGTGTGTGTCCACCCAGATCCTTACAATGGGATCTTATTTGGAGACAGGTTGTAGATGTGATTAGTTACGATGAAATCGCACTGTCTACATTTTCTCCAGACAAGAAGTAAAGAGCCCCATGAAGACAGAGGTGGAGGCTGGAGGCTATGGCCTCAAGTCAAGGTGTTCCAAGATGGTGGGCGAATGCCTGAAGTCAAGAGGGGCTGCTGGGAGGACCCAACCTTGCCAACAATGCCTGGCTTTTGCTCTCTGGCTTGTGGCAGTGTGAGAGAGCACAGGCCTGTTTTGACACACTTGTGTGTGGTAGTGTGTTTTAGAGTAGCTATCAGGATTCTGATTTGAGCTGTCCGCCACAGCCCTACATTCTGAGAAGTCCTTCTGCAGCTGGTGGCGCTCTTCTGGGGAGGTGGAAGAACCATCAGGAGGGAGGGCTGGCTGTCTGGTGGACAGTTTCCACAGGCAGACTCTGAAGGTGACACCTAGTCCTTAGTTCCTGCTGCACTCTGCTTCTTGGTCCCCTGCGACATGAGGGGCATCTGTCACACACTCCTGCTATGGAGAATTCCACCATGCCTTCTGGCCATGAGGGACTGGAACTCTCCAAAACCAGAACCTCAAAGGAACTTTTCCTCTTTTAAGTTGCTTCTGTTAGAGGTTTTGTCACGTGCATGTGCATGTGCATGGAGGCAGTTAAGAGAGCAGCCTCAGACACCTGATGCTACAGGGACATGCAGGGTCAGACATCAGTCCCAGCCACACACTGAACCCACGATCCTTCTAACAGACCCCAAAAGCCAGATGTTTCTGAGCTCTACCCTTCCATGACAACCTTTTCCCTGGAGATGAGGGGAGTTTTACACCCCCACCCCAGATGGTCCCAACCTTCAGACTCAGAGCCAGAACCCAGGTCTTTGCCAACACCTGAATCTGTCTATCAGTGCTCGGGGATCCTTAGCATTCCCAGGACTTTCTGGGACTCCAGGGTCATGGTAGATGCATTTGTAAGGACTGTCCAAAAAACTGAAGCAAGAGATGTGCCATTGGTTCCGAGCCAGCTCTGTTTTAAGGAGTTGGCTCAGCGGTTCGTAAGGCTGGCAAGTCGGCAGACCGCAGAGTCGGCTGGTGCGCTGGAGAGAGGCCAAGTGCAAAGGCTTCAGCCGCAGGATCCCTCTTGTCCAGATAAAGGTCAGTCTTTGGTTCTTTCAGGCTGCCAATAGATTAGATGAGTCTCGCCAACTCTATGGTAGTCATTCTGTTTAGTCACCGTTCATGTTAACTCACCCAAAACCTTCCTCACAGGGACATCAGGAATGAAGCTTGACTTGATATGTCTGTACCATGTATGGGCCAACTAGACCCATCAGCTAAAAACTAAGGGAGATGAGAACTAAGGTTCAGAGGGGCCAAGTGATTTCCTCTAGGACACCAAACAAATTGGTAACCAGGAAGATTGGTGCACAGAGGTTGGGCTGTCAGGGAGGAAAAATCTGGGTTTAACTCACTCACATGCAGTCCGCACCATTCTAAAACCTGTAGATAAGAAGAGAAATGTCCACTTTGAGTTTGTACCCATGTAGCGCTGCAAGGTCCACACGGGACCACCCCAAAGCATGGTTGCTGTGTCCTGGAAGCCACATCTGTAACTTTTGGGTTTTTGCAACAGGGTTTCTCTGTGCAGCTTTGGCTGTCCTGGACTTGTTTTGTGAATCAGGCTGCCCTCGAACTCAGAGACCCACCTGCCTCTGCCTCCCCGGGTGCTGGGATTAAAGGCGTATGCCACCATGCCTGCCTCACATCTGTAACTTTAATTGTTGCTGCACTGCTCCAAAGTGGCCATTGCAGCTCCCGTTTTGTGCATGAGGTGAGGAATAGGAGGACGGTGGCCAAGGCTTCACAGTGAGCAGGCTGGGGGAGAGTCCTTAAACTGTCCAGATACTGGACTTACCCGTGCAGCATCTGCTCCCTTAAACACAAGCCAGTCCCCAGGGAGTGTGAGCAAGCCTAGATACCTTGTCTGGTTTTTCTCAGCAACCCTCTCAGCAAGGAGCTTTTTTAGGACCTCCTGAAGCGGGAGCCAAGATGAGGAGGGTTAACACATTGAAGTCTGATCAGGGTCCTGCCTCTGTGACTGGGACTTGCAAAGATTTCTAAAGACCCAATGGCTGGTGCTTGAGTACTGTCCTCAGGGACACACCTGCTCTTCTGCACTCCACCTACCTTCAGCTTCTCTCCTCTAAGATGAGAGGCGAATTAATGGCATCCATAGAAAAAGGGAAGAACGACCAGAAGGAGAGAGGGAGGGAGACAGGCAGGGAGAGAGAGCCCTCTTCCCTGCCCTGGCAGCTTCCACTGCACACGACAGATGCCTGTGTGGTTTTAGAAAGAGAATCAGATCATCATCTCTCCCTTAAGCTGGGGTCATTACCCCTCAATTCTACAGAGGCTCATTTAGAGTTAGTGTTTTTTTTTTTTTTTCTTGCTTGCGTATAAGAGCATTTCTATTAAAAAGTACTGGAAACTCGCCCTTCATTTCTTTGGCAAATAGTCTTTTTATCTCCCACACCCTAAAAAAAAATAAAGACAATTAAAAAACCCAATATTGCAATTTTAAAGACAAGACAATTCTTAAGCAGAGAAGGTGCCTCTGGGGAAAGGGTATTTGTATATACAGGACCACACATCTGTCACCTTCTGCTAGAAGACCTTGAGCAGTGGAACTAATTGAAACCATCTAGCACAGCAGGACCAGCCTTCCTCTCTCTCGATGTGAATGGAGCCTCTGCCAGCCTCACCCTTTGCCAGGAACTTTCTCTATGGTAAGAGACTGACTTGTGAGGGCACAGAGCTTCCACTGGCTAAGTCATCGAAATTGCTCAGGGCAGATGCTAAAATGTGGGTTCCTATGTTCTCCCCCACCCCCAGAAAAAGAATCTCTAAGGAAAAGTGCCAAATATCAAGCTTTTTACCATCTGTCCTGGAAATGGTGGCATCTTGGGGTTGGATCTAAGTGATGGGTAGGAGGAGCCAGGACGCTGATTTCTCTTCTGAGAGATCAGAGAGCCAGAGGTATAGAAAAGATTCCAGAGATGAGCAAATACCTTGATACAGAAATGAGGGAAAATGTGGACATTGGCATGAAAGGAGAGTCAACCACGAAAAGTGGCAGTGGCTGATGAGCCAGATTGTAGGAACGGAGAAGCTCACAAGGAAGGTGCTAGAGGCTAGGCAAATGCGAAAACAGAAACAAAGAACTAGGTGAGCAGGCAGCATGATATGGTTACCGCACTAAGTAAAATGAAAGATGAAGTGCGTACAAGGCCGTAAAATGAATGGTGGAACACTTACTTTCCAGATCAGATAAACTCCTTTATCGTGTATGTACCAAACAACATAGTAATTAAATACAAAGGGTAATAAAGTATTAGAGATGAAGGTGAGTTGTAAAAAAAAAACAAACGAACAAAGTTACAGCCAGGGAGATGGATGTGAGTAAAGAAAGCATTTGATGCCAAGCCTGACATATGAGTTTGATTCCCAGGTCCCACAGGGTATAAGAAAAGAGTGGACTTCTATAAATTGTCCTCTGACTGCCATATGTCTGCATGTATACACACATAACAACAAATAAATGATTTTTTTTAATTCAAAGTAAAGGCTTCAATACAGACTTTTCAGAATTAGACACATCTAGGAGACTGTAAAGAAACAAAAACTACTGTCCATTGTGATGGTAGCTACTGGTCACATGTGGCTACCAAACACTTGTCCTGGTTCAAGTTGAATTTTGATGTGCTCTAAAAGGAAGCTATTACAATGGTCAACCTTGTCAACTAAATTTCTAGAATCAAGACAGAGACAGGTCTCTGGACAAACCTGTACAGGAGTTTCCTGATTAGATTAATGGAAATGAGAGGATCCACCTTACATGTGGGTGGCTCTCTCTGGAGGTGGCCCAGATACAAGGAGGTTCATCCTCTCCATTGTTGCAGCTGCCGTCATTTAGTAACATCAGAGCCCAGCTTCCTCAGTCCTTGTGGCAGACAGCTTTCTGACACTGTAGCGAATCACCTGAGATCATTAGGCCATAAAGGCAAAAGATTTGCTTTGACTGACAACTATGGAAACTTCTGGAGATGATCTGCTGGCTCCATCACTTGGAGCCTTTGACGAGAAGCATATTATGATATAAGAATGTGTCAGCGCAAAATCACTCAGCTGGCCAGCAGGGAAGCGAAAGTGGCAAGGTCTACCATTCCTTTCCAGGCCAGACCCACCATGACCTAAATACCTACCACTAGGACCCAACTGCTTCTCAGTAGGGACTAAGCCTTCAGGGGATGATCAGGATCCAAGCCCAATCTTGAGTGGACATCTACATAGCTGACTCACCCTGCTTTACCTGGAACATTCTAGATTTTAGTGTGAAAGTCTCAACTCCCGGAGAAATCTCTTATCCTCAGGAAACCAGGATGGCTGGTACCTCTGCCCATGGTGGTCCTTGAAGTAGCTTCTTTAGACCTGATGCTGCTGGGAGCATCACCAGGGCCATGCAACAGGTCTCAGGGAGCCACTCTTCAGCCACAATCACCGGGCAGGAGGTCCCCAAATCAGAATCCCCAGGAGATGCTTCTACCTATTGGGGGTATCATAATGAGAATGACTCTTTGTGGATGGAGAAAGCTGTCTAGTGGGAGCACCAAGAGGAGCCACACTGATGTCTTCATGGCCATTCAACAAGTGGTGTCCTTTCCTCACCTTTAATAATCCAATGGTGGCTGTCAGAAGTGATTGGTGAAGGCAGATAGAAAAATCAAACTGATCTCCACGTCCTCCTGAAAGGGCTCTCCACCATCATGTCTGAAATTATAAAGAGTGCTTTATTTCTGTGGACTCCTTTGTCAATCACTACTTCCCAGGGCGGTCCATCTGTTGAGTGACCCCAGCCAGGACAAACCTGGGCTCCAGAGCCTGGTGATGGTGGTTTGGAGAGGTCTAAGTGGCTCCTCGCAAACCTGGGAAGCCAGGCCTCTGTTCCTGCTCACTTGGGATGGGACACGGGTCCAGAATCCTCTTCTGGGTTCTTTCCACTGTTGCCTGTGGCAATGACATGCAGCCCCCGAAAGCATAGGCTGTGTGAGAGGAGCTGGTCCTGAGAGGACTGAAGGGTCAGGAGGCCGGCTCACAAGCTCTCTGCCAGAGTAGGGCAGCACAAGAGGAAAGGGGCACTTTTCATTGGCAGCTCTGTCCTGATCCCTTGCTCCTAGCTGATGCATTCCTACCTGCACTCCAGATGGCAACATTATCTTTTTTTTTCTTCCTTTCAGTTTGTTTATATGGTGGGTTACATTGATGGATTTCTGTATATTGAACAGAATATACCCCTGTGTGCCTGGAATGAAGCCTACTTGGTCATGGTGGATGGTATCTTTGAAGTGTTCTTGGATTTGGTTTGTGAGTATTTTATTGAATTAATTGCTTCAATGTTCATAAGAGAGATTGGCCTGAAATTCTCTTTGTTTGTTGGGTTTTTGTGATTTAGGTATCAAGGTGAGTGTGGCCTCATAAAATGAGTTTGGTAATGTTCCATCCATTTCTATTTCGTGGAATAGTTTGAAGAGTACTGATATTGGCTCTTCTTTGAAGGTCTGGTAGAATTCTGCACTGAAACCATCTGGCTTTTTTTTTTTTTTTTTTGGTTGGGAGACTTGATTACAGCTTCTATTTCCTTAAGGGATATAGTACTATTTAATTTGTTTATCTGATCTTGATTCAACTTTGGTAAGGAGAATCTATCAAGACAATTGTCCATTTCATTTAGATTTTCAAATTTTGTGGCCTATAGGATTTTGAAGTAAGACCTAATTATTCTTTGGATTTCCTCAGTGTCTGTTGTTATGTCCTCCGTTTCATTTCTGATTTTGTTGATTTGGATAGTGTCTCTGCCATTTAGTTAGTTTGGCTAAGGGTTTGTCCAACTTGTTGGTTTCAGTGATTCTTTGAATTGTTCTCTTTGTTTCTAATTTATTGATTTCAGCCCTGAGTTTGATTATTTCCAGTCTTCTACTCCTCTTGGGTGTGTTTGTTTTTTGTTTGTTTTTTTTTCCCTAGGGCTCTCAGGTGTGTCATTAAATTGCTTATATAGAATTTCTCCAATCTCTTTATGAAGGCATTTGGTGCTATTAACTTCCCTCTTAGCAGTGATTTCACTGTGTCCCATAGTTTGGGTATGTTGCCTCTTCATTTTCATTGAATTTTAGAAAGTCCTTGATTTATTTCTTTATTTCTTCCCTGACCCATTGAGTAGAATTGTTCAGTTTCCATGTGTGTGTGTAGGCTTTTTGTTATTTCTGTTGTTGTTGAGGTCCAACTTTAGTCCATGGTGGTCTGATACGACATAAGGGATTACTTCAATCTTGTTATATTTGCTGAGGCTTGATGTGTGACTGACTATATGATCAATTTTGGAGAAAGTTCTGTGAGGTGTTGAGAAGAAGTTATATTCTGTTGTGCTTGGGTGAAAAGTTCTGCAGATGTCTGATAGGTCCATTTGATTCATGGCATTTATTAGTGCCATTATTTCTCAGTTTAACTTCTGTTTTGTTGATCTGTCCATTGATTAGAGTTAGGTGTTGAAGTTTCCCACTATTAGTGTATGGGGATCGATGTTTGGTTTAAGCTTTTTTTTAATAATAATTTATATTTTTTATATTAATCACAGGTTATTTACTTGGTATCCCAGCCATAGCCCCATCCCTCATTCCCTCCCAGTCTCACCATCCCTCCCTCATCTCCTCCTTACCCCTTTCCAAGTCCACTGATAGGGGAGGACCTACTCCCCTTCCATCTGACCCTAGCTTATCAGGTCTCTTCAGGACTGGCTGCAATGTCCTCTTCTGTGGCCTAGCAAGGCTGATCCTCCCTCGGGGGAAGGGGGGGCGAAGAGCCAGCCATTGAGTTCATGTCAGAAATAGTTCCTGTTCCCCTTACTAGGGAACCCACTTGGATACTGAGCTACCATGGACTATATCCAAGCAGGGGTTCTAGGTTATTTCCATACATGGTGCTTGGTTGGAGACACAGTCTCATAAAAGACCCCTGTGCCCTGATATATTTGATCCTTGTGGAACTCCTGTCTTCTCCAGGGCTTAATAACTCCCTCTTACTTCATATGATTCCCTGCACTTTGCCAAAGGTTTGGTTTTGAGTCTTAATATCTGTTTTGATACAGTGCTAGATAGAGTCTTTCAGAGGCCCTCTGCGGTAGGCTTTATTAGTGTTTCTTTTACAAATGTGAGTGCCTTTGTGTTTGGGGCATGTTCAGAATTAAGATGTCATCTTGGTAGAGTTTTTCTTTGATGAGTATGAAGTGTCCTTTCTCATCTCTTTTGATTAATTTTGGTTGAAAGTCTATTTTATTAGCTATTAGAATGGCTACTCCTGTTTGCTTCTTGGGTCTGTTTGCTTGGAAAACCATCTTCCAGCTCTTTAATCTCAGGCAATGTCTGTCTTTGTGGATGTCTTTGTCTTGTATGCAGCAGGATGCTGGGTCCTGTTTATGCATCCATTCTGTTAATCTGTGTCTTTTTATTGGAGAGTTGAATCCACTGATATTGAGAGAGTAACTATTAGTTCCTTTTATTTTTGATATTGTTTGTGATAGTGTGCTTTTCTGTTTGTATACTTTTAGTTTTGCTGTAGTGACGTTATTTTCTGTTTTCCTCGGTGTAGTTAGCCTTCTTGGGTTGGCTTTTTCCTTCTGTAGGGATGGATGTATGGATAGGCACTGTTTAAATTTGTTTTTGTCGTGAAATATCTTGTTTTTCCATTTATGATGACGGAGAGTTTCATTGGGTATAGTAGCCTGGACTGACATCTGTGTTCTCTTAGAGTCTGCATGACATCTGTCCTGGCCCTTCTGGCTTTCATTGTCTCTGTTGAGAAGTCAGGTGTGAGTCTGATGGGTTTGCCATTATACATTATTTGGACTTTTTCCTTTGCAGCTTTTAATATATTTTTTCTTTCTTCAGTACATTTAGTATTTTGATTATTATGTGGCAGGAGGATTTTCTTTTCTGGTCTAATCTATTAGCTGCTCTGTATGCCTCTTGTATGCGTACAGGCATCTCTTTCTTTAAATTGAGGAAATTTTCTTCTATGATTTTGCTGAAAATATTTTCTGGGCCTTGGAGACCGGAATCTTCTTTTTCTTCTATTCCTATTATTCTTAGGTTGTGTCTTTTCGTGGTGTCTTTGATTTCTTGGATGTTTTGTGTCAGGAATTTTTTAGATTTAACATTTTGTTCGACTGATGCATCAATTTCTTCCATTGTATCTTCTATACCTAAGATTCTTTCCTCCATCTCTTATGGCGATGCTTGCGTCTGTAGTTCCTGCTTTCTTCTCTAAGTTCTCTCTTTCCAGGATTGCCTCAGTTTGTGCTATCCTTATTGTTTCCATTTTCAGATCTTGAAATGTTTTATTGGTTTTCTTTCTTGATTGTTTACATTTTCCTGTATTTCTCTGAGTGATTTATTAATTTTCTCTTTACAGGCCTCTCTAATGGCTTCAATCTGTTTGACTTTATCTTCCTGTATTTTTTTTAATGGATTTTATTAGTTTCCTCCATTATCATCTTCATAAACATAGATTTAAGGTCATTTTCTTGAGTTTCAGTTGTGTTAGGATAGGATATTCAGGGCTGCTTGCCTTTAGATAACTGGGTTCTGGAGATGCCAAATTTGTTTTGGCTTTTGTTGTAGCTTCTGGTGCCCGCTGGAGTCCTGAGGGTGGGTGAGGGGTGTGGGAAAAGCCCAGGGCAGGAAGCTGGATGTTCCCACAGAAGCCCTCTTCAGATTGGTGGATATGGTCTCCAACTGGTGGGTAGTTCTCAGGGAATTGCCATGGCTCTCCTCAGGAGTATGGACTCCTAAGGAGCCCAGGGGCTCTCCTCTCACCAGGGGAAGTCCTGGAGACAGCTGCCCCTCTACCGGCTTACTTGCTCTGAGGTTAACAAGGTACAGCTCCCTGGCCCCTGTGCTCAGACACTGTGTTTGCTGGGCACAGCCATCTTGGAGAACTAGCAAGCCCAGAGGTTTCGTAGATCTCCCTAGGGAGATGGGTTGAGCTTTGGAGATGGGGATGTTCCCCTGGCTCCTAGGCGTCAGGAGGTCTGATGTTGGAGATCAGTGGCCCTGTACCCAGAAAGTATTCACTGGCTAGTGAGCACAGAATGCAGGTGTGTGGCTGTGCACTGGAGACTGTGCACCTGGGGAGCCCAGGAACTTTCCCACAGATTAGCTGGGTGATCCTGAGGTCAGACCCAATTGTTTCCCTCACCATGAGGTTTCCTCTCACCTGGGAAACACAGTGGTTGGTGTTTTGGAGCCCACGGCTTGGTCTGTTGGTCACTCTGCAGTCACTGCTTCCCTGCTGATCAGACAGTGTGCAATTGGTGCCGCCATCTTGGATCTCCCCCATTGTCCTTTTCTCGAACAAGAGCCATCATGTAGCCATCATCTCTGTGGCTGAGTTACTATGTCCAGAGTTCAGTTTGGCTACCAGCTAGCATGGCATAGAAACCAGAGCCTGAGGATTCCCCTCCTACAGTCTGATCCCATCCTCAGGCCTGCTTCCCTGTGGGAAGCATGCAGATAGCCAGCACACAGCAGGGGTGCACAGATCATACTAACAGGTCTTTATCTTAATACAGAGCAGGCAACTGGGGTCACACAGTAGGGGTGCACAGATCATACTAACAGGTCTTTATCATAATACAGAGCAGGCAACTGGGGTATCTCTGGGGCTTGGGGTGAGGTAGGGTCTTAGAGACAGACTGCTTTCCCCAGCAACTCTGGGTCACCAGTGGGAAGATTCAACTGGATAAAAGTAAGCTTGGGCCCCAGAGAGAGCAAAGAGAAACGGGTCACTTGGCGTTTGGTGTTCTCTGGCAGTAAAGCCCCAGTTTATCTTGGCAGCTGCTTCCACCATCAGGGATGGAAGGAGGAAAGACAGTAACACCACTGAGAAGCAAATGCATCAGCCAAGGAGGGGGGAGCACTGATTCCAGCTTCTAGAGGAGACCCCAGCTGTCCCTGGGATGGAGGCTCAGTGGAACACTGGATGCTGCTCTAGCATTTGGATGCCCATGACACGAAAAATGTTTCCAGAATCATGGGGCAGGAGGCAACTTATAGATCACTGAACTAAATACCATCCACAAACTTGCTCCCTGTGGCAATTATTCCTGAGGGGATGCTCTGTGTGACAAGCCTTCCTGAACTTGACTTCTGCAAGTACAGTTGATTACTTGTTAGATTCTGCAGTGAGAGTAGGTGCTAGGGTGGGGTTATTTTTCTATGGCTCTTTTCAGCTAGCTCTTTGACCAGAGCCAAATATGAAAAGGGTTCATGTCTATGCCCCGGGCTTCTGTGGGCTTCATGACCCTGGAAATCAACTCCCTCCTGGAAGGAGGAGCTGGCCACCTGTTGTTTTAAAACAAAATCCCAAACATTCGATTTTTACCAATGAAGACTCAGGAGCTAGATGCTGGGGTGAAAGCCTACTAGCTCAGAGAGGCAGAGAAAGCACCCAGATGGCCTTCCTTCTCAGCGGACATCTCCTTCACCATGCTGTCTTAAAAACCCTCCGAACTGAATGCCCCTCCTGTTTACTTCCTGTGCATGTATCTGCCCTCCGGATTTCCTCTCACTCTCTATGATATTTTCGTATGTTCACTCCCTGTCAACTGATCGCTTGCTCTGCCTCTTGACCTATGGTTGTCTTTATTTAATCCTGTTTACAGAGCGCTTTTGGATTAAAGGCGTGTGCCTGAGCGGAGCCACTCTACAGCTAGAAACATGTTTTTTCCAGTCCACAATCTCGGGGTACACAATGTGATCAAATATCCTGCAACATTCACCCACAACACCAAGGATAGCGATAAGAGAGCCGTGAAGAGCCCTCGGCTCACCTCAGGAATGTGGAACTTTCTAAGGATATTGTTTTAATAGCACTATTCTCCAGCCCTAATATCTGATCACCTTTGGAGTAGTAGACTTTCATACTTCAGCTTTCTTCTCTGAACACAAAGATCCTTCTCCTGCTCTGGGTCTTTGTTGGGGCCTGAGGGTCCTTCCTGACAGGGTGCCATGTGAACAAGAGCAGAAAAGTCTGTAGTGAGTCAGCCCTGGAGGCACCTATGTTCACCACCCCAGTTAATGTGAGCCTGAGAATTCTCTTAGCCTTGTTTGTCCAGCCTTGTTTGTCATGAAAGATGAGTCTGTGTTCTGCCCAGGAAGCTGTCTCTTGAGATGAAATGAGATAGAATAGATAAAGGATCTGCCTAGAAACTCATGGCACAGGAAGGCCAGTGCTGAGTCTTGGTCTTGGTCCCCTCCACTCTTGGCTGTTCCTTCTTCTCTGTTTGGTGGGCACCCGCTTATTCTCTAGTGCTCAGCCTGTTATGGTCTCTCCTAGGTAGCCTCAGGCCGCACTCAGAAGAAAAGTGAACTACCCTTTTACCTCGCACTGTCCTCTAACATCCTAGTTGATCAGGCACTTTGACATTGACTAACCCATCGTACATTTGTGTCTGTGAAGGTGGAGGTTCTAGCACATGGGAGCGAGGGCTTTATTTACTCGTTTATCTTAGTGTTCAGCTCACAGTGGGGATCCTGCATCTGCTTCGTGACTGACTGTATGAATGTGTGTACTCTTGCTGGGCATTTCCAGAACTCAGGAGCCCTTCATCGTTTCAGCACCTCCTTTTAAACCCGTGGAGAGGACTGGCTGCCTTTGTACTATAACCATACAATGGCCACACATGGCTGCCCTGAAGTCAAGCATCCCAAAGCTGTCATGGTCCCACTGTATCCTGGATCTGTGAGAAGCCTACAGCCTGATGGAGAGGAAAGGTGAGCCTCTACTGAAGCCATCTTTCCTTACAAATATGAGACTTCTAGTAGGGGGGTGAGGGGTTAAAGAGCCTGAATCGGTCACCTCCTGTAGCCAGGTGGGACTTCCAGGGGAGGGAGGCGGACACCACCCATAAAACCTTAGACCCCAAATTTGTCTGCCCTGCAAGAAGTGTAGGGTAAAGATGGGGCAGAGACCGAGGGAATGGCAAACCAGTGACTGGCCCAACTTGAGACCCATATCAAGGGCCAACCTTGATGGGAGAGGGCCAACCCATATCACTATTAATGACACTCTGCTATGATTGCAGACAGGAACTTAGCATAACTGCCTTCCAAGAGGTTTTATCTAACAGCTTATGGAAACATATGCGGAGATCCACAGCCAAACAATGGGTCAAGCTTGGGGAGTTCTGTGGAAGAGTGGGAAGAAGGATAGACGGAGCCAGAGGGGTAAGGACACCACAAGAAAACCTACAGAGTAAACTCACCTGGGCCCAAGGGGGCTCATAGAGACTGAACCACCAACCAAAGAGCATGCTTGGCCTGGACCTCGACCCCCTACACATATGTAGCAGATGTGCAGCATGGTCAACTGGTGCATCCCTTAACGATGGGAGCAGGGGCTGTCTCTGACTCTGTTGCCTGCTTTTGGGTCCCTTTCCCCTAGCTGGGCTGCCTTGTCAGGCCCCAATGGGAGAGGATGAGCTTAGTCCTGTTGTGACTTGAGGTGGCTGGGTGGATTGATACCTCTTGGGGGTCCCCTTCTCTGAAAAAAGGAGGGGGGAAATGGGAAGAGGGGGCACTAGGGAGGGATCTGGAGGAGAGGAGGGAGAGGACTGGGATTAGGCTATAATGATATTAAATTAATAAATAAATGAAAAAATCATATACATATGAACACACACACACACACACACATATAATGAAACTGGCAGGTAGGAAGCCTAAGTTGGTGCCCTAGGCTTAGAGGAGCACTCACTGACGCTGAATCTTCTGGGTATAGAGAGAGCTTGAGTTCAAGTCTTTCCCTCTTCTCATTGGCTCTGTGAGTCTGGGTCAGGCACCTGATCTCAGAAATCCCTCTCATTTCTACACCACTAAGATGAAAACGCTGTTCCTAGTATCTCAGTTTTAAATCAGGTACCATAGATGGCACAGAACAGCCACAAGATGCCTGGTCCTTCCCCAGTCTCAGATCCATGACCCTGGCTCTGGCAGGTGAATGGCTCTGTAATGTAGGAGAGCTGCCATTCCTCCCTAGATCCTTTGGGATTTTACAGGAGTTTGGCAAACGATCAGGTGTGAGTGCTAAGCGGTCAGTGAGCATGGCTCTTGATGACACAAAGCTGCATGTGAGCATCTAACATGCAATGCCTGCAGGACCAACAGAGGAGCAGACAATAATCCACCCTTCTCTACAGCAGCACCAGGCAGCTGATACAATACTGACATATGCCCATGCATATATGAAGAAAGTGGGGCCCAGGGAGCGAAGCAACTGGCAGGTGTGGTCAGGCTGGCTGGGGTTTAAACACAAGCTCTGAACCAGGATGTCCTCCTGCTTAGAAGGGCATAGAGCAGTGGCCGGTGGACGCACCTGGTACGCCTCTCCCCACAGCGCATCCCAGCCGTAGACATCAGGTCGTTATTTCCATTCTAAGGGAGGAAACCAGGACATATTATATCCATACAATTATGGTTCTTAGTCCATCTTAGTCAATCCTATTATTTAATGCTTTAATAAGGAAGCACATATTAGCTACATTATAAAATTGTGCTTTTTAGTATTTTGATATGATTTTAATACAATTAGTACACTTTGTAATCCTCTATATTTTTTTATTGCATGCATTGAGAAACATAATTCCCAGAAGGTATCTGGAAGTTTCTTCAGGGTGACAAAAAGTCCTTAACTAAAGGAATCTTTACAGGCAATCCTTTGAGGCAAGGATCTCTGGTCACATATTGCCATTTCTAACTGACAGAAGGAAAATTTAGGAACTGAGAAGTCAAGCAAACTGCCCCAGGCCACACAATGCAAAACCGAAAGACAGCAGCACTGGTGTTAAGGAGTTACGTTGTCACACATTGTTATTAAGTCTCTCTACCTTACAGGAATAAGATTTTGTTTCCTAAGCCTAATGTATCCTGCAAACCATGTTTTTCAGCCTCTGCTGAACTTGTGGTGCATGGTGTATACTCACCCCTTTACCTTGCTAAACTCCTGAACCTGTGATACATAGCTGCCCTTTTGCCTTACAAAAAAAAAAAAAAAAAATGTGTCTTCACAGATACCTTGATGACTCCCCTTCAACATGATGTATTTTTACACTTATCTCAACGTAGCCTTGAGCCCTGAGTCCCCCACTCTTCTGTCCAGGTGCTACTCTCAACTTGTCTACCCCACAGGCAGCCTTGAGCTCTGAGTCTCCCCACTCCTCAGGTGCTAACGGTCAATTGTGTCAACAGCTGTTTTCCATCAAACCCTAACCCTTCCCTCATTAAAGGGACCTCAAAAGCCAGGGAGCAACTGCTCTCTGAAATCCTGACTTTGGGAGGAGCAGCTATTTAGTCATTTTGAAATACAGCTTGCTTTAACCAGACAGTTGTGGAAATAGTTTTCCCCCTCAGGTCTAATATTGGAGGCCTCAGAGAGATAAAAATCCATTTCACTGAAACGATGAAGCTGGGATCTTCACTCCAGGAACCTAGAGAAGCCAGTAAGCCACCCTAGGGAGTGCACACCTTGGGATCTGGGAGAAATGCTTTTAGCTCTGCAAACTCCTGAAGTAGTGAATGGCTTGAAAAGAAAACAGCAAACATTGTTTTCTATTTTTTGGTCTTTTTTTTTTTTTTTCTGGAAGCCTTGTTTTAGAAAGTCATAGAAGCCTTTGGGTTTTTTTGTTTGTTTGACTTCTGTGACATTTGTCTGCCTGGTTTCTGTTTCTGTGGGATCCTGTTCTAAGAACAAGGAGGATCTGACAAGGTCTATGTGCAGAAGAATAAAGATTTGAGCCTCAACAGCTAGATGAGAGCCTGTCCTCTTGAGCAGCACACTGGGCTGGGCCTCCCTGGTTTGCCATATGTTGCCAGTCCTTTCTTCTACCTGTTACTTTTCTTGTAGAATAGAATTGATGCTTTAACAGTGCCTCCGCAAAGTGCCGTGAGGACTGGGACTGGCTTATTTATCTCTGAATTCATATAGCCATGAAAGGGGCCAGAGTACACTTGTCCATAACCCATAAATGCCTCATATATGAGGGTGGAAAGAGCCTCTCTTTTCTGGTACAGTTTCACGGCTGTAAAGAGGGTAGAAAGGCCCCAAGGCAAAGAGTCTGTCCATGCTTTATAATGTCATTAGCGTGGGGCCTTACGTTTCTACAGCACCTTTGATGTGTCCCAGAATTTCTATGTCCCTTCGACTTAAGTTGTAAGTGTAAACCTGTCAGGACGCGAACAGAACTCAGCTCCTGTGTCTTAGAGACAGAAATGGAAACACTGTGGTGACAGGAGAACTCAGAACCCAACTCTACAGATCTCTGAGTGCTCTGGTCCCAACACCCTACCCTCATCTATCAAATGGAGACCAGGAGAGTACCTGAGTGACCAATGCAGGGACGGAGCTAATACAGATAGTTCAAATGGTGCAGAACAAGACCACAGTCATTGTGAGTGCCATCTGGGATAAGTGCAAGGATGACGTGGTGGTGGCACACCAGGGATGATGTGATTGAGACCTGCCAGGTTCTGGGTCCATCTTGGCTGCATGCTTGGGCCAAAGACACTGCCTTCTGGAAACGTCAGTTCCTGAGTGACAAAATGAGAAGCCAGGGCAGGCTAAGAACATCTTTGCTGAAAGTCTAAAATCTGTGTCATGCCATGTGTGTCCATTCCATGTGTCATCACCCTCTCCCCTGCAGGCCTCACCACCAGAAGGGAGACATCTCCATAAGGTGAAGAATGAAACTCAAGTCAGAATCAATTTTGCAGTTTCTGGGTCAAAACTTCCAGAGTGTAACCTCAGAGTTTATTCTTCTGACACATTTGAGCACAGTAAAATTTGGAAGAAAGGTTTCCCTGTGACATTCATCACAACAAAGCTTTAGTCATAGATACACAGAAGCTCCCTAGCCAAGAAGCAAAGCATCTGTGACCTTTACAATAAAAATGAGTGCTATTGACTGATAGACAGAGCTCAGGGCAAGGGCGGAAGGAGAATTTGTAATAATCACAAGGACAGATCCTATTGGTGGAGGAAGCAGAGCTCATGGGACCTCATTCATAAGAATGTGTGCTGTTCACTGAGAGGCAAAGCTCAGGATCCGGGCCTCAACAATGTCCAGGATGCTGGGGGATTCAGGAAGGCTGGCTCCATAGGACAGCAAAAAGATCACCCAGTTGTCAGACAACATTCACTCCAGCCATCCGGGTGACCAGGCGTCATTCATTTCCTTCCCTTGAAGAAAACAGGCCGGCATGATTGACAAGAATGGACCCCTCTCCCCCGTGCTTTCTTTGAACTAAGCCTCCTGCATCTGTGCACAGTGGATCCTTAGAGACACCAGGCTGCTTCTGTTGGGCATTTTTTTTTTTTTTGCAGTCTTTGGACAGGGTCTTGCTCTTAAGCAGGGTTGGATGCACATTTAAGATCCTTCCTTCTCCTACTCACTTCTACCAAGCCAGTCAGATCGTGCCTTACCACATGTGCCCATGTCCTCCACATCCCGACTCCTGTGCCCTGCAACTCTCTTTCTTCTACATTTTGTTTCTTACAATGAGCTTACGGATCCTTCTTTCAGTCCTAGTGCATAAGACTGACTGCCCAGGGCCTCTTCTATTAGTGGGGTCATTTACAATGGAGCCACACTTAGCAGGGCCAGACAACTATTCTTTTACACACACACACACACACACACACACACACACACACACACACACACTTTCATCCATGTATGCACATATACACATGCACACTCAGTTGTGTGTGTGGGAGCAGCAGATCTGTGGAGAGGGTGGTGTGGGTAGGAATGACCAAGGCCCGCCCATAACAATGGCAGTGAAAACCTATTGAGCAGCTCTTCTTCTCCTAATGACTTTCCAAATAGAAAAGGGTCTTATATTATTACCAAAAAGAGGGGATTTTTAAAGAGGCTAACATGGAATTTAATGAGTGTGGAGCAATAACGTTCCTTGTATCAAATTAAAATTCTAAAGCTGCCACGGGAAACAAGTGCGTTAGGAGTCGCCAAGATTTCGTGTTTTTTACTGGTGGATGGCTTGACTGCTCCACGTATTCTGCATCCTGCATTCAAACGGTCAGGCGGTTCCATCAGAATGAGAGGCTAGGTGCACTGGGAGCATACCCGAGCCAAGGAAACCCCGAGAGACTGAGAGACTTCCTTAAGACAAAAGTGGAAGACCGCCCCATGTTTCCTGCAGGCGGTAATAGAAGTGGATGGTCGCAAACTGTGTGGCTTCAGCCAAGTCTCTTTGCTTCTCTCTCGGCCTCCATCTCTTCACACTTGTTAGTCTGTCTATGTGGACGACCGTTGCAAAGGTACATCGAAATGACATAAGCCAAAGATTCGGAAGTTCCTCACAGGCTGCTGAGTGCTGAGGATTGACAGCTCCTGTGGCTACTTCCCTCCCCGTTTCCACCCCTCCCTGATAGTGAAGCCTGGCTGCCGTCTACGCTATTTAATATCAGTAATTTATTATGCTCTTTTTGAGGGCCAGCCATCTTCTCATTCACTATCTAAGGCAATTTTATTCATTTTTATTCAATTTTATTCCATTTTATAGTCTAGGAAATGAGGCTTGAGTTGCCCAAAGCCACAGGACACCCAGGGCCAGAAGGCAGGGATTTAAATCCAGACCCTTCTGACTTACAAGCTCTTCTTCTGATGCTTTTAGAATATGCCAGATCTGCAGCTTCAAACTGCATAACTCTCCTCAAGGCATCTCCTTTCACAGAAAATCGAGCTGGACACCAACAGAGAAAATGGACAAAATAGAGCACATTTCTGTGTGTGTGTGTGTTTTGTGGTGTGTCAGAGGCAGTGTTTGCCAATCCCAGTTTTTTTTTTTTTTTTTTAAGTTAGCCTGCTGGTGAGGAGGTAGTTATTTCTGCAGCCCCTGTAGTGTGGTTTGGAAATATCTGCTCAGAAGGAAAGCTAAGCCAAGAAATAGAGATCTATTAACTGTGCAGGACAGAAGAAAAAGGGGCACCCGTGAAAGCCCTCTGAAACCCTGTCAAAGGCTTGCCAGCCAGGTCGGTGAGGGCCGACCCAACACTGCCAATTAGAGCAAATGGGAAACAGGCCTCGGTCTCAGAATTAAAGATGAAGAGCAGCAGTTAACCTGTCTCCTAGCAGAAAACACGGCTCTTAATGCTTCATGTAATTTAATATTTTAAATTATGACCGCAAGCATCCAAGCCTCCTGTTGAACAATAGAACACGGCAATAAAATTCTCAATGGGGCTTTGGACAGCACAAGCACAGAAATAATGGCCATGGGGCTGAGCTGGCTATCAGAGCAGGGCTTCATCTCATTCCCAGGACTGAGTCCTAGGTTCCAATAGCCATCCTCCTGTGGCAGGAATCATTGATTTGTGCTCAGTGGCCTTATGGGGGACGAGAAACACTGACGTAAGCAGTAAGTAGCCCCCATCAGAGCTTACAGGGCCTGGCTGTTCTAGGAGACTCATTTAAAGTTTGGTTCTCAAGGCTGAAGAGACGGCTCAGTCAACAAGGTGCTTGCTTTGCACCCATGATGACCTGAGTTTCACCCCTGCAACCGCACAAATAAACAAACAAAACGTGGTGTGGTGTGGTGATATGAGCTTGTCGTGTCAGTGTTGGGGACTCTGGAACAGATGAATTCCTGGGGCTTGCTAGCCAGCCAGCCTAGACTATATGGCAAGCTCCAGGCCAGCAAGAAGAGAACCTGTCTCAAAACACGAGGATGGCATCTGAGTAACAGCGTGCGTGCACGTGCACACACACACACACACACACACTGCATACATTAAGCTGTATGTAATGGCTTGATCCCATCTGGAATTAACTAAAAATTCGAGCAGCTAGGCATACCTTTGAGGGATTTTGCTTGATTGAATCATTTGAGGTTGGAAGCTCCACCTTAAATCTGGGCCACCTTAAATCTGGTGGTAGCCCATTTAAAAGACATCCCCCCCCCCCCCCCCGCCTGCTTTCTTACCTTTGTTGTCACTGAAAGTTCATCCATCCTGCTGCTGAGGCATTCCTTCACTAGCCTTAGAGCCTGTTTCTTCAAGATTCTAACGAATACCGAAGATCAATGCATGTCACAAGACATCCAGCCTTCTGAACTGAACATCTATGGATTCTTAGCCTTTCCATCAGGAGACAGCTACTGTTGGACCATCTGGACCACATACAGCCCGTACACCACTGCAATAAACCTGCTTAGATAGATATAGAGTCACTCTATCATCCCTTTAGAGGACATTAATACACTCTGGCCCTCATGCCTGGGACACTTTGAAAACACCTTGTGCCGGAAGACCTGGTGGCAGCCTTTGAAAAACTCTCTTAGCACCAGGGTTGAGAACAGCAGTTTAGACCATGGCCCTTACAAGGCAGAGAAGGTGGGCATTTGGGACAAGGCAGGCCTTGGTTATACCGAAATGAAAGGCATAATCCCTGCCCAGCTAGTGGGAGGAGGAGCTATGCAAATGAGGAGACAGATCCAGGGAGGCAAACAGAACCAGCAGTAGGATACAGCCCCAAACAAGACAGTGGCATAAAGCCTGGACCTAAGGATCTGAGGCTGAGCTCCACACTATCCATACAAAACAAAATCTCATCCTATGGGAAGGGATGTAGCAAGCTGCTGAAATGGCCACTCCACTATTTACGGTTTTTATTGTGGATGACAGAAAGAGAGTATCCAGAGACATCTAGAAGACTCCAGAGCAGAGGGAAAAGAACATACTGGACATAGCTGGCTGGGGATGTCTTCGAGAGAAGAGAAATACTGTGAGAGTGCATGGCAGGGGAAAGTAGTGGAGAGGGTGAGATAGCAGAAGATAAGAGAAGAGAACTTAGGGAGAGAGGATAGCAGGAGCAGCTGGATTCTAAGAAGGATGAGCGGCTGGGGGGAGGGATGGCTCAGGATGATAGAATGGACTTTGAAACATGTACTGAGTACTGAGTACTTGTGAGTAGGGATTGAGGAAGAAAGCCTGGGGGCCAGCATGCACTTTGGTGTGCTGATAGGCGCCACAGGTAGCCATATGTCTCTTCTGGCAGAGGTAAGGGGAATGACTCCTTTTGGCAGATGGGAAGCAGCTTCACAAGTTCCTGAGGAATTCCAGCTTTTATCAGACCACCAGAAATCTTCCTATAGTCCAGCTTGAACTAATTTCTGGACATATGGACTGCCTTTTGGAGTTCGGGAAGTGGGAATTTCTTTTGGACCTGACACTGGTGGTTCATTTTCAAAGGTGCCCCAAGCCAACTTAGGTCCAGTTACAGATGAACAGCAATCTCTCCACCCCTACCAATGCTTGTTCACCTAGATATTCCTCATCCCCAAATTCTGCTAAGCTTCACCCCCAAAAGCCAGAAGGTTAGCACAGAAAACTACCAACAGCCAAGGGTTTCCTGCAAGATCACACCTCTGATAACTGTAAGAATGAATGGGGTTAAATCGTAGAGATGAACCCGCCCAATACTTTGTTGAGAACAAGGCAAACATAAGCAAAGAGAGGTTAAGACAGAAGTGTGTAAGACTATGCCTTCCTGATTACTCGGTGCTACGGGAAGGGGGTCCTGGGCTAGTTTTACAGGCACCTCTACACACAGTCAGCTGCGGGCATGACACTTGGCTTTGTAGGCTCATGAAATAAGCTGCCCCATTTGTGCTGGTCTAGGTCCCCGAGTGTTCTCCTCATGCAACGAGGGGCTCTTATTATGAAGTGAGGGCCTTTGTTTCTCACACATGCAGCAGGTGAGACCTAGGAATATCAGTTGAGAAGACGCACAGCTTGTGGAGTCTCCACACCCTTGCTGCACCTTCATACCCTGTCTCCACATGCGCCAGGCGCACGCATCTGCCAGTATTCCCTCCATGCTGTGCTGTCTCCAGGGCTTTGCCTGGCCAGTGTCTCTGGGTACACCCCTTCCATCCTCTGCCGGTGTATTACCAGCCTCTTGTGAGCTGGGCTCTAGAATTGTGGCTGCTTTTCTTTGTTTTGTTTCGCTTGGCTTTTTCTTTTTTCCCCATGGTCTCCTCTTTGGCCTTGGTTGGCCTGGAATTCACTATGTAGACTAGGCTGGCTTCTTGAACTCATAAAGATCTGCCTGCCTCTGCCTCCCAAATACTGGGATTAAAGGTAGAATTTAGATTTTTACCTTCCAGCAGGACCTCTGTCTAAATACCACCTGTATCACCTGTGGTGTGTTCTGGGCCTCTTTCTCAGTGACCACCCCCTGACCAATCTTGTCCTCTTCACCTCCACGATTGAGGCCTGAGGATGACACCTATGGCTTTTTGCCACCAGGACATCCCAGAGAAAGAGAGTGCTTTGGCTTGGTAGTCTTTTTAGAAAACCTGTGTGGTGGGTCCTATTTCACTTTACAAATGAGGAAACTGAGGCAAAGATGGGTCAATCCACTTGCCTCAAGCCAAATAGTATTCGAGCTGGAGCCTGAACCCTGAAGTTGGCTTTAGAGTTTAGAGTCTTATCCACCATCTTACTTTGTTTCCTGTTGCTATAACAAAATCCTCCAGAGCAGGTGATTTATAATGAAGAGAAGCTCTGGAGGTGGAGAACTCTGAGAACCTGACGCTAGTGTCTACTTGACATCTGATGAAGAGCTTCTTGTTGCAGCATAACCCGGCAGATGGCAACACAGGGGCAGCAGAAGACGCATAGCTCTTCCCATAAGGCCACTGCTGCCATCATGGAGGCACATCATGACCTCCAATCCCTTCTGATCCTGTGAAATTTGATGACCTAGGTTAACATGATGCTCCTTCCTTCCCTGTGATGTGTGTAGATTACAGGTATGCACAGATGTACACATGTGTGTTCACATGGAGGCCAGAGGTCATCCTGGAGTGTTGCTCCTTAGGAGCTGCCTACTCTGCTCTTTTCACACTGGCCTGGAGCTCACCCATTGGCTAGATTGGGAGGCCAGTGGGCCCCAGGAGCCACCTGTCTTTACCTCCGGAGCACTGGGTTGCAGATGTGTGCCGCCGCTCCCAGCTCCACCTCTCCTTTTTAATAGATGACTAAATGTAGGCTCAGGAAGTCCTCTGGCTAGTGCTGGGCTCGGGGTTTCAAACCATTACCATCAAGCGTCTCTTTCTAAATTGTGTTGTTGAGCTTTAGGGACACTGGTGTGTGGGGGGCATTCATAGAAGAAGAGACAGGGCATCTCAGGAGCTTCTGTTCCTCTCAGTCACCCTGACTACAAAGCAGAACTCCATGCTTTCAGGAAGGCTGTCTAGACAGAAGTGGGAATAGGGGCAGCAAATACTTGCACATGGGGGATTATTATTTTTTTCTTTTATTACACATTAGGGATGCAATTTGTTCCTGTTAGGCATGCACCGGGATGCCTCATAAGATTTCGCTTGAAGAAAGCAACAAAGAGCTTTAAAATAGCTGAAAAGGAGGTCACCAAGCAGAGCTGAGTCTGAGCTTCATCAGTCTAGGTCCTCCACACAGGTGGCTCTGTGCTGCCCTGTCACAGTCACAGGTGGCTCTGTGCTGCCCTGGGCACAGTCAAAGCTACAAGAAGCTGAAGAACAAGGCTGAAGCCAGGCTGAGTAGGGGATATTACCTCTCTCTCAAGTTTGAACTTATGAGCTCTGACTGTCAGAAAGTAGGTGACAGGGTCTGGGGTAGGGTGTGGCTTAGTCCAGATTCTAAAGAGATTGCAGACCTCAACTTGATTCCCAGAACCCATATTGTTGTTGTTTAAAAAAAACAAACTGAAGCACAGCTGTGGGAACACACACCTGAAGTTCCAGCACTGGGAAATGGGAAAAGGTGGATCCCTGAGGCTCTGGACAGCCAGTCTAGCATATTTGGGGGATTCTAGACCAGGGAGGCCCTGTCTCGATAAACCAGGGTGGCTGGCACCTGGGAGATGGTACCTAAAGCTGTTTCTAGCCTCCCCACGCCTGCATTAGTTCACAGGCACCCCCTCACTTGAACAGGAACAAACAGCCAATGATCTCTTTGACCCTGACGAGATTCAAGTGGCCACCTGCCAGAGCAAAGGTGCAGATGGCTTTAGCTCTGTAAAGTCTGTGCCATCCCCCACACCTCCAATAGGTCAGTAGGGTCAATAGGTCTGACCTCCTTGCAAGTAGGAGTAGGAGGCAGAAGACAGGCACGGGCGTATCCTGAGACAGCCATGTGCACTGTTCAGCAGAAGCTTCGGGAAGGCTCTGAAGTCACTTACACATCTGCAGGACTAAAGCAGCAATTTCCTGTTGGCATCCAAACGTGGTATCCTCAAAGGAACACATGGTCCTGGGTGTTCATGGGCGGCCCTGCTGCCTCTGCCCCTTTACCTGCTGAGGGTCAGAGTGAACCCACCAATGAATTGGGCTGGCCCACGGTAGTGGGCTGAGGCGGGCAGTCACACAGCTGTAGACCAAGGCTTGAGGACCAAGACCACAGACACCCTTGAGGCACGGACATGAAACAGGTGATGCCAACAGCTGCCCCTCAACTCACTGAGAACTTACTCTGTGCTGAACACTCTGCCCATATTCCTGAGTTATGCACAGCCCAGTGCAAGAAAAGTGCCACACAGTTCCGTTACCAGGACAGAAGACTGAGCTCCAGAGAGGTCGTCCAGACAGTGAACAGTAGGGCCAAACCTTGAACCCAAATCTGGTGCCTGAGACTTTAACATTGACCAAGCTCCACTTTCACACCCAGTGTATGTAAGGTAATGGGACCCACCTACCAAGCACACATGCCTGACCTCTGCCCTACTTTCTCTATATCATATATTTTGGGAACAGAGGGTGGCTAGAATCTCACCCCCAAATAAGTAACAACTGTTTGGGTTTTGTGTTTTTTTTTTTTTTTGTGGGGAGCAAAACATCTTCCTTTTATGCATTAAAGTGGGCATGTAGTATATGACAGACTCATGTCCTGTCTGTGGTAGCAAACATTCATGAGGCTAGCCCAGTGTGGTGGTATTCACCTATAATCTCAGGACTCGAGAGGCTGAGGCAGGAGGATCACTAGAAGCTTGAGAGCAGCCTGGATTGCAGACTCAGATCCTGTCTCAGCAAAATAATGCCTCACCCCCAAAATGTCTATGGGGATACACTTAGAGACAAGTGTCTGGCACACAGGGCACTGTGGTACACACAAGCCCCTGTGAACTGTCTCCTTGAGAGGATGTGCTTGTCAACCCCACTGTGCCTGTCCCCAGCTCTACACTCAGGCCTGTGGTTCTAGCAGGCTCCACACTGATCCCTGGCACTGGTACCCACATCCCTGGTCTGGCATCTCCTTGCTTCACCAGCTCCCCAGAGCAGCCTGTTGGAACTTGTTATAGGTTAAACAGGAATGGGCTTTGTTCAGCTAAAATGAGACTTGAACACTTCAGGTCTCTGTTGTCGATTCTCCCAACACAGGGTAAAAAGTAATTGTCAATTAAGGAGCTCATCGGCTAAGGTGGGAGAAAAATCAATAGCATGGACCCAATCCTGAGTGTTGTGATGTAGGTTAGGATTTCAGCAGCCAAAGCCTTCCAAACAAGTACACAGAGTAATTGTCTTCTCCCTAGCGACCCGTCCTGTGGACTCCACAACTCTCCAATTAACATGTTCCGTTGACAGGGACACAATTATTTGGGCTCACTGTACCTGTCAGGGCCTGTTCAGTCAGAACTTGCAAGCACATGGAAAGTGCACAGAATAGCAAATACAAGTGGCTCTCAGTGGCCAAGCAGTGGGGAGCCTTTTGCACAGTTGATCAGGGAGGAGAGGGCAGTTTTCTCCCTGTTCCACTTGAACTTGACACTGAGCCTCTGATGCTGGGAATGTCACCTGTTCTTCATGGATCTGTCATCTGTTTCCCAATCCTCAGGGACCCTTCTCAGGCCAGTCCCCAGCCTTTGCTTGCTTCACTTGTGGCATCCTGCTTTTCTTCCTCCTTAACGAAAATACCCACAGTTCTCTCACTGAAAATCGGTCTTTATAGATAAGCATCATTTGTCTCAGTGCATTACCAGGATACTAGGGGCTCAGTCAGTATGTAGCAGACAGTGCAGAAAAGGCTGGTGGAAAAACAGAAATGGGTTTATGTGGCTTGGATGAGCAGGGAGTGGAGGATGTAGGTGTTTGAGAAGGTAGTGATAGGATGAGTAAGGGAGAGGGTAGTAGAGCAGGAGGGAAGCCTGTGCTGACTAGCTGAATGGGTGGAGATTATTGGAGCTGAGAAGGCCAATACTTGAAAGGCTGTTTAGTGTGTGGTTGTGGTGTGAGCTCTGGGCCAGGTGTTGGGCTGAATCCCAGCAGTGATAGTTCCTGGCTATGGACTATAGGAAAAGCAATGATTCTCTCTGCACCCCTGGTTTCTTTCTTCTCCAAATAATAATAGAACTTTCCTTACACATTACTTGTGAGAACTAAATTGCACCTGTGAAACACCTTAAGCAGTAGATGTGGTGGAGAGCTAAACAAGCAACAACTGTTAAGTTTTGTGTTATCGTTACCATTGCTAGTAATAGAGAAGCAGGGATAGGAGGAGGGTAGGTGGGTAAGTTAGTGGATACATAGGTAATTGGATGGATGGATGGATGGATGGATGGATGGATGGATGGATGGATATATGGATGAATGGATGGGCATGTGGACAGTGAGATAGACTAATGGATGGATGTCTTCATAGGAGGCTGGATAGGGTAGGCAGGTTAATGCATACATAGGTGACCAGATGGATGGATGGGTGGACGGCTGAGGAGTGACCATTGTGAGGAGGGATGAGTAGAGGAGAAAATGCTTTGCACCAAGCATATCGGGTGAGGCTGTCTGTGGATCACCCTCCCCCACCATTTCCAAGGCATCAGAGTTGCCCGGCCTGCTCCTCCATCTTCCAGAACATGTTTCATGAGTGAAACATGGGGTTTCAGTCTGAATCCCTTTTTGATCTGTGCCTGGGATGCTACTTGGTAGGACCCTGTGAGGGTCCTTCTGGACCCAACATCCAGTCTCCTCCTTGGGAGACAGCCTTGTCTCATTTTCAAGGTACATATAGGCTGTGCTTGGGGGTAAGAGTGGATCTCTGAAGTGACTCTGGACAAAAGAATGTTTTGTTTTTTAGAGCTGAAAGTTTATTCCTTATTTATTTTATATTAGAGCATTTTGGCAAGCAACAAGCTCTGCTTATCAGTTTAAAGAAGCCACAGCCCCGTCTCCAGCACCAACAACCTTACTCCATCCACCTGAGAAGAATGTTGCCAAAGACATCACTACTTGAGCCATCATGTCCTTGCCAGAGTGATCCTATCACTGGCCATGGGTCCTTCTCTGCCCTGTCCCACGGGTCGGCTCTAAAATTAATGTCAGTATACTCTGCATACTTTTAATTGTGTCTAGATTACTTATAATATCTAATCTACTATAAACATTATGTGAATAGTTATTGAACTGTATTGTTTAGGGAATCATGACAGGAAAAACAAATCTTCTTGTGTTTACTATAGGAACAATTTGCTTTTGGAGATTTTCAATCTGTGGTTGGTTCACTGTTTAGAAACGGAACCAAGGACACACCTGGCTGGCTGCCATGATAATGCCTGAAACTTTATGAAGAGTCATCTCATGTTTGGAGCTCACCAGGTCTTAACTACAACCCCAATACCAGCAAATAAAATTATATAACCATCCAATTCATGAAATTGAGCAGAAAAAGAAATCCTAAATATAATGTTCATTTGTGGAATTTAGCAAGACAGTCTTGTAAAATACATCATGATTGAGTAATATTCAGCCCAGGAATGCAGGGCTAGTTCAGTGTCAGAAAAGTATGCACATAATTCAGTTCATTAACAAGGTAAGGTGGAAGAAATGTGTATTTCCACTGATTACACCCAAGTTGCCTAAATTATGTGCATAGCATTCAACATTCTGCATGACTGGCATAACCAGAAACTCTTGGCAAAGTGGAAAAATGCACACATTTTCATAATCTGATCGTTTCACAAAAGTTTAAGTTTTTGTTCAATGATGACACTTTAGACAGAGTCCAGGGACAAGATAAAGCCCCCTTCTGCCACTGATTGGCTCAGCATCAAACCTAAGATCCCAACCAGTGTGGCCAGGGGACAAAGAAAAAAATAAATGTGTGAAAAATGGGAAGAAACAAAGTTGTCTTTGTTTGCATCTCTATGTAGAATCTACAGTCTTCTCAAAGGCAGAGTTCTCCACCATTGCCCAGAACACGGTCAATATATAAACATCGATTGTGCTCTCATTCACCAGCAATAACCAATTTAGAACTGTAGTAAAAAGACTCCTTTCCAGGCAGCAAGACAAGCTGAACAGCACCAGGAATAAACCTCACAAGAAATGGGCTTGATTTTTATGGAGAAGCTGATACAGGTTTACGAGAGGAAATAAAAAGAAGAATTGGACAGACTGGGGCACTGTGGGAAATGATGAGGGCATGACAGCAGGTGAGTGCCTTCTCAGGGTTCCTGTCAGGTAGGCTTTCCACCACTTACAGTCCAAGTCAGTGGCTGACGCAGGAAAGGCTTTGGGCTCCGGGTTCTGAGCACTTCAGTAGGATTCCTCCACAGTGGCAGGCCATACTTTCATGCCCACATATCACAAGCTCCTCTAATCACATGCTATTTTGTCACCATGCCTTCTCTTTCTTCACAATTCAATATGGATATTTTCCATGTCGTTAAGTGGTGTTTGATAAAAGAAATCATGAAGAATGGTTCTTCAAGGCAGACAAGCCTGGGCATCACCCTGTTATAGAGATGAGAGGAACACAGAGGGATGGAGAGGAAGGCAATATCCAGTCTGCATTTGTTACACACCATCTAATTCTTCTAGTTACTCTGAGATGCAGAATTTTCTGTCTACCTCCTGCCTTATCATCTCCCATCTTGAAAATAAGGAAAGAGCAGAGGGCTGGACCACTCAGGCTCAGGCTTGAACCTGAGTCTCTAAGGTCTTGCCTCTGGCCAGCCTCCTGGAGTTAAGGATAGATGTTCCCCATCCGGTCTTCGTGGCTGTCATCAGAGGACCTGGCACAGTGCTGCATGAGCAGACATTATATGAGCTGTGCAGTGTTTGGGGGCTCGGTGCCATTCTCCACAGTATTGTGTAGAACTTGCCATGCAGCAGTGAACATCACTAAGAATGGCATGATGGTCACATTCTCTCAAAAGCTAGAAGGAGGGGCCTTCCTTATCTTTTCTAGCCCTGATGGATGTACATGCCAATACATGGAATCCCTGTGTTCCTGAGCTCCAATGTCTCAGATCTTCTCCTTTTCTTTTTTAAGTCTCTAGCATTTAAATTTTGGAAGTCTTATTTCCAGGATGGATTCATCAAACTCTGTAACTTAATCACATCTGTTAAGACTCTATTTCCAAATATGATCAAAGTAAAGAAATGTTAACACCATAGACAGAAAGTAGATAGTGTAGCATAGTTCTGAAGAGACTTCAGGCCCCCAACACCATAGTCAGCCTGGTGTGGGCCTGATGAGTGCTCAAACCCACAAGGCAGAGTGGTGTTGGGGGAGATCCCTTCTTATAGGTATCAGAGAAAGGGGACGGTTTCAGGTAGTCAGACTGTCTCTGATTCCCCACCAGGAAGCAGGTGTGTGTGTGTATGTTGTACCTCCAAGAAGAACTGTGTGACTGTTATACAGGTGGGGAAATGTGTTGCCATCAGTAGCTCTCTGAGGCCCTGGATCTGGCAACTTGAGGTATGTAAGCTTCCTTGGAGAAGTGAGAATGTCATTCTTCTGGAATCTGGGCTCCTGGGAGTTATCTAGGGATCTAGAGATTGAGAAAAGTTGGAATAGGAGGACTTGGCCATTGAGGTTCTAAATATGCTCAAGGGCAGACTCTCTTTGAGGGTAATATTTGCTCAAAACAGTAGTTGAAGGCAGAATAGACCACATAGATATCTTCTAGAACCATGAGCATAAAAGCTTGGAGGAGGCACCATGCTTGCAGAGAACCAACCATAGAAAATGGGATAAGGAAGAAGTCTAAACAGTGTGGGACCCAGACCACTGAGAGTCTCTTGAGTCAGATCACTATGACTTGGTGCAAGATGGAAGCCACTAAGATGATTTTGAAGGAACAGGTTGGAAAAGACAAACAATAGCTCCCACTCAAGGCCCAAAGATAAAGCAATACAACAGTCCCTATAGAAGATACAATTTGGGCCAGGTGCCCAAAGTAAAGATGAAGATAACTAGTGGAAGTCAAGATTTCCAGGTGTCTGTAGGCTTGAGAAAATGGAAGGACTTCCAGATAATTGTGAGTGTCAAAGTGTCAACGGAAGGACAAAGTTGTTGTAGACTTAGTGGGGGGGAAAAAAGCTCAAAATGGAGCTGACTGATGAGGAAAGGTCAGGAATTGAATTTGAGACCTGGTGAGTTTGAGATGTCAGCTAAGAAGAAATGATAGATGGGTCAATATTTAGTTTGGGGTTTGGAGCAAGATCTGAGCTTCCCATATATACTTGAGAATTGTTATATTTCATGCTGTGAGAATGGACAGAGTAACAGTGGGAGTGAATGCAAATAAAGAATAAATTCAAGGGTTGACCTTTCCAAAGAATATTCCAACTGTTATGAAAAGAAGCCCTAACAGTGGATGCTGAAGAATGTGACCAGCAAGATGGGAAGAAATCCAGAAAGTGTGGCACCTTGGAGATCCAGTGGAGAGTAATTTCAAAGGATGGTGAGCATCATATATGCCAAAATGCTGGTGAACCAAATAGGTGACCACAGAGGAGTGATCCTTGGTGTCCTTGAGGTCATTGGTTGTGTAGCAATTTCCTTTGATTGAAACATTCTCTCCTGAAAGGAAGCTTTAAAGACTCAGGAAGTGCTAAAGGGAAGCACATTAAGACTCAGGAAGTAAACAACTCATAAATCACAGGAAGTCCCTGAACCCAAACAGATTCTCAAGGCCTCTTGCATTCCAAGGTTATTTAAGCAATAAGAACTGATGAGATTCAGATAAACTGAGCTAGTTGGAAGAGACTCTCTCACCCATGGAACTGCCTGTAAGTCCTAGGGTTCCAGCTTTTGTGAGTTGCCACCCATGCTGGGACAAGGTTTCAGTGATGAAGCTGTCTTTGACTTGCCCATGCTTCTGGAAGTAACTCCAATAAACTCAGGTTCACTGGGTCATACTGAAAGGGTTAGACTAACTTTGTAACCTGTATGTCTTCTAAAGCCTATAGTTTTGAGTTTTAGGTTCAGGGTAAGCTAAAGCCTCTTAGTACCTTTCCAGAGAATGGAAAAATGTGACCCTATCTATGAGGACAGATAGAAAAAAACGGCAAGCAAGCAATGACCTTCACTCAGCAAAAAGAAAAATTCCTGTCTTTGAGATAGCATTTCTTAGCAACAAACCTAGACTTCTTCTGAGTAGCTTTTGACCTCCAGCCAAAAGTCTGTAGCCCCTAATCTTCAAGGATGAGCTAACCACCCCCACCTTAAATTGCAGCTGCATCCACACTTGGCAGGACTGGCCAAGCTTGAGCACCTAAGACTAATCAATTATCTTACTTTATAACTTTCTCGTCCAATCCTAGATTGCCAAGACTGCAACTTCAAATCTCCCGCAATTTTTCTTTTAAAAACCTAAAGGCCTTTGTCTCCCGGTGCCACTCTTTGCTGACCGGCAGGGGTGACCCCATTGCGCAATGGTTAATAAATCTCTTGCTTTTGCAATGAGTCTTGGTCTGGGGGAGTTTCTGGGAAGGGCGTGATCTTGAACTCCTGAGCTGTGAGACCCCAGGTCTTACAATACTCTGGTGGTATCTTACTTTGGTCTGTCTTCGGTTTCTTATCTGGAGGTACACACACATTAGTGTTGTGTCTTCCTCCGAAAAATGTCACATAACATTGGTGTCCTTAGCAAGAGCAGGTCCTGTGGAGTGGTGGATGCAAGCTAGTTGGATGGAACCAAAAGAAAGAGATAGAAGAACTGGTAGACAACCTCAGAGATAACTCTCAGACCCCCTGATAGAGAATGTCCTTGTAAATGTTTGATTGGAGAGGAGCTGAACAAGTGGGGAAGTTCTAAAGGAGATAGTGGGGTCCAGAGACTTTTTGGTCAGTACATGGTTTATTGGTGGAAATGATGAAGTAGAAAGGGAAATAAATTGCAGGCACACGTCTCAGCCATCTTCTTGTCTCCACTCCCACATAGCGCTGAAGTTACAGGTGCCAGCGACCGTGCTCAGCTTTTTACATGAGTTCTAGGGATTTGAGCTCAAGTCCTCATGCTTGGAAAGCAAACACTCTGACTTGTTGCACCCTCAACCCAGTTCCTTTATTTTCCAGGGAGACCAAGGTGAGGCCTTGAGCTGAGAGTGTAGGAGGAAGAGCTGGAGGCTGAGGGGAGAAAAGGCAGATGCAGGAGATACACGGATAATACACTGGAAAAGGGAAACAGAGCTGGCTGCAGAGTCCAATAGATTTGGACTGAGTTTAAAGCGCTCAAGATTTTATCTCAGTGAGGACAGAAGTCTCTTTCTTTCTCTTTTGGTTGTCCTTAGCTGTCCCTCATCCCCAGACACACACTGGCATTTAACATACTCTTGGTGACTGAGTGAATACATAATCATGAGGCATGCAACAGGAAATGGCTACCCCTGATGCCTGAGAGTGTTTTACCTTGGGCCACCATAATCTCCCCCTGGAGAACAGACCCCAGCTGTGGTTACCTCGGAGCCAGCCATACTTCCGCAAGTTAATTAACTTGGAGGTGTTTTCCCTTTTGTTCTCAGCTGTGGAGAGCCACAATTGATAACCTCAATTAACTGCTTCTTCCAGCTCCCATCCCTCTTGAGAAGGCCTAACTATGGTTGCTGGCTGGGTTCTGGGCCCAGAGCCTTGTTGGGCCTGCATCTCCTGCCCTCTAAGGCCCAAGGCTTGCTTTGTCCACTGGCTGTGCTCAGGGGTAGTAGCAAGTGACATAACCAGCCTCCCCCATCTACTGAGAGGTCCTGATAGTGAGGGGCTGGGTTCCATTCTTGCCAAAACCCCTCCTCTAGGCTCTTCTCCAAGTCAGCAGGTCCCAAGGGATTTCTACATCATTAGCCCTTGGGCTTTACTTCCTGTTCTGCGCTGTCCGGGAGACTTGACTCCCAAGAGAGGCCTGGAACTGGAGCCCCAGTACTATACTTTTTAAGATCCCCTGGCTGTAAAACAGCCAAGGCTGACATCCACTTTGTTCTCCATTAAACCAAATGGATCGTTCCTTTCTCAATCCAGATTAAGAAACAGAGCCGAGTAGCCAGCATTACTGAGCAGCTATGCTCAGAGTTTAGGGGCTTCTTCAGTCTCTGAAGTGGCCATCACAGTCTCATCTCACAGGCAGGGAAGCAAACTCAAGGTGACATTGCCCTGGGCACGTGGTAGAAAACGAACAGGTGAGGGCTTGAGGCCATCTGGTCCTCCATGAACCTTTTCCTCACAGGGACAGACTCACATCTCTTTGACAAGTTTACAAACACAAACTGTTACTTGGCAGCAAGGGTGGAGGGGTTTTTTTGACTGGACTACCGCTGCAGAGGAGGAGGTCAGATCCTTGCCTAGAGTTCTGCCTAGAAGGTGCTGGAGGTGACCCAGTGAGGACAATTCAGAAGGCACACGGGGCTTTCTAGGGAGAAGTAACTCGAGGCAGAGAGATCAGTAGAAGCAGCAAGCAGGGATCACAGGGGAGACAGGCTGTAAACAGGCCAGCAAAAGCAGCCATGTACCAGCTCCCCTTTGCTGGAAAGCTCCGCCGCTACCCGAGGCTGCTGGAAGCACTGTTGGGCCACCTCTCAAGGCAGCAGAGACATTTCATTATGATTTAAATCTTTCTTGGGTTTCATCAGAGGCTATGAGCATCTTGAAAGAGAGAAGTGCTCAGTCCTCAGGTGAGGGGAAAACATGCCAGAACTTTCTCTTCTAATATAAACGAGATGCGGAGCTGCAGCTGAGCCTGGCAGAGCCTGCAGGAACGCACTAATAGATTAGATGAGAAGAGAGTTATAGAAGGAGACAGGTCCGCGGGGTGGCGGGCCTAGGAGAGAGGGAGGCTTCCCCTGCCAGCTCCAGGTGGCTAAAAGGGGACTCTTCACCTTCAGCAGAAGCAGCCCCAGGGCCTGGGTGGGCTGGGATTATAACCTGGCTCAAAGCTGCCAGCCCAGAGCTCAGATAAGACCCCTGCCTGCCTCCAGCATCCTTCCTTCCCAGGCATCCTCCCACAGCTTCCAGTGATCCATTAATTATGGAGGCTCAGGACTGGGATGGAATCCACAGCATTTCCTGCATGGGAGCTCTTAGTGGGGGAGGGGACAGTGACCTAGAAATAAGAGCAGGGGGGTGGGGTGGGATGAGGGGTGTGGAGGGAGCACAGCACAATTCCTACAGATTCACACTCCTCCCAGGGGCTGGGAAGGGTTGGGGGCTGTCTGTGTATACGCAGGGTTTAAAATATTATCTTAGCAGTTAGAGGTCCCGAGGATCACTCACTTGGCCTATAACGCAGTGTTTTGCTTTCATAAAATCAGATTATTTTTCTTTTGCCTTTAATAAAAACCAGCGCTGGTTTCTGACTCAGAACAGCCTTCTCAGAGGCCTGGATCTGTAGTGGTACCGGCTGGAAATGCTCTCAAATAGGAAATCAATGGAAAACTAGGAGACAAAGGGGGAGAGGGGAGGGGGAACAGAGAGGAAGAGCAGAAAAAGCCAGGGCTTCATGGCTGCTCAGCCCCAAGAGGGAGGGAGGCAGGGACTCTAGGTCCACAACACCACTGGCCCTCCCAAACCTATGCAAGCTTATGCCAGCCTGATGGGGGAAGGCTCTACTGTGGCGAAAGCAGATTCTTAAGCAGATTCCCCATTACCCTGAGCAAGAAGCTGTCTACCTTCCTCTGCAGGGTGAGAGGGCTCAGAATGCTAGGGTGTCAGTAGGCTGCAGAGGCAGGACTGGAGGTAGGCAGGGCTGACCCTGGAGACCTCTGCTCTGGCTGATCTCTCTTTGTCTCTCTGTCTCTGTCTCTCCTCCCTCCCTCCCTCCATCCTGCCGTGGTTTTCCCCACCCCCCTCCTTTCTCTCTTGCTCCCCACCAATCTCAGGCTCATTTTATTGCATTGCTCTCCAGTTCTTTGTATCCATTCCTCTATCCCTCTTTCTCTTTTGGCTCTTAAGGAAAATGGCTGAGCTTGTTAAGCTGGAGATCAAACATCCCCACCAGCTGAACACATCAGAGGGGACCTTTGCTTTCACATCTGGCTCTTTCCCCCCCCCCCCCGAGACACGGGCTTCCCACGGAGAGGAAGGGTCGGGTGGATGAGGGAAATCAATGCAAGCCTTGCCATTATCTGGCCTGGTAACAGGACTGGAGGGTGACTAGGGCAAGGGAAGGGACATGAGGGTGCTCTGATGGCGGTCAGGGCAAGGCTCTCCCAAAACACACCACCATGCAGGAGGCAGGTCCTCTGTTAAAAGCCAGGTGTCTGGAGGTGGGTAGGGGCGAAGCTTGCCTGACTAGAGCTGCCTTCCCTGTGGGGGATGGAGCCTTTGCATGAAGGATGAACTCTGCTGCAGCAGACCCCAACTAGACTCATGCCATCTCACCTGGTTCTCCAACAGCCCCTAGGGGGTGGTGTCCTTGTGCTGCCTGTAACTTAGGTCCATACCGTCATGCCCACCAGCACCAGCTGCCCTGCTGTGCTCTCTCTGGTGCCTTTAGTTTTGCAGGGATGGGAAAGTTTCTCTGTGAATCTGAGTAAAGACGGCATTGGACTGTGAGGGTGCAGCCTGGGTGTAGACCCAAAGATGGGGACTCTGTGAGAGGAAGAGCAGGTCCGTGCCTTCCCCAGCTTGCCTTTTTGAGAGATGGAAACTGCTGCTCTGAGGGACAGGAGAAGATAGACCGAGACAGAGAGAGAGATACAGGGGAGACGCAGAGGCAAAGAGAGGCACAAGGAGGAAGACGAATCAGAGTATAGTGAACCCGTTTTTTTCCACCCACCCCTATCCTTGCACCCAGACACTCCCACCTCTGCGTGCTGGCTGCAGGTGGCAGCAAGGGCAGAGGAGAGCACACAGTTATCTTCTGAGCCTTCCAAGTGGGCCGCATGAGCGCTCTACCCCCTAGCAGAACAACCCATCTCCACACACAGCAGTACAGAGGCAACTGCCAAGAAGGATCAGAACAGCCTGGTCCCTCTCACACAGCCCCCAGGAACATACTCTCTCTGCCTCTCTGTCTATCTCTCTTTCTCTCTCTTCTTCCCTTCCCTCTTCCTCCTTCCTCCTCCCTCCTCCTCATGCCTGCCCCTCCAGGGTGAGCTGAGCCGTCTCATCACTCACTCACCCCCCCTCACACACTCAGCTCCAAAGATGACTGGGAGCAGCCAAGGTTGAGTCAGAGCCCTGATGGGCACTGCCATGGAGGGAGGCAACAGATGGCAGTGACCCCGTACTGCTGCCCAAGCCACCCCCTCGGTACCTCCATAGCCCCCAGAGGTGGTATTTGTAACTGTTAGCAGCAGGCCTGTTTCAGCCCCTCCTTTGCCAGTCTCCTGCTTGCTGGAAGCAGCAGGATCTGGCTGCTTGGTGTGAGTAGGGAAAGTGGGGCCTCTTGAATACACACAAGGCAAACCAGGAGTTCAGGTCTTTGTGACAAATCCTTGCCACAGGCAGGGACCGGCAGGGTGCCCTTCAGCTACCCTGTGACCTCTGACCCTGCCACTTCTCTAATTCCCACTGCCTACTGGCCCTGAAACCCTTGGGATTTGGAGATCTGGGTCTGGCATGGACCTGTGACCTTTGACTGTTTTCTTTCCATCCTTACGGGAGAGTTCTCACCACCTTCCAGCTCAGAGGTGGGCAGAGGTCTGCTCCATCCACCAGCACTGTCACCGCTTATCTGAGGATGATACATAATGTGTCTCTCAAGAGACGTTTTCAGAGTGGGCACACAGAGCTGGCCAGGGTGGCAAATAGAGTCCCCAGCTCCTGAACTTCAGGGAACACTGAAGCTGGCTGTCTGTCATGCTCAGAGAGTCAGGTCCTGTCCCTCTGGGGTTGGGACTGGGGGAGGAGAGGGACTCTCTGACCTGCCACAGTGGTTGCCATGGGAACCACAGTGAGGCTGGGCTGAGAAAGCAGAGACTCCTTTCCCAGTTCTTGCTCCCTCTGACTGCTTATTGTGATGAGCCGGGCATGAGTGAGAACCAAGGAGCAGCTGAGGCAATCTTTTGCCCTGAGAAAGCTGATACCCAGGGAAGAGATGGGAGAAGACATTTCTTAAGACTCCTAATCCTGGCTGCCTTGCCAGTTCAAGGGCAAGGAGGGGAGAGGAAAGGGAGGGCCCCTCTCTAGCACTGAGGACTCAGGGCTCCAGTTGGGATGGAATCAGGAGGGTACTGGGGGGGGGGGGGGGGGGGGGGAATGTGGCTTTAAACATTTCAGTCAGAAGAGCAGGTCAGGGGAAGGGTGCTGGCAGGATCGGAGACAAAAGCAAAGGGCAGGAATGGGGTTGCCTGTGGCTACAGGAAAGGAACATTCAAAGCAATTTCTCCCTAGTGTTTTGTCGGGTAAGCCCAGCGGGTTAAGTGGATAGATTATTTCACAGCTCGCTCTTTCTCTCTCTCTAAATATATATATTTAGTGAGCTAGGCTGGCCAGAGCAAACCCCGGGATCTATTTCTACCTTCCTAGACCCTTGGATTATAAGTGTGTTCTACTATGGCCAGTGCTTTTTAAAAAAAAGATTATTATTATTATTATTATTATTATTATTATTATTATTATTATTAT
>NW_026585504.1:40640318-40664484 GCF_907164565.1 Psammomys obesus | reverse complement strand
ATTATTATTATTATTATTATTATTATTATTATTATTATTATTATTATTATTAGTTATGTGTGTGTACACTAAATGTGTGCAGTGCTGTGGAGCTGAGGAGAGAACAGCTGGAATCTGAGCTTACACAAGCTTGTGAACTGCCTGACGTAAGTTCTGGGAGCAGGCGGCATTTTAAGTCGCTGAGTCATCTCTCCAGCCCCTAACATACTTTAAAATGTGGGTCCTGGGATTGGCCACAGTCCTTAGACGTGCAAGGTGAACACTTGGCTCACTGAGCTATCCCCCCAGCTCTTCAGAATGCTGTGCTAACAGCCACGTGGGTTTCCAAGGAGGCAGAGAGAATGCAGAGGCTCTCATGTTTCTTCACCCACAGGCTTTTCTTGGCCTCCTGTTTTCTTTGAAGCTGGGAGAGCACCTGTTGGCTTGGAGTTGGAGTAATGATCCAGAGCCCTGGAAGAAGGGGAAGCCAGGTTCTTTGGGCAGGTGGCAGCTTGACTCTGCAGATACTGGATCTCTAGGTAGAGAGGCACATTATTGGCTCTACTGGCATTTGGGAAGACCAGGGCCTGATAGAAGCTGGCAGTGGGAAGAGCAAGAAGGGTCAGGGATGAGGAAGTAGGACCAGCCCTGGAAAGTGAGAGGAGGTGTGGAGGGTACAGGGGAAGAGATGTGAGAGATAGCAAGGCCCTACTGGCTTTTCCCACTGAGGGCAGTGGTGGGCAGTGGTGCCCTTACCAGCAGTATGGTCTCACCCTTGTGAGACAGCGGTCCTTCCCAGGTGAGGATGGTTCCGGTTCTCCACAGGTGCACAAGACCAACATGACTGAACAAGTGTCCTTTGACGTCCATGCCTCCCTTTCCAGCAGGCATAGACATAAGTTTAGGATGCTGTCTGTGGAGACCACAGTGGAAGAGTCACTCGGGCATAGCTTAGTCTGGCTGCTTTATGAAGGAAGGTTCTAGATGCAGGTAGAAGGAGGCCAGGTCCTGCCTGTGCTGTGTATTAACTATGTGGCCTCAGCCAAGCCAGTAATAATCTCGGAGCCTCAGTTTTCCCATCTGACTATGGGGCTCATGGATTGTTGGGAATTCTGCTTGTGACCTTAGCTCTGGAAGTGCTTGATAAACATTAGCTGTCATTCATCTTAATACAAATGAGATTTCATCCTCCTTGTTATAATAGTCCAATTAAACTTAACTTTAGATCGCAGCTGGATTTTTTTTGTTGTTGTTATTTTTTTTTTCAACACACTTTTATTAGTTTCAAGAGCACACAGTGACACCTATTGGGTGACTCCAGAATTGGAAGGAATTTGGGGAAGCCTGAGACAGGATGACAAAGGTTTATCCTTAAATGCTTCCTTCTGCATATTCAAAGGCACTTCTCAAGTACTGAAAAGAGTTTGCCTGGCTATGCAGTTCCCATGAGGCCCCGGGACTTTTATTTGCTGATGGTGCTCTTAACTGAGCTCCAGCAGTCAAATTTGGGTCTGATTATTACTGGGCATAAAAGACAAGAGAGATCTGAGAGGAGGCCCAGTCACATAGGCATGGTCAGAAAAAAGGGAGGCTGAGGTCTGAGAGGTCCAGGATTGTTCCCTTAGTATCTGACAGCAAAGAATTAAGCCATGGCTCACAGCCTGGATGATAAAAGCCCCACTCACAAGCCCTGGGTTACCTGCTCCTCTACAAAATCACCTAGGGGGCTCAACGGAAGGTTCCTCCATGTCCACTGACCTCCATTCTTGCCTTTCCCCAGAGAAGTACAGTTATCAGTAGGCCACTGGCTGCCCAGATAGACCACACTTCCCAGCCTGAGATTCTCAACCATGGGATCTGAGCAGGAGGGGTGTGTGCCCATCTAGCCATCGCTTTGAAGACAGCAGGCCTGCTTCTGCTTTGGTTTCTTTGCCCTTATGCCTGCCTATAGCCATGGCTGAGAACCAGACTTCCCTGCAGAGACACTGACAACCCCCTAGAGGATGGTGGAGGACCCAGAGCCTCCAGATGACTGTGGGAGGCAGGGTTCTCTATCTTAAGCTACAACATGAAGGAAGAAGATTTTTATCCTTTGGGGGCTGGGGCTGGGGAAGTGGATTTCTGTCCCAGCAGCTGAGCGCCTTCAGGCTCCTACAATGATATCCCAATAAGCCTGAGCAGAGGGCAAAGTTCTGCCAACAGCTCCTGAATATAGGTGCACCGGCTTCCCCTCTATAAAGCAAGTAGTGTACTGGGCTATGTGTTTACATCTAGTGTCTTCATGGAACTTCTCCCCTATGCCCAGGACCAAGAGAAGGGCAGGGGGTTCAAGGAGATAGAGTCAACAGGAGTATGAACCACTTTCGCCTGTCAATATGCAATTGTCCAGCATACTCAGCCCATCTCACATGTGCCTGTGTCCCAGTTGCACTGGCTTTCACCCTGCAAACGCATCACAGACTTTCACAGCCCTCACAGAAGTGCTCAACGTTTTGACCCTGAGACATAATGTGTCATTTGCTGCGCAATTGAGTTTCCAAATATATATATATCTTACTGTTTTAAATAAGTTTATAGTGCTACACTGGGCCACATTTGTAGCTGCCATCGTTTAGGGCTGCACACGGCCTGTGGGGTGCAGGTTGGACACGCCTGGTCCTTTACACAGTGCCCACCGACACTGCTGCCTCCTTCTCTGTCACTATCAAAAGCCTTCCCCTCCCAGCGAAGCCTTCTCCACTCTTTGCCCCACATTCCTAGAAAGGTACATGGCCCCTGTTGCCCAGTTCTAGACACAAGGCCAGGCAAGGAACAAGGGCTCAGACATAACCATTTCCTCAGCAATCACCCAGGCAGAAGGTATAGGAGGACACTGGGTAAAAGCTTGGTGGGCGGTTATAGAGGAACAAGTGGCAGAGCATGATGGGAGTGGGGCCGGGCAGGGATGTGGATTTGAGATTCCTCTCCTGAGTGGACCTTCCATTACAAGAAAGAAGACTACTGCAATGGTCCAGGCCATGGTGAAGCGTTAGGCCCAGGAAGTGGTCATGAGGGGACGGAGGACCAGAAGATACACAGAGGGGTGTTGTAGAACTCAAAAGGATTCACTGGATTTGGGCATGCAGAGGGCTGTGAAAATGGACTCCCGGGGGTTCCTGTAACAGGACAGAGACACAGAGAGCCTTGCCTGAAAATGAGCCGGAGCTGAAGCAGATGGTACATCAGAGGAGCTGTATGGGTGACAGTATCATTCACCCCTTCCGACCAGCTCTGCTGTAGTGGGCCATGGAAGATGAGGGCTGGTAGAGGACTGCCTATGAAAAATAGAATAACCCATGTGTCCATTGAGAGAGGACTGGCTAAATAGAGACCTTTTATGACAGACATCAGGTAACCACGATACTCTGCAAGCTGGTAAGTGCCCACCTCTAACCCACAGAGCAAAGCAAAGAAGCTTGGTGCAGAATGGCAGGCACAGATTGCAACCCTTGCATACAAGTAGAGGAAATACACAGATAAACACACAAGCATAGAGCATAAATATTTCCTCCAGTGTAAACACACCATGTCTGAGAGAACACACAAAAGTAGCCCTGGCTGCCTCCAGGAAGGAGAACTGAGAGAGAGGGAGACTTTGAACTCTGGATCCTTTTGGTGCCTTTTGGATTTTTTTCAACTGCAAGGGTGCATTAGCTGTTTGGAAATGAATAACTCTCATTAATAGCAACTCCATCTGAGAGGGGAGGAGGCTGCTGTCTAGAATGCAGAGCCAAAGGCAGCTGTCAGGAGTGGCCTATACTGATGAGCCCCTTCATGCTTCCCCTCTCCACAGCCCCACCTCATCCCAGCCCCAGTGCTGGTGGCTCCAGCTCTTTGCCCTCCAGTCCCTAAACCCTGAGGTAAAGCAAACCTAGACCATTTGCATAGTTTTCATTGTTGCTATTACCATTGATTTTTTTTCTTGAAAGCAACTAACACACACACACACACACACACACACACACACACACACACACACACGCACAGACGTGATTGGTTCCACAGTAGCTGATGGCCTCAGTCAACCCACACCAAGGTCAGAATCCCAAGCCCACACAGTGTATGCTGAACACAGTTGTACCTGTCATATGTCACCCCTCTACAGTGCCTTTGGGTGAACCCAGCTACTACAAGCAGGGCCAGAGCCAGAAGAGAACTCCAAATGCACCATTTGAGTGACCCAGTGAGTTTTCATTGGGGACCTGTGTGCAGACCCAGTCTCTGAGGAAGGAGATGGGAGACAAACATGGGGGCTGTGCCTCCCCAGAGCTTCAGTCTCCTGGGGAGGGAACACCCCAAGGAAGGAGAGGAAGCTCACGTGTCCCTTTGGAAGAAATATGCCAGGAGGACATATCAGGTGAGGGCTGTGGACAAGAGCAGATGCCGAGAGCTCAGAGGAAGCCCAGAGAGGGGAAAGTAATGGGCATAGCTGCCTCGTGCCACTGGCTTCTGTGGCTACTGAGACTATAAGGTTCAAAGAGGTGGCCAAGGTTTCAGGGCAGCCTAGCAGAGGGACTCCGATTTGATCAAGGTCAAGCCTGTGCTTCTTACGCACAGCATACCCTACTAAAAGCAAATGGGAATGGGTTTCCCTCCAAGCCAGGTGTGGGTCTCAGAACCCCTGTAATCATTTCACTCGCAGGCGTGGCTGGCATGTCATTGCTGCTTTGTAAGAAGGGAAGGTTGGTTCCCCTCCGGGTTACACAGCGCTAGTGAGTAGCAGAGTATGATTCAGACTTAAGGGACACAGTCTCTGGAGCCTGCTCTCTCATTGCACTATCCCAAGATGGTTGGGTTCCATGCTGAATGGGCTGCTTTGAGGTGTGTTCAGAGGGTCAAAACCAACCCAGCCAGAGTGGATGAATTAACCTTGGGGGCTGAGAAGGAAGGGGTAGAAAGGTGTGTGCTGTGTGCATGTGCATATGTGTGTGTGTGTGTGTGTGTGCAAGCATACATGTGTACAGGTGTGTGTGAAGGTCATAGGATAACTTCAGCGGCCTTCCACTTGTTGCTTGGGACAGAGTACTGTAGAACACAGTCCTCTGGGAGAAAACAAATGCCATCTTCGTGAGATCAGCTGTGTCTGCTTGCAAGAGTGCATCACCATAGGGCTTGTTCACTGTTGAGATTCCCTCAGGAGCTGGGAGTGGGGAGGAATCATTGGACCCTAACTTGAGACTCCAGCCATTCTCCCTAGCCGTTTGCATGTAGGCCCTCCCTGGTCTTCTGTGGCTCCCAGTCTCAGGAGCTGCTGGAGTGTACAAACTGGGAGGTTAACAGAAGAGGCTCCACCTCTGTGGCTATGGCAGAGCCATCAGCTCTGCTGGGTGAAGACTTTGCAGTGTGGCTCCTTTAGGGTTCCTTGTGCTCCTACAAGGAGCCCCTCACCCATGCTCTGTCGTTAAAGCTAAATAAGTTCGTTGGTTCACAGAGTGAACTTGGATGGAAGGGTACTTCAGTTTGTTGTCTGGACCTTATAAGGAAGGGACAGATGCTGTTTACATCTTCCTCGGGGACAGAGTTCTGGAAACACTGTCTCTCATTGGCTTAAAACTTCACAGAGTGAGACAGGCTCACTGGCCAGCAAGCTGCGGGAATCCACAGTCTCTCTTTCACATCGTGCCAACTCCAGGATTACAGATTGCAAGCGTGTGCCACTATACTAAGCTTTGTCACATGGGTGATGGGGATGGAACTTGGGCCCTCCTGATTGTGAGGTGGGTGCCTTACTGACAAAGCCATCTCCCCGGGCCCAAGAAGTTCTTGATGTGACTAGTTTCTAGGCTTGTTGGGACAACTCTGAAGTCACTGCTGCAGGTCTCTGAAGGACACATTTCGGAGGGACCTGAGTGTGGGTCCTGTACACTCCAGCTACTTGTGGGAACAAGAGTATCTCCATCTTCCTTGTTGACCTCAGGCTGATGAGGCAGTAAGATAATACTGGAAAATTCTGGGAGGCATCTAGCATTTCTCACACAAAGACAAATAATACAGACAGCAAGAGAAAACAGCTCCAGCCCTGTGCCTCTTCACACGTAATCACCATGATGTAGACACCTGAGCCCTTCCGGTTCCCAGCTGCCTTCATGTCCCTGCTGGGTGGGGATGAAAGCTGGCAGGCTAGGCCAGAGAACTGGCTAATAGCACACTTTAGTAGGTGACAGTCTGATGACCAGAGATGTAAACATAAGGCTGAGTTTACACCCGGCTCTCTCTGCTTCCAGTTTGGTGGTACCCTGTGCCCAGAGCATGACCACACAGCTACATGTTTATCTTCACATGAGCTTTAGACCTAAGCCTGTTATTATTCTCATGCTGTTGACAGGGGGATTAAGGCTCCATGCACAGTGAACACCCTGTCCAAGAACACCGATTTGGCAAAGGAAGAGCTGGGCTCCAAGGCCGTAGTGCCAGCCACAAAGCTATTCCACAACTCGGCATTACCTCAACTAGCCAAGGACTATTCATGGAGATAACCTAGAACCCCTGCACAGATGTAGCCCATGGCAGTTCAGTGTCCAAGTGGGTTACATAGTAATGGGAACAGGGGCTGCCTCTGACATAATCTGAATGGCCTGCTCTTTGATCACCTCCCCCTGAGGGGGGAGCAGCCTTACCAGGCCACAGAAGATGACAATGCAGCCACTCCTGATGAGAACTGATAGACTAAGATCAGGAAGAAGAAGAGGAAGACCTCCCCTATCAGCGGACTTGGAGAGGGGCATGCATGCAGAAAGGGGAGGGAGGGTGGGATCGGGAAGGGAGGAGAGAGGGGCTTATGGGGGGATACAAAATGAATAAAGTGTAATTAATAAAAGTTAAATAAAAAATTTAAAAAAAGGAAATAAAGATTCCATTGCAACAGGGGACATGGGGGCACATGGCTGTAATCCCAGCACTCCGGGAAGAGGCAGGTGGATCTCTGTGAGGGCAGCCTGGCCTACAGTGTGACTCCAGGACAGCCAAGGCTACACAAAGGAGCCCTGTGTTAGAAAAAAAAAAAAAAGACTATTGCTATGCCACACAGGCTTAAGTTAGAAATCTTGCCCTCCTCTTGGAGTTCCTAACACAGCGACCCTCATAGTAGATGCTCAAGAAACAAAGCTGCATGAAATCGTCAGCCCTCCCTCCCAGAAGGCAGTTCTGAGCCTCAGTGAGCTTTGAGGCTTGTCAAGACCTTCATGTCCCATGTGAACCAGCTATAGCAGGCTGCATTTATTTTAACTCTGAATTTGGACCGTCAAGATTCATCCTACAAATAGATGTAAATGAGATGCAAATCAAGTTGTCCCTGCATTAAACAGGAAACCTAATATGTCTGGTAACCATTCTCCCCTCTCTCTCTCCTGAAGATCAAGGAGACCCGCACACTGTGAAGACAGTCCAAAGCTCACAACTGTCTTCACATCAGTCACCACTTCGTCAGCCAGAGATAAGGCCATGTCCTTTCTGGGCCTTTTTCTCTCTGTCCTCTTTAAAGAGTTAATCCTCACAGGCTTTGATCTTAAGGTCAGAAGCTAAGATGAAATCAGCTGTTTGTAGTGGGCCTGTCATGAGCATCTGCAGGACCACACAGTTATACCCGGGTTATTGTAATCTGATGGGAATTACGGCTTGGGTCTTCAGTTCCTGGTCCTAGCACAGGGCTCCGGAGACTGCTGTCACTTCCCGTGCAACCTCAGTGCTGGAAGCATCTTTTGTTCTGATGTTAGTTCTCCTCTTCCAGCTCTGGACACAGGCCTCTAGTGCCCTTGAATTCCCTGGTGACGGAAGAGCCTCTTGCTCTAAGGAGTGACTCTTGGTAGGCTCCTGACAGCTTCTGTACGAGCTAGTTACCAGTAGGACAGAGCCATCTTTGGAAAGGAGTGGCCAGAAATGAAGTTAGTGCTGTACCTTGTCAATGCAGCTTCTATAAAAATCCCTGGGTGGAAGGGGTTGGTGATGAATAATACATGGAGGTGCCTAGATGGTGGGTGCATGGGGGCTCCATGCCCTTCTTCACTCTGTCCTTAGTATCTTTTGATCAGCCTCTTCATCTATAGCTTTGAAACATGTCTGTACTATTACCAGTAAGCACAGGTAAAGAGGTTCCCCGGTTCCTATGAGCCACTCTAGCAAATTAATTGAACTCAAGGAGAGTCATATGATGATTTCAAGCAAAGCCAGTAGGCCAGAAGCACAGGGCTTGCTAGGAGAGGCAGCCTTGTGAGACTGAGCCCTTAACTTTCAAAAGCCAGCTCTGTCCCCAGAGGGATGTGCCAGAAATGGGCTGAGTCAAAGACACTCACTTGACTTTGCCACTGGAATGAAAACTAGCCATTGAGACTTGAGTGCTGAATGCTTGGTCCCACCTGGTGGTCCTGTTTTGGGAGGTTGTGGAAATTTTAGGAGGTGAGATTTACCTGAAAGATCACTAAGAGCAGTGTAGGCCCCTGGGCCTTCCTTTCTCTCTTCTGTTTGTCCATTACAAGATGAGAAGCCTCTCCCTACACATTCTCACTGCCATGACATTCTGCCCAAGTGCACACAGCCAAGCAACCAGGGACTAAGGCCCCTAAAACTGAGAGCTGAACTGAATCTGGTATGTTGTTTCTTTCCAGGATTTGCTTGCAAAGATGAACAAGTTATAAAGTTGGTGTCCCCATAAGTCCTGGCTGCTGGTGCACAGATGTGATCTGCAGTGAGCTCTACCAGTGAACAGCAAAAGCTCGTGGTTTTTCCATTTCTTGAAGTAGTCGTCACAGAACTGAGCACAGTGGTACATAATAACAGATGCTTGAGGGTACGCTGGACAACCAAACCTGGGTGTGGAAGGAAATCCCCAGAAGGTGGCAGAGTGGCACTGGACTCTGGGTACAATGGTTAGAGTAAATTGTCAACTTGACCTAAACCCACTGGGAGATGGTTCTCTGGACGTACTGGTAGTGTATTATCTTGGCTATGTGTGTTGATGTGAAAGGCCCATCCTAAACTAACTATGAGCAGCCCTCTCTCCCCCTGGCTGGGGACCCTGACTAAAAGGGAGCTGAGCAGCCACTTGTATTCATCTCTCCCTTTTCCTGGTTGTACATGGACTATGGCCAGCTTCTAAGCTCCTGCTGCCTTGATTTCCCTGCTGTGGTGGACTGAACCTTGAACTATGAGCTAAAATAAATGCCTTCTCCGTTTATGCTTTTGTTGAGGTATTTTATCACAGCAACAAGAAAAGATACAAAAACGCTGGTTGTCCAGGGTGACAAAGCACATACCTAACAGCTGCAGGCTCTGAAAGGCTGAAGCCTCACGAAAAGCTAAGCATCTTGACATCGAACGTGATGCCTTTTTTCTGAGATAGGGTCTTTTCCAGCCTGGCTCCAATTCACCATATATCCAAGGATGGCCTTGAAATCTGGTTCTCCTGCCTCTGCCTCCCAAAAGCTGGGATCATAGGCATGTACCATCATGCCTACTTTACGCAGTGTTGGAATGGAACACGAGGCTTACACATGCTAGGCAAGCATTCTCCCAACTAGGCCACATCTGCAGCCTATATGTGACATACCCTTGATTTCTGGCACAGTGTGCTCTAATATGGGCAAGCTTAATGAAAGTTTGAGGTTTCTGCCCTACAGGCCTCCTGTTTACACAACCTATAATATAAATTCAATGAGTCAGTAATACAATATAAATGAAAAGTTCTCAGACTTCCCTGAAGCCGTGGATGCTTTGAGAATGCCATGAATGCATTCACAAAGTGTGAGAAGATATCTGAAATCCATAGAACCGTGGACAATTGATTTCTAGAACATACTTTTGAGAAACAACAACAAAACCATACAAATCAACAAATTAAAAAAAAAAACACCCAATAACACGGCAGAATAGCAACCAGTTTGTTGTACTTTAAAAGAACTCTTTTATTAATGTTTCCTATATGTTTTTTTCTCTTTACTCCACCCCAGTCCCTTCCATCATCCCAACACCAGGTAGGAGAAGGAAAGGCTTAGTAGGAGAGGGGGACGCAGTTCTTTCTTAGCTGCTTCCTGCGGTCAGGGTGGTCAGGTTCCTTGGAGCCAGTCCAATCCTTGTTTCAGGAGATCTCTGTCTTCTTGTCTCACAACAGCAGCGAGGAGCAGCCTTGTTCTTTCTCTTCCTCCACTCCCTGTGCTCTGGCATTTATTCTTTCTCCAGACTCCTCAGATTCAAACTATCTGCAGCTGGCAAAGAGCTCCTTTCATGGCCCACACACAGCAAATAGTCTGCTGCTGTGAACCGTCTGAATCAGTCCCACATCCCACACCTGGGACCAAAACAAAACCATGTTTCTACCCACAACATCGGTTGACTAATCCTGCTGTAGAAAAGATGCCCTCTGGGCCAAGAAACATAGACAAAGTTCTCCGTCGCACTAGTTATTGAACACATGCAAGGTGACAAGGACAATGCTGATCCTTGACACACCGCAGTGGCACAACGGAAGACCCTAAGCAGAACCACAGTGCCGAGAGGAAGCAGACGCTCCCCAGATCCCATGCTACTTGGGATTGTGCACAAAGGGAAGAACAGTCTGGGAAAAAAACGGTTTGATTATTAATAGCACTCTTACTTTTTAAGCCTTAAGGGATAACAAGCTGGCTTGGAGATACTTAATTTCATTGTTTAAGTTTATTTAGTAAAACTAGGTGTGCATATGGCCTGTGATCTGAGAGTCCCATGCTCTGTTAGCTTTCTTAGAGAACTCTTGCTCAAACAGCGAAGCCTGAAAACAGTACAAATGCACAGAGGCCAGGTGCGATATAATTAATATATTTTACATATATAGTTATATATAGTTATATCTATATATAGTTAGTTAGTTATAGATAGCTATAGAGCCTCATGATGGAAGGCTGGAGAGCTCAGCTGTCTTCCTTGAAGAAGCTTTGTTTGCAGTGCAAAGACACAGGGGAGGGCTCAGAAGCAAGTGAGCCTGAGCAGCATTGATTTGGAAGAGATGGTCAGGTGAGAGATTATATTTTTTAAAAAAAAGGGAATAAAGGGGCTGGAAAGGATGGCTCAGATGCTCAGGACTCTTGCTTGCTCTTCCAGGAGACCAGGGTTCAGTTCCCAGCACCCACCACAGCCTGTACCCCAGCTTCAGGAGAATGCCCTCTTCCAGCCTCCCTGGGCACCCACATGCACGGGTCCTTACTTACTCCTCCATTGTTAGCCACCCGCCTTGTTTGTTCAGACACTGGCTTGTAAATTACCTACCCAACCAGCCTTGTAGCCAGAAAGCCTTACGGATCTCCCAGCACTGGATTAACAAGTTCACGCCAGTACACCCAGCTTTTTAATGCAGGTTTTAGGGATGGAGCTCAGGTCTTTGTGCATGCAAGGTAAATAATTTACCAGTGAGCCCTCCTTCCATCCCATTTCATTATTCTTTATGCAACACCAGCCTTAGGTGCACTGCTCTGTACATATTTACAATGAATAAAACACAAAACCTTCTAATCTCAGGCTGGAGACTGCCTGGGACTGGCTGCTCTTCCAGAGAACCTAGGTTCAAGTAGCAGAAGCTATAGAGTAGCTGACCATTTTTTGTTTTGTTGGTTTGGGGTGTTTGTTTGTTTGTTTGTTTGTTTGTTTTGTTTTGTTTAACTCCAGGCTCCAGCCCCAGGGGATCTGCAGCCCTCTTCTGGCCTCTTTGGGCACTGCATGTGCTGGCAAAACACTTATACACAGACTTAAAAAAAAAAAAAAAGGAAAAACAAACAAAACCCAAACCGTTCTTCCTTCCTCTAACCATTTGAAACAAAAGTATGATGGACTCTGGAGCGTTTACTTCTATTACAACTAAAAACCTAGACATTGGAATGTAGAAGGTCAAAGGTCCTTTCTGGGTCTGCGGCATCTATGTTCTCAGCTAGCTCACACATCACAGAGCTGTGGCACTGACCTAATGATCCATAGAGACTCAATGGCTTTACCCTGCCAAACAAGCCCCGTCTTCCCCCTCCCCCCAGAAGAGTAACTCTCCACAGTGGCACGGACGCCAGTATCGCCCTCAGCCCCCATCTCTGCCTACCTTGGGTATTCCCAACTTCCCAGCATCCTCTCTCACCCCAGCTGTGGCCACAACCTCTCATGGCCCAGATCTCTGCCATCTAACACAAAGCCGAGCCTGGCGGGTAGGGGAAAGACAGGAGATGTCTGAAGGTAGCTAATTGCTGTGTTTCATACAGTAGCCTTGCTTTGAAACCTTGGGGGGATAATGATCTGGTTTTGGTGTTTTAAAGCTTAATTGCTTAAATGGAGGATAAACCAACTTCCAGTGGGCAGAGTGTGGACACATAGCAACAGGCCTCTTCCATCCACCTCCCCACTGTGACACACAAGGCCATCCTCCTGTGCTTGTCTCCCCCCCCCCCCCCCTAATCTTCGATCTTGTCTTCACACAGTATTTTCTTTTTCCTGGTATCTCAAATACCATAGAGAATGAACCAGAACAATAAATGGAAAGAAAAGGTCTTCATCGCTACTCTTGCCTAATGTCATAACAGCATCTGCTCCTCCCCTTTGCCATGTGTGAGCACATGAAAGGCTGAGATATATCCTCCGGCCTGGCATGGTCCCAGAAAGAGTCAATATGTCTTCCCCAGAATGAAGGAGCCCCACCCACAGGCATGAAGAATCTGCTTCAGGTCTGCTCTGCAGCCTTGGTCAAACTGCTGAGCTTCTCCGTGCTCCCTTCCCCTTCCTTCAGTCTGGGTCTTGAGATATTCCACTTGCTTGTAAACGTTTAACTGTCTCTTTGCCACTTCCTCGGAGCCTAGGCCGTGTCAGCAGCTCTCCATCGATTGCTGTTTTATGGTCGCTCTGAGACTGTTAACAATCCCCCTTGTCCTTCTGCAACTGACTGGGGGCCCAGCGTGGGTTGGATTGCTGAGGGGTCCACAGTGCATGCTCTTGGGAGCTCCCCAGCATGCATCATGGGCCATGGGAACTCACTGTGAGGCAACCTGGCCAAAAACTGTGGAGCCCAGCTGGGGTGTGGGCAGTGAACCCACCCCACCCTCAGCCTCCCACATGCCCCTGCCCTCTGCCCAGGGGTAGAAGCCATCAGAGTAGGGCTCTACAGAGTGCCTGGTGCGTGGAGGATACCCCCTCAGGGAATGCCTGGCCTCCCTGGTCACCTCATCACTTTAAGCTTTCCCACACTTCCCCTCCAAGTCGTAGATTCCAGCGAGCCGGGAAGCCATCCACTCTCAATAAGGACACTCAGGATTTATGATGATGATTACAAGGTTTTTTTTTTTTTCCACTTTTCTTTTTATTTTGCGAAACATCTGATTTAACTAGAGAAACTCATCCACAGGCGCCATGGGCTGTAAAAATTCAATCCTAGGAAAAAAGGTTATTAATGGCCTCTTAGAGCTGTTACAGACAGGCTCTTGGGGTCACTTCCTGGGAAATGGCCCAGAAAAGTGATCCCCTCAATTTTTTCCTCCAACTTCCAATAAGGGGGTCCCAAAGGACAACTTTTACCAACTCTACTCTCCAGTGCCTTCAGGCCCTCTTGAACCCCTATGCCAGTGTCAAGGCCAGCAGCCTCTTCCAGGCTCGTGGGGAAAGAGACCCTACACATAAGGACCGAAAGAAAGCCAGTGCCCTCTGAGCACCCACAACTTCTGTTTTCTAACATAGGACCCACAGCTTGACACAAAAGTGTCCCCACTAATTCTGAGGGGACACAGAGTGTCTTAGAGTCACCTCTGGCAAGTATGGAGTACAAGCACATATCACGAGACCCTGGGCCAGCCCCTTCCCTCCGCTGATTTTCTCATCTATGAACAAAAGGAGTTGGGTGAAATGATTGTCTCAGGGGGCAGGCAAGCAGCATGGTACCTTTTACTTGGTGCAGGAAGGATTAGCTGCTGTCTCTGTTCCCGATCATGAGGACAGGAGTCTGGGATCCCCACCTCCCTCGCGCGGCCAAGAGAAGCAAATTCAGCCTGTGAGTCAGGATCTTGTGTACTAGGAGCTACCTTGCTTTCCCTACCATGATAGGTTGGGCTCTCAGGGGCTCCTGAGAGCTATGGCCTCCAGCCAGGGAGTCTCAGTCCTCAGGCTCAGGGCTTGGTTGCTCCAGCCCACATCTGGATAGACCTCTTTAAACTCTGCCTGCCTCAGGAAGCAGAAAAGCAAACAGACCATTTCCAAACACTAAATATTTTGCCCTTGATGGGTGGAAGGGCGGGATGGATAAACAGCATACATTACTGGCTGGGAGGTGAGAGTCTGAGACTTTTGCAGTGTGTGTGTGGGGGGGGGAGCTTTCACATCTTGGTTTACCCAGAGCTACCAGCAGGAGCCAGCTAAAGCGGCCACAGGATAAAATAGAGGGACTCAAGCAGTACTCCAGCCCCACTGCCCTGTCCTCCTCTCTTGAAACCATGTTCTTCCCATCATTACCATTGCCAAGGTTTGCAAGGGAACAAAGCCCACTCTCCAGTCATTCCCTCCTGAGGCCCCTGCTGCATGTGGAAAATTCAACGTACCATTTCTATTCAGACCTGTTCTTCTGCCACCTAAGAAGACTTGGGCATCATCGTAAGCTCTTACCTCCCCCTCACTTTCTGCTCTGTGGATTCTGTCTCCTCAGCTCTCCAGACTATCCCTTCTCTCCCTCTCCATCATACCTTCTTTCCTCTCTCAGGCAATATCATGTCCCTTCCGAGAACTGTCCAAATGGGGCTCCTCAAAGGCTCACCCTATCCAGTCTGGTTCTCCTGGCAAAGACGGCAGAGGGTTCCCACTCTGCAGACAACCTGTTTGGAGCAGGGTATGGAAGTAGCTGCGGAAGTCACAAGGCTGGGAGGTCAGTACCCAGAAGGACACACTAGGCAGGAAAGTGGGCTCATTCTTTCCTGTCAGAGTTGGGCTAAGTTAAAGCCAGAGCTGAGGAGCTGGAGGATACAGGCAGAACCCTTACAGGTTGTCTCCCGGTAGGAGTGCCCATGCAGTCCAAGTTGCCCAGGAGTGATTCAGCTATCCCTCACCCCCACCCCAGCAGCTTCTGAGTAACCCTGCATTCACTCTTGCAGGAAGTAACCATCAGAGTCCGCAAGACTGTGGACTGACTCGGGGAAGTTCTGGGCCTCAGAGCAGCCGCACAGCTAGCCAGTGTCAGATCCACAGTAGGATAGAGGTGGGAGGCAAAGCCTTGTTGCTGATTGGTGTACCAGCCTGTGCTTGTTTCCTCGGCTTCAAAGCCGGGGTCAGGATGGCAGCTCTATAGTCTCAAGGCAGTTATGAGGAGCCAGTGAGATGATAGGCGTGCAAGGGAGGGTCAAGACCCAGAGCAAACAGGCAGTGTGCAGCCTGTGACGTTAACCCCTGCCTGTGAGTCCTGCATGTTTTCCCGACACCACACTTTCTTTCCCTTTAACCTCCTCCCTAACCACGGCCACCCCACCCTTCATGCAAACATTGTGGGAGGAAGAGGGAAGGGTCTGGGTATGGGCTTGCTTCCCTAGAGGCTCTCATGGTCCAGTGAAGAGACATCTCAGAAATAGAACTGGGGCCGCTGCAGACACTGCAGTCAGCACAAGGAGAATTTCCTCACAGAGCCTCTCTCTCTGAAAGGGCACAGGGCACACGTGTCCCTGGCTGAGTCCCTCTGGACCCTGGGTCCCTTTGGAACATCTGTACTCTCCACTGCCCTCACACTGGGAGGCCAGAGGCTGTTTGAGGCCAGCAAGCCAGTTTGCAGTTTCTCAGACCACAGAACAAGAAAAATAAAACGACATCAACACAGCAACACCAACAACAAACTGGTCTTTGTAGTAATCATGTTTTCCATGACTGCCGGAGAGGACCGGTACACACACCATTAACGAGCGTATTCCAACAGGGCAGGGGCCTGACAGGGGACAGCAAAGGGACAGATGGGCAGCAGAGTAACCCATTATTATAATATCTATTATTAGTCTGCCCGCTGTGGAGGAAACCAGTCGGATGAAACCTGTTTACAGGGTAGCTCTTTTGTATAATGCTCTTTAATTTTGTTGCACTATGGTTTCAGTTTGTGTATGTGTGTATGGTATGCATGTGTGGAAGCCAAAAAGTCAGTGTTAAGTCTTTTTTGCTTGCTAATCATCTTTTTTTTTTGTTGTTGTTGTTTTTTAGTCAGGGTCCCTCACAGGCCTAGAACTGGTCAAGCAGGATAGGCTATGTAGCCAGTAGATGCTCCTGGATTTACCTCCCACAGGCTAGGATGACAGTTACCTACTGTCTCACCCGGATGCTTACATGGGTGCTGGGATGCACACTCAGGCCCTCCTGCACTCACAGAGAGCACTTCACCGGCCAAAGCGTCTCTCGCCCCCATTATAAACTACAAGCGGCTTCTAGGAGATGAAGTGAAGAGGTTCTGAGGTCACGCAGTTGGCCTGCAAAGAAGCAGGGAACAGCACAAGGAAAATGTTCATAAAGGTAGGAAATCTCCTGCTTGCATCTGGCAAGCTGTGGAGGAGATGATGGTTCTGAAGGAGAGGGTCGGCTGCCTGAGATCTGATGACCTCACTCCTGCAGGTCAGAGGCCCTCATCTGTAAAATGGAGCAATGAGGGTCAGCCCACCCCCTTTCTCAGAATCCCTGTGAGCCTCTTAGGTGGGAGTGTGGACATGGGCATGATGGGGGAGCTCAGCCAGTTAGCTTCAAGCGTGGGGGGCGGGGCCCTCACTACAGCCCTGTGGTACAAGAGCTACGCTTCGCAGATGGCAACATTGAGGGACAGAGCAGTAAGGGACTACCTGAAGGTCACACAAATGAAGACTGGCTGTTCCAAGACAGATGCTGAAGCTTATACTCTACCAGCAGGCCAGTTGCTCTGCTTGGCCAGCAGTCCTGGTGGCCCACTAGGATGGGACACCAGAAGTTGTTTCTTCTCTTCATTGAGGACACACCATTCAGGGAGACTGTGAGGTGAACATACACATTGTATCAGTCAGCTGTTGCTGTGAAACAAACCATTCTCTATCAGATTCCAGCAGCCTCCAGGTTGATGGGCTGGTTCCCTATGGTGTGTGTGGTGGGGTGGCATCTGACTCCACTGATCTTGGCTGTAGGCTGGTCTAGGATGCCTTTATTCTTCTCCCCAGGCTCTGGAGTCCTGGCAGGGTAGGCTGGGCCTGTTTCATAACAAAAGCAGAAGAGCAAGAAGGACAGGGAAACTCCCAAGTGCTTTCTCAAGTTCTGTTCACATCAGGTTGGTTCCTGTCCTAGTGGCCGGATCAGGACCAGTCCAGAGTTAGAGCAAGAAGGGCAGAGGCACAGGGGGGCTGTGGAAATCCAGACCCATCACTACAGCACAGGACCCCAGCTCTGACCCACAGAGCTGTCAATAGCATCTATAGGACACCCTCCAGAGAAATGTGCCTCATGGAGGGTATCTCTCAAGACAGAGGCCTTTCTGTGGTACAGAAAGCCAGTGTCCTGACACATGATTCGCATGAGCCTGAGAGGCTGATGTAGGAGAAGTTCAGCCAGAGCTGGTCAAAGCTGGAGTGGAAAGTTCGCTCAGCCAGACTGCGGCTGCTCCATGCTGGAACCCATCTGTTGCAGTTTCTGGCTTTCCTTCGTCTTTGTCCGTGAGTGCCAATCTCCCATATTACTTCCAACCTACACCTGCTCCAGCCAATGAAGAAGAGTAAACAGTAAAGATAAGATCAAGACTCATGGGGGACCAGGCAGTTCCAGGTGCTGAGGCTATGGTAAAGCCCTAGCCTGTACCTTCCACTTTGGGGACCTGCAGCACCTATTTTTAAGAACCTTCCATTTGGACAATGTCGAGCCCTTTCTGAAGCCTTTCCCATGCCCTCTGCCACTTCTGTTCCCTGCGGGGTGGACGTGATGTGGGCCATCTTCATCCTTAAATGCATGAGGGCCCAGTACCAAGAAGGGACAAGCAACACACCTGCTTGCAAACATATGAAAGTCTTGTCTGAAATCCAATCTCCTGAAACCGGCAAAGGCCCCACTGCCTGACTCAACTCATTCAACAGGTCTATTCCCAAGAGCTTCGAGAAGATACTGTATCTCCTCCCCTCACAGGCTTCTCAGACCCAGCTCCTCTTCTGGACCCTGCTGGCCTCTGCCACCTCTCTGTCTTCTCTCTGGCTGGCTCTTGCTCTGCTGGTGAGGGAAGCTTGCCACCAGATGGTTAAAGTTCTTAGAATCCCTTATAAATATTTCATGAACAAAACATCTGCCATGATAATGCCAGCCTGTTGGTGTCAACATTACCACACCTGTACATTTTAATTGGCCCAAGTGAGCTGGCCCATAATTGGTGCCTGGAAATGTGAACAAAGCTGGCTTGACAATAAAACAGACAATTGTGTTATATAGAAAAATGGAGCATTATCTTAGTGTCCCAGAGATCAGAGAGAGTGGGCACAGCAGAGAGCAGGGCCTGACTTACCCACATTGGGGTACCCTGGGCTAAGCCTGCCTGGACCAGGAGGAGCTATAGAGGCCCACAGAGGCTCAGCTGCTGGGAACAGGGTGGCCTGGTAGGCAGAACTGAAGCTTGAGAACCTTGTGTTTTCTACACCGTGAGCCCTGTGACCTCCTGGTAGATGCCGTGGATTCTTTCTCATAACAGTATTCAACACGTACAATAAAACACGCCGGTTATGTGTGATTGAAGCTGGCTGCAGTGGTTTGTGCCTGTGATCCCAGCACTCCCAAGACTGAGGCAGGAAGAGTGTGGGTCTGGGGCCAGCGTGAGTTACATAACGAGACGCCATCTCGAAACAGCGGCAGGGGAAGGAGAAGCTGGGGGGATGCTCATCGCCACCCATGAAGCACTTGCCATGTAGGTGTGAGGACTATAGTTCCAATTCCCAGAGCCCATGTAAAGGGAGATGCCACTCCCACCCCAACACCCCACAGTGATGGGAGACAATGACAGGAGATCCTCCAGCCCATGTGCTAGCTAGTCTGTAGTGATCGGCAGCAAACAACCAAAGAAAGCAATGTGGAAAGTGAGGGTGGATACATGCACACACACACACACACACACACACACACACACACACACACACACACCGAGCTAAAAGCATAGGCCATGTGGCAACTGCCCATCTCCACCAGGAACAGAAGTGGCACCTAGAGGTGTATGAACAGGCTTTAGCCCTGACACAGGGCGTGCAGAGGTACCACCTCCCTTCCCACCCTTTATGTCTCCTAAGGACATTATGCACAGGGCTCAGGGGGTGAGTGGGGGGGACCCAGGGCAAGCCTCAAAAGCAACCGTATAGTAAAGAGGCTCATCTGGAACCTGCCTCGGCCCTGACGCCTCAAGAAAGGTTGCCATGGCTACCTCTCTCTTTGACTTTCCACCTTCCCGGATCAGCCTGCCCTGATGGATCTTCAGGCCAGCAGAAGCCACTTGACAGACCCCTGTGGGAGACGGAAGCTGTCCAATCCTAACGGAGCCCCTCCACTTCCCAGGAGAGGCTTCTTTGTCTAGGCCTTAGGGGTGGGCATCACGCTGTATTCCTACTCCTGCAGCCACTGTTCCTTAACACATGGATATCTTCTTATAGCTCGACTATGGAATGAAATCCTGAGCCTTCCCTTTTATCTTATTTTAGTCGCCTGTTTCTTTGTTTTTATTTCTTGTGGCAGGGTCTTAGGTATCCCAGGCTTCTTATGTATCTTGAACCTGCTATCTAGCTGAGGAAGACCTTTAACTTATGATCTTCCTGCCTCCACCTCCCAAGAGCTGGATTTCAGATGTGCAGCGTCCCACCTGCCTTAGATAGTACTGAGGGTCATCCCCAGGGCTTCACGCGTGTTGGGTGAGCATTCTGAGCAACTGAGGCCTCGGGGCTCAAGTGGCATTTGATCAAAGTCTTGCAGGAGGTGAAGGAGCAAGCAGGTGAGCAACAAAGTGGTTGCCTTGCTTAGGATTCCTATTGCTGCAATGAAACACCATGATCAAAGTAACTTGGGGTGGAAATGGTTTACTCTGCTAAAACTTCCACATCACAGGAGGTCAGGACAGGAACTCACACAGGGCAGAAACCTGGAGGCAGGAGCTGATGCAGAGGCCATGGAGGAGGCTGCAGTCTGCTTTCTTTTAGAACCCAGGACCACCAAGCCAGGGATGGCACTACCCCACAGTAGGCTGGGCCTCTCCCATCAATCACTAATTAAGAAAATAACCTACAGGCTCGCCTACAGCCCCGTCTTACAGAGACAGTTTCTCAGCTGAGGTTCCCTCTTCTGTAATGCCTCTAGCTTGTGTCGAGTTGACATAAAACCAGCCAGTACGGTGGCATATCACATATTTTGTGGGTGCTAATAAACGCTTGCTGAGAGAATGGGCCTAAACAGGACCTACCTGGTAGGTATTAACAAAGGTATCATTTATCAGCACCTCCCAGATCGTGAGGTCCCTGTTTGGCACATTACAAACTTTACTCCAGCTCGTTTCTCTTTCTTCCCAGTGGGTGTGGATGGGACCTTCTACAGTCGGGGACTAGGAATTGACTTCCATGCTGGCTCCTCCCTGAGAACAGCTGCATTCTGCTTCTTCTGAAATTGCTGATTCTTCCACAAGCCAAGGAAGACCGGTGCAGGGTGGGCCAGACAGTCTTGGGGGGGTGGCTTTGAGGTTGGGGGATAATCAAGGGATTGGGCCTCTAGCATTAAAAGTAAACCCCAAGACCGAGGTCTCCCACCCCTCCACCCCCCAGCTTGCTCATGGCACACAGCACTGCTGACCACTGTCTGCTGAGCTAGGGCATGTTGGAGGTAAACGCCCCAAAAGATCAGGGGTGGTCAGTTTGAAACAGTGTCTGCACACCATGCTTGCCCAGGAAATCCTGCTAGGTTGCAAAAGTAAACTGGGTGTGTCTACAATTAGGAACAGATTTATTTTAAAAGGTTATAATTTCCTACTGACTTGCTGCTTGGTAAATACTGAGTGTACTGCTGCGATGATTTTTCTTAACTGCAGCTCAAGAAAAGCAAGCCCAGGTCTGGACGTGAATGGGGGTCTCATGAAGATGCTGAGAGTAGCTGTTTTCTTCCAAACCTCGTCGGGAGGTTCCTGAGGTTTCCTGGTCAGCTAAGCCCATTTGCTGTTCCAGGCCCCCTGAGACACTCTGTGTCAAAACTATAAGCTTCTGGGGAGGGACATGCAAAGCTGACCTCTAGCTTCTACACACATGTACATGTGCCCACACTATATACAACATATAGAAAATGCACAGAGAAAGAGAGAGAGAGGGAGAGAGACCATGTGATGATTGATGGAAGCAGAGGACAGACTGAGGTAATTCAAGCTAGGGACGACCAAGGGGCAGAGATGTCACCGGAGAAAACAGGAAGCCAGATGCCTCCCCAGGACATCTCCGGCCACCTTCCCCCTGACCTCCCTGCCCAGACTGGGAGGGAGCAGGCTACTGCTGTGTTAAGCCCCCAGGCCACAGTGCATCCTTACGGCGACCCTACCACCTTCTTCAGAGTGCTCCCTGCACAGATACTCAGCAAGCATTTATTGCGGGTGAGTGTCGGATCAAGAGTTGATCCTTGGAGCAGAGGAACCCCATCTGTCCGGTTGCTGCACTACCATATTGCCAACAAGAACCAGGGCACTGCGCTCACTTACCTCCTTCGGCCTCCATCCTGGACCTCCACAGCAGTTCCCCAGGGGGCTCCCTTGCCTCCACCTTCACCTCCTAGCCATGTTCTCAAGCTTTCCTCAGTCATTCAGAACAGGCCAACGGACTCACTGGCCCTGGCCTACCACAGTCCTCCCTGCTGGTCCTCCTCTCCCTTCTCTCTGCTGCTCTTCCACCGTGTGACAGACCCCTGGTGACCAAGGCACAGATGAGGAGATGAGTGGTGTTTGCAAAGCAGAGCTGAGGGGAGGAGGCATGCCCTAGCCTTACCTCAGGAAGCTCGGGAGACGGTTTCACACCTGCCAAAGTCCCTTCCAGGGCCCAGGGTCCCTAATGCCTAGGAGGAGGTCTCTGTGAGAATGAGAGAAGCAGAGCTGAAAGGAACATTTTGGTGATTCCTGACCCTATCCAGTCAGATCAGAGGTAAGGACCCACGATCGGAGGAAAGAGCCTGTCGTGAGTCTTACAACCTGTGGGAACATGCTCTCCCAGAGCCCTGAGATTTGGCCAGTGCCTCAGTTCGTTTTCTGAAGATAGCTTTCAGCATTAGGGGCTGGGCTGGGGAGGGTCTGATGAGAAAGATGGAGGAAGCAGTATTCCAGTTTCCCTTAGTCTTGCGGCGTACCTGCTATGCATGGCCCTGTGCTGGCTGTTGCAAGGGCTCGAATATGGGTTGTCCCCAGAGGCTCATGTGTTGAGTACCTCGTTGCTAGGTGGTGATGCTATTTTGGGAGTGGTAGGAACTTCATGAAGTGAGGCCTAGCTAGAGAGAGTAGTTACTGGGTCCCGTCCTTAGGACATACCCTACGCTGGTCACTCCCTCTGTTACTCCTTCTCTGCTTCCAGGACATGAGCAGTCCTACCCACCACCAAGATGTTCCATCCAATCCTGGGGGCCAGGGAACCATGGGGTGAACCTTTCAACGCTAGGGAGCAGCATAAATCTTTCCCTCCTTCGATTGTTTCTATCAAGCGCTTGGTCACAGCAGTGGTAAAGAAGTACACGCTGTGACATTTGAAGCAGACTCAGCACAGACCTGAGACAGGACACTCTGGGCAGATGAAAGACCTGAGGATCAATTGCCCCAGGAGCCATGGGCAGAGTGGGGATTAGAAGCCAGCTCCACCTTGCTCAGAGTCTCTGGCATTACAGAGGGTCCTTAGGGAAAAGCAGCAGAACCCAGGTTTGGATGTGAGCGGATCTGGCCTCAAGAGGCAGCAGGTCCAAATCAGCACCAAGCCATATGATGTTCAGTGCTGAGGGACACCCTGTAGTCAGGTTCCCAGTGTAGAGCTGTAGGGCTTGCCTCGTACGTATAATGTCCCCGGTTCTATCCCTGGCACTGAGCTACGACGATGATTCAAGTGAGGCTGGAGACTGCCCAGTGACTGCAGCGTTTGCCTTGGAAACACGACAAACTGAGTTCCAGTCCCAAGACCCTACACGAAGGCCTGATACAGTGGCAGAAGTTTGTCATCACGAGCATCCAGGAAGCAAGAGGAGAGGTGGGGATCGCACACAACAGTTCAACAAAGGCAGGAGAGGCCGAACCTCTGAGGTTATCCTCTCACCTCCACACAGGAGGTAAGCATGGGCACATACTCACACACTCATAGGCACACACAGACACACAAACTCACAGACACACACACACACAGACACACACTCAAGAAAAAGCAGAGGAGGGGTGGGATTAGTGTTTTGGAAAGAGACTCTCACCTCTCTGGATGAAGCCAAAGAAAGGCTGAGGAGGATGAGACTCCAGGCCGCGGCTGCGCTAGGGGCTCTACTTGCAGAATGACGGGCTGACACACGGGGCTGGCTGGCCTTTGGCTGACTTAACCAGGGAGCAATGTCCAGACCTCACAGGAGAATCAAATAGGAGCAAGCCCACCGTGGGGCCCTCACCCAGAGATTTAACCCGGAGAAGACACAGCAGGAAATGAAAACTGTCATCAGCCCCTCAGGAATCTTCCCTGGAGGAACAATTAGACTCCTCCTCATCTAGGAGCTCAGTGAGGACCAGTGGCCCGAAGATGTGGTAAGACAGGACCCCATGTTCCTCCTAAGACACAGGGGGTGGCCTCTGAGGGAGCCAGTCCTCTGGGGCAGGGGTTGTTCAGCTGAGGCTGGTGAGCCGTGACTCAGCATGCCACGTTCGTTGATGACACCAGGTGCTCCGCTCTGTCCCTTGGTGCTCACAGACAGAGCTGCTCTCCTTCTAGATTTTTCTATGGTGATACTTGCTTTCTGAAACCACAGATACATTGATTTTTCCAAATTGGGATTTTCTCCTGGTAGGGGGCCTAGGAATCTAAATTTCAAAATGACCCTGGTGTGCGCTCTAGTTTAAAGGCCATCGTCTGTGAGATCATGGACAAGGTTCTCTACCCTCGCTCTCACATTGACCCATTAGAGACATGTTCAGTGTTTCACTGTCAACCCCTTGGCCTCTGGCCCCTCATTTCTCAGTCCATTAGCCTGT